>NW_016017392.1:529786-624596 GCF_000320565.1 Sphaerulina musiva SO2202
GGGTAATAGCAATATTACTACTATCGGCAACTCGTTCGCCTCTTCTACGACTTAGTAGGAGATACTAAGTATCGCAGGTACCTATAAGGCATAATATAGACAAGAGAGTTAGATACCCTATATTAGGCGGGCAGGTAGTAGACGCGTATACTATCGTTGTATACTAGGTACTATAGGATTAGTCTAGAATAGAACTGTCGTATTGTACCTAGTACCTTTTATCGTCTGTATTGCCTATAATAGACCCTAAGGTAAAGATCAAGCGAGGTTAGTATACCTCTTATATACCTATACCTAAGGTAGTTATATAGTATATTTTACCTAGTATATTAGATTAGAGTTCGCGTATCAAAACTTTTAAAGCATATAAACACTATATTAGAAAACCCGTAGCATACTAGTACTACGTTAAAAACTCTTACTATATTAATATAGGACTTCTTAGAACATGTACTATTACGAATTACAGGTAGAACTATATACTACGTCGACACTACGGCATTACTAACATAGTAGCTATATATAGATAATTGGTACGGAACGACCTCTAAACCTTCCGAAGCGTAGCGTAGGTTAGGTATAGGGGGGAGTAGAGTACTAACCAATTCGTATAAGGAGGTATATAGGTTAATCAAACTAGCTCGAAAGCGTACGCTCTAATTAGCGCGTTCCTTGCTATAGAGCCGCTAAGCCGAATTCATTACTATCTTAAAAAAAGCCGGCTATAGGCAAACCTGCCTACCTGCCTACCTACCTACCTACCTGCCTGTCTCTATAGGCTACCTTGCCTAAAATTCAGAAGAGAAGGACAAGAAGAGAAGAATCAAAGAGAAGAGAAGAACTAAAGAGAAGAGAAGAGAAGGACAAGGACGAGGACGAGGACGAGGATAGGATAGGATAGGACAGGATAGGACAGGATAGGACAGAATAGGATAGGACGAGGACGAGGACGAGGAGATAGAGATAGAGATAGAGATAGAGATAGAGATAGAGATAGAGATAGAGATAGAGATAGAGATAGAGATAGAGATAGAGATAGAGATAGAGATAGAGGTAGACATAGACATACGCGCGCTATACGCGCGCGAAAGTTGAGATTAGTACCTCCTATACATTCTATACTACTAACGGGCAGGCCTATAGGACATATTTTCTATATATATAATACTATACATGTTTGTATATTTTGTAATATATCTATAGAACTATAGGTTATTATAAACGTCGGGCTAATAAATTTTAAACGTCGGGCCTAAAGTTTGCCTTAGGCCTTACTATATACCTAAGGCAGAATATTCGTATGTTACCTACTTTTATAACGAGAGCGACAAGATAAGACAAGACGAGAGCAACAAGACAAGACGAGAGCAACAAGACAAGACAAGAGCGATAAGACAAGACGAGAGTAATAAGAGCAATAAGAGCAATAAGAGCAATAAGAGCAACGAGAGCAACGAGAGTAACGAGAGCAACGAGATACAATAAGAGCGATAAGAGTAACAAGACAAGACGAGATAAGGGTAATAAGACAAGACAAGACAAGACGAAACGAGACAAGACAAGACGAGATAAGAGCAACGAGACAAGACAAGACAAGGGCAACGAGACAAGATAAGATAAGACGCAATAAGACTAACGAGACCCGACGAGATATAATAAGACTAACAAGATATAATAAGACTAACGAGATATAACGAGACCGACGAGATACGACGAGACCGACGAGATATAATAAGACCGACGAGATACGACGAAACCGACAAGACATAACGTAATAAGAGCAACGTAACGTAACGTAACGTAACGAGAGCAACGAGAGCAACAAGAGGAACAAGAGGAACAAGAGGAACGAGACGCAAAATACCTATCTAGAGATAGAATACCTAAGAGAAATAGTTTAAGATATCTTCTGCCTAAGGCAAACTTTAGGCCCGACGTTTAAAATTTATTGGCCCGACGTTTATAAAGGCCCTAGAACTACGCGTGTAGTTCTACTAATTTCTAGACTTACTATGTAAATACGCTAACACCCCCGCTGCGGCCTCCGGTAAGGTATGTTACGTAGTCTTAACAGAACCCGTAGTAGCCAGCTCTCTCCTCTCCACTTCCCGATCCACCTCACTCTTTACAAGTATTCTTCCGTTCTTCCGGGTAAATCGCTGCATACCCGCCATCACACCTATTTTTTGAATTGCAGGTGTTGGAAGTGTAGCTGCATAAGGCGGTAAATAAACGCAATCTCTCTTCCATATGAGTGAGCAGGCAGGGCTGTCTGCGCCAATGAGAGATGAGTCTCATTCCATGGACATTATAACGATACATGAATCCTGGCAGGATCAGTCCCATGAGTCTCAAGAAGACTACTGCGAATGCTCTTCAAGAACACAGTCAATCTCCATCAGGAGTATCTGGCAGCCAGATACTCCTGATGAGACTCCTATACCGGTAGCCTCCATTGCCAAGGCGTGTACCTGTCCTGCATGATGCGCGGAGCCGGGGAAGCATGCAGGTGCTTCAACGGGCAAAGCAATGGCAAGCAAGTTGCTCGTATTTTTCCGTTGGCTCATCACCACAAGAAGCTTTCGGCCAAGCAAGCATCTCTGATGATCATCTCCATATTCCCCTCACATGGCCAACATGATCCACGGATCCACTGTGAGACAAGTGAGCGGAGACCATTGTCTTCGGAACGACACGCAGCGAGGGCGAGATGGGGTACATGCCCGTCAGTTATAATGAGGTAGGTCGCAACTACAACGATGGCGCTTCTCAGCGTCCCAGTAAGCGCGCCATGTGGTACAAACAAGTGTTTCGAGCAGCCGTGCTGGCTGTCCTGGCCTTCCATGCTGCTGCACTTACCATCGCTGGCAAGCCCAATTTGATGATCAAGCCGGACAAGAGGAATACGCCGTTGCAAGATGTGGTAACCTGGGATGAGGTATGTGATGATTTTGTGCTGTGTGCCTTTCCAATAGAACGATAGCTCGACGACTGACAATCCCCTCAAGCGCTCCCTGTTCGTCCATGGCGAGCGGGTGTTGTTCTACAGTGGAGAATTCCATCCTTTTCGATTGCCCGTCCCGTGTCTATGGCTAGATGTACTTCAGAAGATCAGAGCTCTGGGCTACAATGGAGTGAGCGTGTACTGGGACTGGGCATTGTTGGAAGGAAAGCAGGGTGACTTCTCGGCAGAAGGCGTCTTCGCCTTGGAGCCGTTCTTTGATGCTGCGAAGAAAGCGGGCATATACGTGCTAGCTCGCCCTGGGCCATACATCAACGCTGAAGTTTCGGGTGGAGGCTTTCCCGGCTGGCTGCAGAGAAATCCCGGCTTGCTGAGGACCAGAGACCCGCGTTATCTGGAGGCAACTGACAACTACGTCCAAAGCATGTCCAAGATCATCGCAAAGGCTCAAATCACGAATGGCGGTCCAGTCATTCTATTGCAACCTGAGAATGAGTACTCTCATGGAGCACCAGATGCGCCAGATTTTCCTGACTCTGTGTACTGGTAAGTACTGCATATCTCTGGGCAATGGCTTATGCTGAGCTCACTTCTCTGTAGGCAGTACGTTGAGGATCAGTATCGTAACAACGGAATTGTGGTGCCGATGATCTCGAACGACGCCCACGCGTACGGCTATTTCGCCCCCGGCCCGCCAGCACTGTACAATGCGGTAAGAGGCAACATGCATTCACATGGCTCAGGCATATGCTGACATCTTCTGCTCCCTAGACCATCGACATCTACGGCCACGATGGCTACCCATTAGGATTTGACTGCGCAAACCCATACACTTGGCCGGACAATAAGCTCCCACTCGACTATCACAAAGTGCATCTCAATCAAAGTATCAGCACTCCATTCTCCGTCGTCGAGTTCCAAGGAGGCTCCTTCGATCCTTGGGGCGGACCGGGCTTTGGGAAGTGCACAGATCTGCTTGGACCCGAATTCCAAAGGGTGTTTTACAAGAATGTGTACAGCTTTGGAGCGACCATCTTCAACATATACATGATCTACGGAGGTACCAACTGGGGCAACCTCGGTCATCCCGGAGGCTATACCAGCTATGATTATGGTGCAGCCATCACCGAAGAGCGCACAGTTGAGCGGGAAAAGTACAGTCAAGCCAAACTGCTGGCCCATTTCCTCCAGGCATCTCCAGCTTACTTGGAAGCATTTGCGCAAGATAACACGTATGCCAATGGTTCTTTGACTGGGAATAGCGCAATCGCTACCACGACCCTCCTTACCAACAGCACCAAGTTCTTTGTCGTTCGGCATGCGGCATACAACTCTTTGGACACGACCGAGTATAGCATTACACTACCAACAAGCAAAGGTAACATTACCATACCACAGCTGGGAGGAAAGCTGTCGCTCCACGGACGCGACTCGAAGGTGTATGTCACCGATTACGACGTGGGCGGAAGCAATCTGCTCTACTCCACCGCCGAGATCTTCACGTGGAAGAAGTATGGCAGCCAGCGTGTGTTGCTTGTCTACACAGGACCCGATGAGATCAACGAACTTGCATTTACGTCGTGCGGCGATGCAACTGTGGTCGAAGGCTCGGATATCAACATGGACAACACCAACGGAGTGATCGTCATGCAGTTTGCCACCAGCACGGAGAAGAGGATCGTGTCCCTGTGCGACGGACTCAGCCTTCACATTGTCGACCGCAACAGCGCTTACGACTACTGGGTCGTGGAAAAAGCAGCCACTCCTTCCATCTCCGCACCCATCGTCAAGGCTGGCTATCTCATCCGGAGCTATACCATTGAGCAAAGTGCACTCCACTTGATTGGCGACCTCAACGCAACTACGACCATCGAAGTGATTGGCGGCGCACCAGATTCCATGACGGAGCTGACCTTTAATGGCAAGCAGCTTCCATTCACTGTCTCCAAATCTGGCATCATCACTGCAACGGCAGAGTACGCTGCGCCGGAGTACACTATTCCCAAACTCTCCGAACTGGAATGGAAGGTAATAGATTCGTTGCCAGAAATTCAGGCGGATTACGATGACAGCCTGTGGACGAGCGCGGACCTCACGTACAGCAACAACACCGCAAGAAATCTGACGACACCTACGTCCCTCTACGCCGGCGACTACGGATTTCACACCGGCAGTCTACTCTACCGAGCCCACTTCACCGCCAACGGCAACGAGTCCACCATCTTCCTCTTCACTCAGGGCGGCTCCGCATTCGGCCACAGCGTCTGGCTCAACGACATGTTCGTAGGCTCCTTCGTCGGCGCAGATTTATACAAAAACACCAACGCCACCTACTCCCTCCCTCCCACTCCCGCCGGCACCAAATGCATCCTCACCATCCTCCTCGACAACCAAGGCCTCGACGAGAGCGGCTCCGCCGGAGAATCCCCCACCGTCAACCAAAAGAAACCGCGAGGAATTTTAGACTACGACCTTCCCGGCCACGACCCCTCCGATCTCACCTGGAAACTCACAGGCAATCTCGGCGGCGAAGACTACCAAGACCGCGCCCGAGGTCCCCTCAATGAAGGAGGTCTCTTCGCCGAACGACAAGGTTATCATCTCCCGGGTACCCCCATCTCCACATGGGAGAAATCCAGCACTTCCGAAGGACTTTCTGCACCCGGTGTAGCTTTTTACGCCACAACGTTCAATCTCGATTTACCTGTCGGATATGACATTCCTCTTTCATTTTCCTTCGCAAACACCACTACGGATACTTCTACTACCCTTGCAACGGCGTATCGCGCCCAATTGTTTGTCAATGGCTACCAATTCGGAAAATATATTCACAATATCGGTCCGCAAGATGTGTTTCCTGTCCCCGAGGGGATTTTCAATTATCAGGGAGAAAATTATGTGGCGCTGAGTCTGTGGGCATTGGAGGCCGAAGGGGCGAAGCTGGAAGGGTTTGAATTGGTCGATGGACATCCGGTGCAAAGTGGATTTGGAGCGGTGGGGCAAAGTCCACAGCCGGGGTGGGTGAAGCGGGAGGGGGCGTATTAGTGTAGGACCTAGGTAGTATATACTGATTGTATCAGGGGGAAAGAAGGGGGAGGAGGATTTGTAACATTCCTTTTTTTTAGGTATTTACTATTATTCTTCCTCTTTGAGGGAGAAGAAGAAGAAGAAGATTTAGCCCCCTGTTCTTTTTTGTTGAAAAGAATTGTTTCTGAATCGGTCAGGTCTGGTTATTAGTATCAGTGATTTTATCCATCTATGATCTATTAGCCATTACCCCCCACAAAACGCACCGCTATTTTGGCACCAACTGACGGTCCTACAACAACCGGGAGACAGTCCAAAGCCTCAACCACTCAAACCCGAATACTCTGCCCATTCCGAAAAACATTTTCAAAATCATATCTCGCCTTAATCCCTCTCAACCTCTCGACATTCCCACCCCAATAACTCGTCGCAAAATCCTCCAGCCCATCATCCACATAACCCGGATACGCAGCATCATCCACTCCGGGAACCAACTCCCGAATCTTCTTATTCAAACCATTCAAAAAACCCTTTTGACGAGCAGAAACGCCGCCGTCGCCAACGAGGTTGACAGTATAACTCTGTAACCAGAGTAAAGCGTCACGATGGAAATAGGATGTTGCATTGGAAGGCACATCGTTGATTTTGCCGCCGGCGAGATCGAAGAGGATGAACCAGAGGGGAGTACCCGGATCGGTGGCGTTGCCGAGAGCGTAGTCGACGATTTCTGTCAGGACGGGAGGGGATGGGAGAGTGTCTTGTGTGAATTTCAAGCTTTTGGCGTAAAAGTGAGCGGGGGTGTGAGAGGTGAAGAGGGTGGAAAAGATGCTGGAAGGTTTGGCTCCCTGAGCGGAAAGGGCAGTTAGAAATCCGGCTTGGTCAATCTGATCGACGAGTTGGATGATGGAGGTATAGTTTAAATTGCGCAACAGAGGTCCGATGGTGGCGAGAGTGGTTGTATTGCTGATAATGGGAAGAATGCCCGAGTACGTTAGGTTGCCGAATAACGCTTGCAGTACTGGTGGCTGGACAAACGACAGGGCTGCGCTGAGAAATGTGTTATTGGCGGCTTGCACAGCCTGGGTGATAGCGGCCATGTCACCAGATTGAATCACTGGAAAGATCTGCTGAAGGGCGGCAAAGATGCCGAGGATGTCTGCGGCCGGAAGACTTGTGACGGCTGGGAGCAAGCCAGTAGATTCCAAGGTTGTGAGTAGGGCGACGGAGGCGGTGATGTTCGCCTGGTCCAGAACGTCGAGAACCGTGCGTGTTGGAATGGCGTGGGCAGTGATGCTATCCAAACCGACCTTGGAGAAGTCCACCTGGGATCCAAAGTAGGTTCCAATGAGAACAGCAAAGCCCTCATAGATGTAGGCAGTGGAACTGAATTCCCGTGGGAGCTGCTTCTGCGTGACCAGAGATTGCCATGCCGACAAGACTGCAGCAAGTGTTGAAGAGTTGCCAGGAACGACGTAGGAATACGGAATGGATGGCACAATCGGTTGCGTTCTGATCGTGATTGATGTGACGATACCGAAAGACCAGGCGGCACCACGAATGGCGAAGAAGATATCCTCGTTCACGCTCTCCGATGCCGTGACAATGGACCCGTCAGCAAGCACAACTTCCGCTTCCACAATCTGATCAGCTGCTAAGCCGTGGAGGCGCGACAGAGGTCCCAGACCTCCG
This sequence comes from Sphaerulina musiva SO2202, assembly GCF_000320565.1. Classification (NCBI taxonomy): domain Eukaryota; kingdom Fungi; phylum Ascomycota; class Dothideomycetes; order Mycosphaerellales; family Mycosphaerellaceae; genus Sphaerulina; species Sphaerulina musiva. The sequence continues at coordinate 537,465 of NW_016017392.1, forward strand.
ATAGCGAAATGGCCACCTGTCCCTATCGAACCAATGCTACTGTATGCCGCGGTCCGCTCGTTTGCCTCGAGCTCTTTGGTGAGGGTCGAGAGAAGATTACCGGTGCCGAAGCTCATCGTCTCTGCCGAAACGTCGTAGAATATGTCATTGATGAAACCGAGGCGAATGGACAGCGAGCCATTTTGTCCTCCAAGGCCAAAGTTCTGCTCGTCTTAGCACAGCTCTCTGTATGTACGAAGGCGAAGGAAATCTCACTAGAAAGCTATGTCCGCCCGACAGTGCCTGCACAGCGACACCTGCTGAGCATGCACACTTCACGAGTGCGGCGACTTGTTCTGCACTGGTTGGGTATGCCACAGCTGATGGGATGTAGATGTGATCCAAATTGTAAACGTTCAAAGACGTCGTATAGTTGACACCGCTAGGCAGAGCATACTGCTCGGTTTTGCCGTCAACAGCATTAACAACGCATGCCTCGAAGGGTTCCTGCTGCCGAGTGATGACTTTGGCGTTGGTGTAGCCGAACGCTATCACTGCCAAAAGAGATGCGACCAACATCGTGACAAGAGAAAGATGTGGAGGAGCAGACTCGTGTGCAAACAGATTCCCAGGATCCCTACATATACAAGCTCATCTTCACGACGGGAGACGCCACTCTATCATGGTGTTCCTGGACCAGGCTGAATGCCTAGGGGTATCCATGATCCATGTCGCCCCGTACAGTAGTTGTGGCAACTGGGAAGTGTCTCTTCGGCTGGCGGTAACGGGAGCAGACAAGGAGAGAGACCCAACGAATCAAGTAGGCTCATTCTTCGTGTCATCTCTATCATATATTGCAAACAGGTGTTGGCCGTCCCTCAGCCACGCCCTCCACGTCTCTGAGCGCCAAGCTGTGCCTAAGGACTGGGACAAAGAGTGGAGATATGATTTCCGGATGATGCCTAAAGACCGGATCTGCAAGGGTAGAATTGTATACAATTGCATTGTACAGACAGCACAGTATGCCAACCGCTAATGCCGAGCTGTCGATACTCGATGGCATTTTATGGCTACGACGATGTCAGAGCAGGGGATGGTGTTGCTGTACTTGGGATGAGTCCAGACTGAGGGAGGTGCAACCTTGCACACCATAAATTTACAATTTTAATACCAGTGCAGAAAGTTCGAGGCTGACGTGGGCACTGGGTACCAGCGCCGAATTGAGCAATGGCCAACGCTTCAGAAGTTGGAACAGAGAGCCATCTGTAAGGAGCTACTGTATGTTTCGGTTAGTTTGACATTAGTTTCAGCACTCACTCCGGGCGGAAAGCTGTGAGAGTGTTGGTCCCCATGCTGTGCATCTGACTTGACATCTCGCCTGAGATATTGAGCGTGGTTGTGAGGGTCGCGGGCGGCAGGAAACCAAATGGAGTCCCTGCGATGGAACAGGTATCACGATTCATAGTAATGGCAGTAGAGCGTGAGCGAAAGAGTCGCCAAGCCCGGTCAGATCGATAGCGAATAGATGGCCAAGGGTTCTACTCAGTCAACCGTGCTCTGACTTGTATATGCTGCGGTCTTGTCTTCCAGTTCCTCGATCCAGGTCTCGAACATCATGCTGCCAGCTCTCACAGCTCGCACAGGTCTTGTATGTTTGTCGAGGTTTGCTGATGTGCCATCCGCAGTTGCCGTTCTTTCGGTGGGGATCCATAGCTGAGGATGTTCCAGAGGCGCTTGGCCTTCAGGCTTCAGCTCCACTGCCACAGTGAAGGTACATTCTGCTGGGAGCTGTTTCATGTCGACTCCACAAGTCGACAAACGGCTCATGGTTGCTCGCAGTTGTTCTTCCAGATCGACCATGGGAAGCACCGGCGTTTCTGGTCCTTCTATGGCCTCCAGAGGGGTGTTGTGCTCGCTCGCGGGCACGACAGGAAAGTGCGAGACGTCAAAGACGACTCTTTCCAACGGCTTGTTCTGCTTGCTGTACAGGACCACCGCCACGCGCTCAGCGGTCCCCTTGAGCAGTTCGACCTCGACAGCGTCGACGGCATCGTTGATCCACTCGCAGAGCTTGGGATGGCGACTCTGCCGCACGGCAAAGTTATACTTCCTGGCGGAGGTGAAGGAGGCGCGGGGGTAGATGCCACGTTCGTAGAGGATGGTATGGATGGCGACGGTGAGAAAGTCGGTGAAGGCGGTCACGAAGGTGATGAAGGTCGCCGTCCCTGATGACATGTCTGACTACTTGGTCATTGTCATACGCGCATATCGCGTGTGCATGTATGTGAGGAGGCAATGCAGCTGGATGTGCATGGAAGTCGTGTCGATGCAGGTTGGAAGGGGAAGGGGGGCAGCTGGAAGGAATATCGAAGAGTGCAGTGAGTGAGGTGTTCAGGTTCCAGTTGACGGGAAGACGCGACCGATGACGTAAGTTGGAGTCCCACGCGACGTGCCGGTTTCCCAGCAATTCTTTGCCAAGGAAAATCAAACACGTGGAAGGCACGAACCTCCACTAAACTCCACGTCTTTCCTCTTTCTGCGTGCACGAGACGAGACGAGCGAGCAGCAACCACGACCCGACGAATTTGGTTCTGATCCCGCTCCTGACCGCAGATCAACTTCCAACACCGGGCACTGTACCTCCTCCTCCTACCGTAGCGCCAATCCAAAGTCATTCATCTTCGGCTGGCCACCACACCACATTTCACGATTTGCATGTTACACCCAAATTACCGGCACTAGGAGGTAGCAGCGAAGCCACACGCCATGGAGGAGCAGCTGGTGCGTCTGCTTGCCGAGACCCAATCTAGCCAGGAAGAACCACGAAAGAATGCCGAGTATCGACTGAAGGAGCAATACGCCAATGCAGACTTTCCCCTCCTGCTGCTCTCCATTGGCGCCCATGATAATGTGCCCGAGGGCGTGCGGCAATCCGCCCTCCTGGTGCTCAAGAACTTTGTCCTCGCCTGCTGGTCGACGCAGTTCGATGAGTATGTCGGTCCGTTGTACGTGGACGAGGCCAGGAAGTCTCAAGTCCGGACGCAGCTTCTTGCATTGGCCACTAGCACTCGCGACGAGCGAAAGATCAAGAGCGCAGCCAGTCTAGTTGTCAGTAAAATTGCGACGGCGGATTTCCCAGACGACTGGCCAGACTTGCTGCAACATGTTATGAACGTGGTCTCGAGCGGAGCCGATAGTCAACTTCACGGCGCTCTCAAGGTTCTAAATGAGCTCGTGGACGACTGCTTCAACGAAGAGCAGTTTTTCAACATTGGTCATGCTCTGGTCAAAGTGGTCTACGATGTGGCTGTGAATGAGAACCGCAAAGCGACGCTCCGAGCGATCGCAGTGTCTGTGTTCCGGTCGACCTTCAACATTCTCGAGATGGTCATGGAAGACCACAAGGCGGCCGTCAAGGCATTTGCCGAAGAGAATCTCGCGGGCTGGCTCCCGTTCTTTGTGGAAATGATCAAGTCACCTCTGCCACCCTCCCCTCAGCGCGATCAAGAAAAGGGCGAAGTTGCCGAGCACTACCGTGGCCACGTCGCACTCAAGCTGCAGATTGTCAAGAGCTTGATGCGACTCCGGACGCTCTTTCCCCAGATGCTCTCGCCGCACAGCCCCGCACTCTTCTCTGCCACTTGGCAGGAGCTGTCCAATCTGCAGAGCCAGTACTACCAGATGTACATTGAGGACGATCGGCAGGGACGACTGGAAGATGCCGACGGGCTGCCGTACACTCTCGATTTCCTGGTGCTAGAAGAACTCGATTTTATGCAAGCCTGTCTTCGAGCACCACCCGTGCGAAAGGAACTCGAACAGCAGCTGCAGCCTGGCGGTGCGACCTGGATCGTCGATGTGCTGAAGATTGCTGTTGCGTATGGTCAGATCACGACGGAGGAAGAAGCTCTGTGGAATATCGATGTCAATGTGTTCCTGTCAGAAGAAGTTAATGTCACTGCCAATTACACTCCACGTTCGGCATGTGGTGACCTGGTAATCAAGCTTGGCGAGTGGCTCAATACAGTAACCGTGGAGAGCCTCCTGACATACACACGCACGCTGTACTCTGAGAATGCAGGCTGGAAAGCAAAGGAAGCTGCTCTGTACCTGCTCAATCAGCTTCTCGGCGACTTTCAGGACGTGGAGAAACAAATCGGCCATGACTCTGCTCGAGGCTATGTTGATTTCATCAAGCATGCCATGCAGGAAGAGCAGGTCTTCTTGCGCGCGAGAGGTTATCTTGTCGCGGGCAGTCTGACCAGGACATCGGGAGATGCCTTGCAATCTGTGGCAGCCTCGTTCATGGAGGCATCCTTGCAGGCGATAGCCAGCGACGAATCTGAGATTGTCAAGGTCTCGTGTATTCGTGCCTTGCAATACTACCTAGCGGCACTACCTTCTTCAATCACGCTGCAGAGACAGTCTGAAATTGTGGCAGCGCTGTCCAATTTCCTCAACACGCAAGATCTCAGCGACCTGGACGACAGTGACGATCTTCTTATCACGATCATCGAGACATTACGCGATGCCATCATGCTCGACACTCGCACCTGCCTGAGCGGTGGTGGCATTGATCTGTTGTTCACTGTTGCTAGCAGAGGAGCTGCAAACTTCCAGATTGCGCTATTGGTCACTGAGATATTCGAGGAGATTGCAGAGACAGTGGCTCGTGCAGGACCAGAGGCATATGCGCAGCTTGCGCAGAAAGTCCTGCCCTCGCTGATGGGCGCGTTTGATGTTGCCAGCCTGACCGAAGAGAATGCACTAGCCAATCTAGCCGCAGATCTCCTCTCTGTGATAGCAGACAACGGTTCCAGGCCTCTTCCTCAAGGGTTTGCGAATACCGTGATGCCGCGTCTGAATCGCTTGCTCCTCGGATCACAAGACGATGAGCTCCTCAAGTCTGCGACGGCGGCCGTAAGGCACATGTTGCGACACGATCCCGACCAGGTCTTCAATTACCAAAGCCAGGATGGCAAGGGTGGCTTGGAAGTCGTTCTCATCATCATCGATCGGTTGTTGAACCCCGCCGTCGACGATAATGGTGCCGCAGAAGTTGGTGGCCTTGCGGCAGAAGTGGTGGAGAAGGCGGGATCGGAGAAGCTGGGCCCATATCTCATGCAGCTGCTGCAAGCGGTGGCAGTCCGACTGGGAACTGCCACACAGGCACATTTCATTCAGAGTCTGATTCTGGTCTTTGCTCGACTGTCGCTGATATCTGCGCAGGAGGTCGTTGGTTTCCTCGCCGATGTTCGCATCGGTGACCAAAATGGCTTACAGGTGGTCATCACGAAGTGGCTGGAGAACTCCATCAACTTTGCGGGCTATGAGGATATTCGACAAAAGTGAGCGGGGAACCGCTCCGGAACAATCACATGATAGATTGCTGACTTTTTTTCTCTAGCATCATCGCGCTGTCCAAGCTTTACGAACTCAACGACCCCCGCCTCTCCCAAATACAAGTTAAAGGCGACCTGATCGTGCCCAAGTCCGACCGCATTATGACTCGGTCTCGCGCACGACAACAACCTGATCAATACACGATAATTCCCGCGCAGCTCAAGATTGTCAAAGTCCTGGTGGAAGAGCTTCTATCGGCATCAGGAGGATCCGCTCGCAATCTCGATGCTGCGGCAGCTGCGGAGCTCAATGACGATGATGACGACGATGACAACGGGGACTGGGAGGACGACCCCAACGAATTCTTGGACCTTGGGGCCGGCATGAGCAAATCGCAATTGATGGCATATGGCGCCGAGGACCATGCATCGGCCACGCGTGGGCAGGATGATGAGACGCAATCATTCTTGCTGAACTTCTTTCGCCAACAAGGACAAAATCCCGAGTTTGGCAATGTCTTTAATGCGCTCACGCCCGAAGAGCAACAGAAGTTGCGGAGTATGACGACGTCGTGAGGGTGAATTTTTTTATTCTTCTTTTCTTCTTCTTTTTCATCTTCTTCACTGCGTTGTAATCTCTCTTTTGAACGGCGTCATGTCGATCAGCGCATGCCTAGGGGGGGTGGAGAGGGGAGGAACATGGGAGAGGATGATCCAACAGCGAATAGTCAGATAGCGATTGCCATGGAGCGACTTTGATGCAGAGTAACCACGATGCCCATCCATGCATTGCTCAGTGCGGGTGGCCTTTGTCTTGCTCTTCGCAATGAATAAATATATATATACATACCTACGTTTTGCACTGAGAATCCTAGTGGCTAATGTACCTGACTCTATCTAGGTAGTCCATCTAGTCCAGTACTACAAATCTGTCGATATCAAAAAGCCATCTCAAACTTCAAGGAGATTACTCATCCTCGTCTCCTCAACATAGCCCCGTTTCCGTCCTACAACTTTCAGCTGCACTTGACACATCTTGTTGTTTTCCAATTTCGACGAGTCCAAAGTGACTAATTCTCCCTGTGTAACATTAAACTCCTTTCCATACACCTCCCCATCCACGATCCACTCTGCCATCAATTTCATCCCCGGATCCCACCGTCCTACACTCTTCGCCTCCACCACCGACCTCCCTTGCCCACGCCGCTTCACTTCCACTTCCGGGTCCGCCTGTCTCGCGAGTGCAGCTTCACGGCCTCCGTGCGCGAGGACTTCCTTCCATTGGTTTCCTCGTGCGGTGGAAGGGGTGAGTGCGGAGGATAGAGGGGTGGGGCCGTCAGGTGCGTGGTCGGAAATGAATTCCAGGAGAAATTCGAGGTAGGGCCAGAGTTCTCGGCGTTGGTACAGGCCTCCGTGGGTTTGGTGGGGGAGGATGGTGATGTTGGCCCAGTGGGGGTCATTTGCGCCGGCTTGGGCGTTGACGCGGTTGGAGAATTCTTGGACGCCTTCGTTGAGAAAGTAGTTGTCCCAGCTGCCGACGTAGATGAAGATGCGATTGCGCAGGACTTGGCCGAGGTTTTTGGAGGTGGCGTTCCAGTGGGAGGTGATGTGGTGGGAGAGGTCCATTGATTTCCAGTATTCGACTGCTTCGGGGTAGATTTCTCCCGTCACTTTGTCCCATGGCTCGAGAGGGTAGCCGTTCAAGCCCTGGGCGCCAAAGACGGCGTTCCAGACATCCCATTGTGCGGAGGAGCGGGAAGAGGTGCCAAATGTGAGTTCCCAGTGGTTTTCCTGCGCGACTGTCGTGACGTCGGTCAAAGTGCCATTGATGACTTCGCGGATGGAGTAGATGCTGCTTCCGTTGGGTCGAGTGTATGCATTCTTGGCATCATATAGGGGTATGTCTTGGTGCCGGTGAAAGTCCAGGGAATCGGGATAGGAGGAGAAGCATGCACCGAACAGGTCCTGTACCACCATTCGAATTAGCATAGTTCTCCCTTCAAGCAGCATTGCGCGGGCATCGAGACGACTGATCTGGGCGTGTTGCGACTCACGGGACGAAAGATGAGACTAGCGGCCGACGACCAGCCGCCCGTAGAGCCTCCTTCTTGGATTCGTGCATATGGTTCTGCAATGGTGTTGAAGAGGCTGTCCAGATGAGGAATCAATTCATCATTGATCGCATCTCCATACGGGCCCAGATTGGCGGTGTTGACAGCGTAAGAGTCGTCGTAGTAGGGCGCCTCGTGGCGGAAGGTGACGAGGATCAATTTGGGCGTCTCGCGATCGGCAGTGCCATTTGCCCCTGGGATGATACCGCTGTCCCAGGCTTGCATCCAGCTTCCGCCTTGGTAGTATGCGAACGCCGAGTCTCCGCCGGCCCAGTGGTCTTGTGAGTAGATGACGGGATAGCGGGTAGCAGTGTCGGTGGCGTTGTAGCCATGTGGCAGCCTGACATTGGCGCCGACATAGCTGCAGAAAGGAGGCGGGGAAGGTTAGCACAGACAGGGGAGGTACGAAGAAGAACCTGAACATACATATCTCGATTCCAGAACTCGCTGAGCACCGAACTTCGAATTTTGACGTGTTTCAAAGTTTCCGTGTCGGCGTAGTTGCCTTGCGAGCAGCCACCAATCTCGGTTCCCCGGAACGGGTCGACGGGGACCACTGCAGTGAAGTTCAAACCGATGGTCTGTGGGCTGCCCGAAACGGTGACATTGGTGGCCGGCGTCGTCAGACTGCCAAAGCCAGCAAGCATCGGGGCTCCGTCGCCGCAAGGAAATGGGAGGCTGACCACCGATCCATCGCTGCGGGTCACGGCTTCGTATGGGTTCAGAAAGGCCTGCACAGTGTAGTCACCCGCCGGCACTTCATCCATGCTGACATTGGGCCAGCCAAAGACTCCGGAGCTCGTATGCTTTCCGCTCCCGCCCGACAGTGAGAGCTGGTCGCCAGCGCCGAAGTGGTAGACATTTCTGCCGAAGAAGAAGTTTGGTGACGATGTGACATCCGTATCTTCGAGAGGATCGGTTCCGGCGGGGGCGAGCAACAGCACGACTCGACCATTCGTGCTGCTATTTAGAAGACCATCTGCTACAGAGATTTGCACATGCAGACGGTGCTGCATGTGGCCGAAAACGACATGGGAGAAGAAGATGGCTGCCGCCGTGATGGCAGTACAGGGATGGACCATTTCTGCGTGCGTGCTCGGGCTTGGGACCGACGAGGAGGAGAAGGAGTGATCGAACAAGGAGATTTACAAGAGACTGAAGGTCAGCTCACGCTGATGGCGGGAGTGGAATACAGTCGAGGGCACACGGTCAGTCAGGTAGTGGGTGCATAACAAGCTCGCACTGGATGAACACTCAGCCTACGGTAGTATGGGCATATCGTGCGTGCTTCGCAGCGACCTTCCCTCTCGGACTAGTACGCGAGCTCGAGCGCCGACTTTCTGTCACGATAAAGCGCATGTGGGCTGCATGTACCTGCATTGATGATACCTATGATTGTGCATCCTGCCGCACGAGGAGGGAGGGGGACCTGCTCATCTCCACCTCCCAAACGAATGGCACGTCATGTGCTAGGAGTATAAGGTACTAAAGTACCCCTTAGTATCACGAACGATGGCGCTCGAGGCAACGTCAATCGTGAAATTGATCTGGCTTGTGTCCGTCTCTGGCAATCGGCCGACGTGGTGGAGGTGAAATAGCACCGAGGATGGCTTCTCCCCCCTCCCCCCCACCACCACCACTAGAAGTCCAGCATGATAGTGCCCTTCTGCAGGCAAATGACGATCAATGATGACTAAGGTGCTATGCCTTATGGGTCTGCGATAACAGAAGGTGCGGCAAACGACGAGAAGTGTAATTGGGAAGGAACGACGAGCTTCGATCAGAGAGGAAGGTGCGAAGTCGGCCTGGACCGAGACTTCGTTTCGTGCCGTGCCTTGCCGTGCCGATCATGCCAAGAACCATGGATTGATATCAAACTATCTTAGGTAATCAAGAATGGATCTCATCACATGACGCCTGCCGTCTCTTCTCCCCGACTCCACCCCAAACACCTCACCTCACCTCACCTTGTCCCTGCTCTCCTTTCATCGCAAATCCACTACTCCCATCAACTTGCCACTGCGTACATTCACCTCGAGTTCTTCAAACTTGACTAGTCGGACTCGTACGCTCCCGATCAAGCCCATGGCGATGTGTTGTGGCAGCATCGGCCGCTCTTCCCATAAACGCTCGAGCACTCGTCGACAGAGCTGGTCGCGTGCACCTTCATCAGTCAAGTTCAGTCTTTCTGTGCATTCTTCGCGGTTGGCAGCGATAGACACTTGCAGACAATCCTTTCCCGCCTCTCGGGTCAGCACCGCCTGAACGCCCAGAACTGCTACGGGAGACACTGCTTCGACCGAGATTCTCCTAACATCCTGCATGTCCAACGACACCGGCCCCAGTCGGATGCTGGTTCCTGAACGGCCAAGCAATCGGAAAATGCCCGCTTGGTAGTCCACCCACTCGGCACGATCCCCAGTAGGATAGCGCACCACAGGCGTCAAGCTGCGAATCAGACTGGTGACGACAATGTCTCCCGCCACCCCGTTCTCTCGGATCACCTCACCGTGGGGCTCATCGGTAGAGACAAGCAGTTCTAACTCCACGGAAGACTGCAACACTCGATGGACACGAGCGTCTTCCTGGCCTGCGGACTCTGCAAAGACGCCTGTACTTGGTTAGCATGTCATTCAGACCAGAGCGGAGCAGTAGGAATTTCTCACCAGCATCCATAGAGCCCAGGATGCAGCTCCGAAACGTCGCATTGGGGAATAGCTGCTGTAGAAGCACGCGCTGGTCTGGGTATAGCGCTTCTCCTGCGAACATGACGGCATGAACCAACGGGAGTGTCCTTTTCTGTGGCAGCATGTAGTTGGCGAGATTGACCAGACTCGTGACTGTAGACAGCGTTGCCGTCACGTCGAATTCCTCGAGCAAATCTGCATATGACTCTGGTGGGGCTGGTCCACTGATGGGGAGATGCACGGCTGGTACCGATGTCGAGAGGATACTCAGCACATGCAGCACTGTGAACGGATTGGTGAGTCGATTGCCGTCTCTCAAAAGAAGCTTGCGCACTTACAAAAAGAGCCCCATAGCTCGCCAGCATAGAACAAGTTGGCCACACGATCGCCCGGCCTGAGCCCCGCCGCAACGAGACCAGCTCCCAGTTGTGTTGATGTCCTCAATAGCTCCGATTGAGAATACGCCGTCGCTTTTGGCTTGCTCGTGGTTCCGCCCGTCTTGAACACGACCCCATCGGTCACGGGCGCCGTTCGCACCAGATTCCCCCGGGTCGTGTTCGCAGCCCAGTATGCTGCGTGAGGTACGACGGGCAACGACTGCAATGTTGTGCTGCTGTCTGAAATGTTGACCTCTTTATACAGCTCTGCGTAGAAGGGAGACGCGGTCTTGACGAAGCTCAGGAATGATCGGAGTGAAGCGTCCATGATTGTGAGTCTTTCTTTCTCTTTCTCTTTCTCTTTCTTCTTTCTTCTTTCTTCTTTCTCCCTTCTTTGTCTCTTACTCTGTCTCTCGAATGACCCTCTTTCTTTAAGTACCCAGAACCTTGTCGAGGGAGACTTGCCTTATTATATAAAATACCTACCTCTCAGCAGACCCTCTCTACAAGATAAAGACGTGCATGATGAACAAGGAAGTGCTCTGACCCCTACCCATCAAATACGAAATATATCTTCTGGGCCATTTTTCTTCGCCACAAATCGCATTCTACGACGAGGGAAGGTCGGCCTTTTCCGAAGAATTTCCAATTGCATCATTCATCTATTCATGCAAACTAGTAGTGCCAGTTTCGTGATGAGTATAGATACCTAGTATATCACAGCAGCCAGTTGCCTGAGCACTCACGCACGCACAGACGGACATGTCCGATACACGATGTTCCACTTGGCACCAGCTCAAGAGGCAAGCCAGCCTCCTTGTTACAGGTACATGAGGTAGGTACCAGGGACTTTATCTTACCTTACCTTACCCAGGTACCTCCTAGTATATGCACGTCAGCTGTTTGCACATGTACATATGTATGCGTTATGCAAGGTCAGGGTCACCATCCGTATCACTGCGCCACAGCCACATCGGAGTCGCCGCCACACCACACGGATTCGCCACGTGGAGTGGAGTGCAGTCGATATTCAAGGGAGGAGAATATTCAAGGACAAGCAAGGGTCCTTCCTGTTTTTTTATCTGCTCAATGGAAAAGGGTATTTTTTTTATTTGCTCAATGGAGAAGGGTGTATTGTTCCTTGCCAAAAGAAAGGTATCTACATTTTCCTGACTCGGCTATATTCTACAGACTTAAGGTAAGGGTAGGTAGGATAGGTACAAGGTGAGATTCTTTTTTTTTTCTCAACTAGGAGGATGTTTTTTAGGGAGCGTTTTGAAACTATAGCGTGTAGTAAGTCAGACTATGTACTACTACTAGTAGTAGACTTAGGGCCTATTCGGTAACGTAAAGAGGGGTATTATAGTAGGATCCTTGTTATATTTTGCCATATCAGGTATGTATATATATCTCTCTCTCCTTTCAGACCGGTATACGAGAGAGACAGAGAAAGAGAGAGGGAAAATAGGCTATGCAGTAAGGTAGCAGTAGCCAAGACAAGACAGAACAGGGGAGGACAGAATAGGACAGGGGGAGGATAGGATACAGACTTGGCTTCGCTTCTTCTTTCTTTCTTTTTTCTCCAAAAGCATGAAAAAGGGACAGATAACACAACATACAGCTTTTTGCATGGGAGGATGTACCTTAAGTCGTCGTCGTCGTAACCCTGACTACATGTAACGGGACTTATGGGACGGAGATGCCGAACGAAAGCGAAGAGAGCTGGACATGAGAGGGAGGGAGGGGAGGGGTTGATTCGGATATGTCCGTTGTGATGTGATGTGACATGATACAGTACACACAAGATGGAAGGGTTGGAGGGGGGGGAGGTTGCTGATGTGGTACCTACCTAATGCTTGTGTATGTAGTTAGTTGGAGGCTTGGAAGCACTTACTGTAAGTCCTAGGTAAGGTAAGGTAAGGTAGTAGGAAGAAAAAAAGGGGGAAAAACAAAAGATGGGAAGTGAATTCTGCCATTGTAGTTTTTTTTATCTTCTTTCTGGGTTTTTACCTTTTGAGGATTGATTCGATTTTTTTTTTTTTTTTTTGTGTTGGAACTATTATATTGGCGATATCGAAAGCAATTACAGCTCCCGCATTACCTCTCTGCCATATCACTCCATCGAGTCTCTTCTTTTCCCTTCCCCTGGGAATCGTCTAACGACAAAAACAACAACGAAATGCCAAACCAAAATCCCCTTGTCGATTCAGAAGAACCAAACGATAACAAAAACAACAACAACAACAACAACAACGACCACCATGTCCCCACCACCCCAACACCACCACCACCACCACCACCACCACCAACCTACCCAACCGGTCTCCGCCAAAATCTAACCCTCCTCGCCACCTCCCTCAGCATATTCCTCGTCTCCCTCGACTCCACCCTCCTCTCGACCACCATCCCCTCCATCCTCGACACCTTCCACCACCTCTCCCACACAACCTGGTACACAACCTCCTACATGCTCGGCATGGCCACCACACAAGCCTTCTGGGGCAAAGCCTATTCCTGCTGGCCTCTCAAATCCACATTTCTCATCTCTGGCATTATCTTTTCCACTGGCGCGGGAATTTGTGCCGTTGCGCCGACAAGTGAAGTGTTTATTTTGGGGAGGGTTGTGGGAGGGTTCGGCGGGGCGGGGGTTGCGGCGGGGACTTTTTTGATTGTGGCGTGTACGGCGCCGGTGGAGAAGAGGCCGGTGAGGTTGGGGGTGGTGAGTTTGTGGTTTGTTGTTGCTGCTGTTGTGGGGCCTTTGGCTGGTGGAGTTTTGGCGACGAAGGTATCTTGGAGGGCGGGCTTTTATGGTGAGTAGGATTTTTCTTTTTTCTTTTTTCTTGCTCCTTTTGGTTTTATGATACCAGTGTTGTTGTTGGAAGTTTGTCTTCACTTTGGCTAACGTGAAGCTTTCTTTTTTCACCACCACCACCAGTGGGTCTTCCTATCGGTGGAATTTCTCTCGTGTTAATTTTTTTCTTTTTCGAAACTCCTGCTCATGCCAGACCCGCCCCCTCGAGCTTCAGGGGCAAATTACTCCAACTGGATTTCGCAGGTATGCTCCTGACCATCGCATTCGGAGCTTGCCTGGTCCTAGCACTCCAATGGGCCGGCATAACCAAGTCCTGGAAATCCGGCCCTGTCATCGGATGTCTTCTCAGCGCAGGCCTCGCACTCAGCCTTCTCATCAGCGTCGAAATCTTTCTCGGCGAGCTCGCCGGCCTCAGTAGTCGTTTGATCCGCCAGAACAAAACCATCGCATTACAACTCCTATTCAACATCACCGTCTCCGGAACCTACTATCTCATGCTCTACTACCTCCCCCTCTTCTTCCAAATCATACAAGGAGTCAACGCCGCGCAATCCGGCCTTCGAATTCTCGCTCTCGTGGGAACTTCTGCCCCCGTCGCGATCCTCTCCGGCCTCATTCTCTCCAACACGCAAGATTACCAACTCATTATGCTCATTAGCGCCATCTTCAGCACCGTCGGAAGCAGTTTAATTTTCACCTTGGGCCCGCAAAGTAGCACGCTGCAAACTATCAAATATCAAATTTTCGTCGGCATCGGTCTCGGGTTGAGTATTCAATTGAGCATCATCGTCTGCCAAAATGTCGTTGCTGCATCAGATCTCACTCGCGCGAATACGTGGGCTTTGTGGATTCAATTGTTAGGCGGAGCGGTCGTTTTGGCGGTTGCTCAATCTGCTGTGTCGAATCGTCTTCTGGCCGTTCTGCCGGAGTTTGCACCACAAGTATCTTCTGCTGCGGTTCTGGAGGCTGGACCGGGGAATTTTCGAGCGGAATTGGAGGCGGAGCAGATTGGGGAAGTGGTTCGAGCGTATATGTCTGGGTTGAAAATTGCTTTTGGAATTGCTTTGGCGTTGAGTTGTGGAAGTGTTGTTGTGGCTTTGCTCGTGTTGGTTGTCGATCGTCGTAAATTGGGCGATGGTAGGCTTGGTGATGCGGAGAAGTTGCAGGTTGAGAGCGCGTCGGAAGAGACGGTAGCTTAGTGTAGTGTAGTGGCATCGTCGACGACGCTTCGAATACAGGTATTGGAAAGTAGACGGATGTACATTTTTTTTTTTTTCGTTACAGCTCGAATTCTCGAAGAAGATTGATATCCAACTATAATGCAGTCCCTATCTGGTACTTGGACGAGAACTTGAAATTTCAAAGTCAAAAAAGCTTCCTAACAAAGGGCGCTGGGACTACGGAGGTATGGTACAACGTTAGAAGCGAGGTGCCAGAGCAAGCTCTATACTACATATGGTCAGACCGTGGTATAACAATACCTTGGTAGCATAGCACCAGAGCAGACGAAATGACAGATGATCAGATGAACTTCCAGGTCCAGACAGATTGATAAATTCAAGAAATTTCACTTTTATAAATGACCAAAAATCACGCCGTACTCCATAAACGCATCATCATCATCATCTACCCATTCGTAACATCATACCAACATCCATCCCCTCACACCTCCGAAGATGCGCGAGGATACAACACCGCATTCCAGTTGCCATCATGAAACTGCATCGTAATAAACTGCCGAATATCCAACTTCTGGTTCGGCACCTCCACCACATCGAATCGTGCCATATAGTTCGCGATGACAACACGCA
This sequence comes from Sphaerulina musiva SO2202, assembly GCF_000320565.1. NCBI lineage: Eukaryota > Fungi > Ascomycota > Dothideomycetes > Mycosphaerellales > Mycosphaerellaceae > Sphaerulina > Sphaerulina musiva. The sequence continues at coordinate 552,584 of NW_016017392.1, forward strand.
TTTCGTGCCAAGCAAAGTTCATGCCGATACAAGAATGCGCGCCACCGGAGAAGGGGAAATAGGCAGAGAGGTCAGCATCTGGAGCATGATCTTTCAATGGGTGATCGGCGGGCAAGAATCTTTCGGGCCAGAAGCGGTCAGCTTGAGGCCAGTATTCTTCGTTGAGGTGGATGGCGCGGTAGGATGCTGAGACGACGGTGTAAGGGGGAATAACTACGCCGTTGAGTGTGACGGGATCCTTGAGGGTGCGACGGCCCAGCTCGGACGCGATGGGGTGCATGCGGAGGTTCTCCTTGATGCAGGCCTCGAGATATTGGTATCGAGGGTCTTTGCGGATGTTGACACCATCGAGGAGTGGGTCGCTGACACTGAGAAGAGGAAGGGTGTCCATGAGCTTTTTGCGAACTTCGGGGTTACGGGCTAGCTCAAGGAAGAGATAGCACATTGTCGCGGAAGTAGTCTCCGCTCCGGCGAGAAGCAGCTCGGAAAGGTTGTCCAGAATATCGCGAGAGTTCATCTTGTTGCCGTTGTCGGGTCGTACACCTTTTGTGATCAGGTGTTGCAGCAGATCCTGTCGCTCATTGTCGGACTTTTCTCGTCGACGATTGACAACGCTTTCGATTGCGGTCACCATTTCTGCTGGCCAATCGAACTTGAGGTGGATGCCGAAACGTCGAAGAGCGCGCTTGAAGTAGACGAGAGCATATCTCCTCTGGCAGCCGCTGAACGCAGCACGCGGTATCTCCTGCCATGCCTTCAAGCTGAAGCCTGGTTCTGGAACTGTGTCTGGAGCAACGGACCCGAAACCTCGACCAAAGGCACACTCGCCCATGCTGTGAGACTCCATCAGTCCACCAAAGTCAACAGGATGTGCATAGGCAAAGGAACTTACATCTCCAAAGCGATACGGTGCAGATCATCCATGAGGTTGACCTTCACTCCCTCGCTACCATAGTTGGAGCCAAGACGATCATGGTAGGCATTCATCATGTCTCGCACAGGCTTCTGGAACAACGTGTCCAGCTTGTCAAGGTAAGTGACAGTGAATGCAGGTGTCATGGTCGTCCGCAGACGCTTGTGAACCAGAGGCCGGCTGTAATGTGCGTCAGCTTCGCCATGCACCACCATTAATATGTGGATACTAACACTTCACCAAAGAGCCCCGCACTCTCCTTCTCACGGCTGATCTCCGCATACATCATGACCTTTGGGAGATCAATCTGCTGTATGATCTGCTTCAATGCCACTTTGTCCGAGATCCAGACTTGTCGCGGCCCAAGGCGCATGAATGGTCCATACTTGACGTGGCCCGCCTCGACCATTCTCCATACTGTGCCGCGGGCAAAGCCCAGCGTCAGATGCACGCCCGTAAAGGGCGCGTACCAAGGGCCAGGCAATTGAGATAGAGGAGACCGGTATGCTTTCCAGCATTGATAGATGTATTGAAGGATTAATGTGAAAGCGATGAGAGACAAGACATAGGGGGCTGTGACGATGATGGAATTGTACAAAGTTGAGATGGCCATGGTGATTGCCTGAGTTCGAACCCGTGATCAACGATCGGTTTGCAGTGTCGAGCGTGGAGATTCCGCGCTTCGTGGCCAGTATATAAGGGCTGTATGTGCCGTACAATGCTTGAGATCGTTCCTATATCCGATATTCTGAATGATATATTTCGAGGAAGGACGATGAATCCGGTGGAGATGGAGCGTCACAAGTACCCCGATGAAGCCGCAGCAAATGTTTGGGATGCGTTGGAATGTGGTCGATGCGGGATGTGACTGGAATCGAGAGCCGGATCATTAATGGGTCCTTCTTATAAAGAGAACCAGTCATGGTTCTTTGGACATGGCCATGCGTCTGACCACGAGAAGGAGTCGTGTTTCATGGAAGTCATTATCAGCGTACTGCAATTGCGGCCTGGTCTAGTTCACTTCGATTCGACTTGACAGCGGCGTGAACGACTTTCACAATTGCCGATTGCTTCCTGAACCCTCGATATACGAGAACACCAAGAGATAGCGTCCAGACCTATGCAACGACGTACAGGTGCTAGAGTGCAGGCGAGACGTCAAGCTAGGTCAATCGTGGTTGAAGCCTATTTGTGGTTAAGGGAGCAGTATATCGACATGAATTGGAGAAGCTCATTGGCGCGGAGAAGGGCGAGATCCCTGCCAGGAACTCACCTCTAAGATACCTGACAGGTATGTAATGACGCACTGCCACATGGTAACATCGGTGGCGTCAAAGACTGGGAAGCAGCTGAACTTAGCAGAAGTCATGTTTGAGGTAGCAGAGACTCCAGAGAGGGAGCATGGTTGTGCCACCTAGTCCTGGTAGGGCTTAGGAGGTAAGGAAAACTCCTCGATCCGGACAGTGGTGGACCTATCATAACACTAAGCATCTGCAATGCCCATCACTTACCGGCACCACCGTTGCTCTGCATACTCCGGACTTGAGCGATAGTCGACGCAAATGGCAAAATCTTTCCTGCTATGTTTATATAACATCAGCGACGAGGAGGTCGTGTTAGGGTGGAGAAGTCGGCACAATTCTGCGTGATATGTGGCCTCTTCGTAGTCCAGGGTACCACAACTCCCTGACACAGAAGATATTGCTCGATCAGTGTTGAGTGCATCTCATCCGGAACACGGCAAGATCTCAGATTTCCCTGTCCGTCATAGCATAATGTAAGTACCTAAATTGCGAACGCTAGGCAGATGATAATGTCCACTTCCTGGGATAGGTTTCGTAGGCGTTTCGCTGGGGGTAAGGTACATGAGTTCATGGCGAGATTTCTGTTGCATGCTCAACGCCAGATTTCCGCAGCGCAGTTCAGAGAAGTTGTCTGTATTTCCAAGTGACGGGACGTGGCTCTGGCTACGTGGGTGACGGCCAGCGGGCTGAGGCGCTTGCCTTGCCCTGCCCTGCATGTGCCACCAGTACCTCCTAGGAGGTAGCGTTGCCAAGCATTCGGGGTACCCCCCGAAGCACGGTCACGGTGTGCGTCGAGCAAGGACAAGCAAACCTGGGACTTGGAAGTCGCGTGACAACTTACAAGCATAATTGCACATACGAGTCGCAATCGTGGCAACAACAGGGAAGCTTCAGCTCAAGAGTCAAGCGATTGGAAGTGGCTTGAGCTGTGAGGCTGTACAGTATCATCAGTATGCTTGGCGCGACCGCCGTGCGACACCCAATTGCAGATCGGCCAGCATTTTTCGCAAGGTTGGAAAGCCGCATTGACCAAGCTCCCCGTTCACTCACATGCACTGCTACTTGGTCACGCCAAAACTGGCCTGCACCAGTCGTCTCGAGACTTGGCTTAGGGCTTCGGGCTTCGGCTTCAGCGCATAGCACAGCCAAACGAAGCCTACCTTACAGCTTCTCTGCGCAGCGTTTGCATCCGTCTTTCCATGTCTATGTATCCCAGTAAGTTATTTTGCGCTCCTTTTCGATACTTGGACGATATTGAGTGGCGAATGTGTCCATGTACAGTCAGTCAACCTGAACACGCTCCTGACATTACCCGGTTTCATGCCACCCTCTAGGATGCATCCCAAATTGCGGGACTATTCAGCCTCGGGACTTGCGGATGCATAGTTGTGCGGACGTTCCGTCAATTGAGAATTCTTCGATGATGGTATACTCTGCCCCAAGTCACCAATTGTCTTACGACCTGAGGTGTAGAGTATCACAGCTGTCGCTTTGTGAGTCTTGGCACTGGAGGTTACGAGCTCCGACATCATCCTGGTTGCCTGGGATGTGTTCCGTGACTTTCCGCGATCAGACAACTCAGCGAGTATCTGCCACTGCACGAGTCCAAAACACTTCATGATCCGGGTCACAGTTCTCGAGGTACATAGGTGTGTGTGTGTACATTGAGACATAGGTCAATAGACGGTAGACCAGCACTCAGCTCAGTGCAAAGTGCCGAATTTAGCATCTCCTTGCGTCATCCGCCTCTGCCTTGGTACTTCATGCATCTCAGTGCCGTTTTGATATGTTGTTCGCCACGTTACCGAGGAGGAGAGGACCAGGTGAGGTGGAAAGTGCCAGCTTCGTAGGAGGTAGAAGCATCCACGCTTTTCCGGCTGCGTGGGTAGAACTTGTGCCAGCCCGAGTGAGGGACGACCAGCTTCACGGCGGTTACGAAGTGCTCTTGAAGCGAGTGCCATTCGTATGCACTTGGTTGCCTCATGGCTCTCGGGCACCAGAGGACTCGGCAAGCATGTTCGTACGAAGATACTGGTAGAGCTGTCATGCTGCAAGCGAGCTCTAGATATTGCTACGGGGTACACATTGCAGATCCAGAGCCCCACGGACTTTCGTACACGTTCAGTGGATGCAAGCCGCAAACGGTCCACGCCGCGTCCAATATGAATTCGTGGTCTTCGTTGTGGCTATCGAGCCTCCGATCGTACGTCGATTCGAACATGCCGAATGGAGAAGTCCATGCGTCAACAGGTTCTAGTCCGATTGCGGCAATCTTTGCGATTCGAGTTTTCGGCAGAGCAACAAATGGATATTTGTTGTGAGCACATAGTCCCTACACATGTGCGATATGCCGCAAGAAAAAGGCCCACAGATGGCAAAGCCGAAGAAGCGAAGCTGTGTTGTTTGAGCTTTGTCTCCGTGAATATGAGGGGAAGCTAAAGCTCAGGCTCATATCGGCTGCATCTACCCCGAAATGTCACCAGCCCTTTCAAAGCTTCCTGGTGGAAGTTGGCCTCAAATTCTTCCACCTCAGAGTATGGCATACAAAGCGTCAACATGGGCGCGCAGCCACGGACATCGATGCCTAACGACATCGACAGCGGTGTGGACTAGTTAGTATACGCCGCGGATAACTCAAGCGGGCAGAAAACGATAGGCGGCGAAAGCACCACCGCGAACAACCAATCGCCTCGTTGATGACCGGCGGAATGATCCAGATAGTCGCATACCACCTATCTCATGCATCGCGCTTGAGCCTCGCAGCCGACGCTCGCCGTAGACGTCCTTCGTCTCGAGAATCAGTTGTCTGCAGATCCATGACCCCAGTCAAGCTACTGATGAAGCCGAGGAGCTGCGTCGAATCGAAGAGCTGTCTCAAGAGACCATAAATTCAAGTAGTTCGATGCAAAGGGTACATGATTGACGATAGTTTCCGAATGCCGAGATCAACGTCTTCGCACTTCCGAGTGCGAGCCATTGTTCTGGGTATGCTGGCACAATTAAGGGCTGCAGCAGATTATTCCGCCTCTGCGACTGCTACTCGGGTGTGCGAAGATACTATGCTCGTGTTCTCGGACAGTGTGGAAGGCGCACAAGTTGGGCAGATGCCGCGATGGCTTGGCCAAATAACATTTCGGCAGAGGAGACCGAGTACTGATATGGGTGGATCAAGCCCAGAAGCGTCTCGTCTTATTCCGTGTCGCTGGTCTTCGTCTGCTTCTCCGCAAGAATTTCATCAGCCCGTTAGGAATGTCCGCTTGAATTCTCGCTCGCGGCATCTGGTGGCGCGCATGCGCACATGCTCAAGCATCTCCTGGCTGTCGGGAGAAAGCGAAAGTTTATGCTCTCTTTCACGCCATCATGCCCTATCCGAGGCTTCGCGATGATGTATTCCTGTAGACGTACCTTAACGACTTGTTGGAGTGTCGCGTGAGGGAAGGTGTGAAGTCAGAGACGTTCGTTCCTGCCAAGAAGCAGGGGTGTGGTCGCTGTTGTAACTCCGACATTCTACCGGATACCATACTCCAGGTACGGCACTTGCACGAGCGAGGATCATGCACATTGGAGTCGCGCCATAGAAGTCGCGCAAGCAGCTAGGTACAGGTATATCGTCCACGCAACATGCCAGCACACCAGGTACACCATACATGTACTACATTGTCAGGGTCAGGTAGTGAGGTGTTTCTGCCCAAAGCGGAAGCGACCTTCAGACCAGCGCTGGACATTTCTAGCTGCCCGAGATATCGAACAAAGTGGAACAACAAGACGGACGAGTGGTCAGACTATGTCCAATGTTCGTGCTTGACCATCTCGCAATGTACATGTAGGAGTCGCTTCAGAGGACGGACATTCCCATCACGGCTCAATGAAGCAAAGAAGCATGAACTCTTCACTGCCCGATTCTGCGATAGACGCAATACTGTATGCAGCCTTGACCACCAAGCAGCCTGCAGAGCGACCAGCGCATCCTCTTCCCTTCCGCAGCTGTCTGCTTTACTCTGATGTCTCTTTGGGTCGTGCACTCGGATAGAGCCTGTAAATCCTTCTTGGGCAAATGTAGCAAGAGACTGCGTTCCACATCCTGGACGACTACGTGTACTGTGAAGTCTATACCTCACCTATACCGGCACTCCGCTTACCACCAATAAGATGTACCGAGTGCCGCAGCTACATGTACGTTCCAGCCACTCGGATTACAACGGTGGTACCCACGCGAACTCGATGTTCGCTCGTGAGTGGTGCAAGCTTGAAGAAGTTAGAGACATCTGACATTGAGTAGCGCGCAGGCGCGATATGTAGATCCCGGCGGCAAGCATCGCGCTAACATGAGATTCACTTATCTTGTGACCCTATACATACGGTAGTAGTTATACGACTTCGGTGCCTCAGAAAGCAATGGGACCGAGGACTCACACGGTCTGCGACGGGTTGTAGTCATTAAGGTTGCTCGCCTGTTGCCGATCAGGAGGTTGGAGCCAGAGATGGTTTCAACGTGCGATTTTATCCAGCTGCCAAAGCCGAGCTCGCCACGCGAGGAGCCAAAGTTGAAAGCCAACATGACTGCCTGACACGGGATGTGAAATTGAGAGCTTGCTTGGCCGGAGATGGCGAAGACGCGAACGGCTGGCTCGAGGGTGGTTTGACTGCTTGGCCGCGAACAGTGTAATGCTTGTCGAGATCATGCAAACGAGGTGTTTCTTTCACGTTGCATCGCCTCTTCCTCTCTCTCTGGTTGTCATGAAGACATGGATGTGGTTGTTGAAAAGTGAACTCAATATGCCACGAGGCAGAGCGGTGTGCACTCCTTGCTTGCCGGCTCAATACACCAGACATAGGTACATTGCTATTGCCCCGCGCCATCGAGCGAGCTCCCTTGCTTGATGAGCAAACTCGTGGACTTCACCCGTTGGCATAGGGTACACAATGGCCTCATCGGGTACTGAGACGGAGACTGATGCCAGCGGCATCAGCGCGGATCGAGCGTTTGTCCGGGATGTCTTGCGGGCACAAGCTCGTGGGAGTGCAGGACGTTCCCTTCAACCCCTCGGCGCGCTATGGGATGCCAAAGATGGAGAGAAAGAGGACACAACAGCTCGTCTGTGTCTGTCTGGTGGAATCATCCATATAATGTCGTGAACGTGAAGTCGGAGCATCGGTCACAGCAGGTGTTTCATCTCAATGCACAAAGGTGCGCACTGGTGCACTACAGCTAGCTGTCGATCGGCCTCATCTCGGTATGCAAGCAGCAACATCCGGACGAATGAGCGGCAGCAAGACCGGGATGCACTGCAAATGAGATGCACCCAAGCTTCTGTTGGCCGTTTCTGCTACTGTGATGAGTGTGTCCATCCGACTTTGCAAACACGGAGCCACCTTGACCTCTCGACCTCACCTTCCGGGCGACAGCGAGAGGAGTCGTTGTTGGGACAGGCACTCACCCCAGTCGCTCGTTCCTGGAGCCCGCCCTTCGGACGCCCACGAGGCAGAAGCCATTGAGGCCACACCACCCATCCCATCCACGGCATCCAATGCAGCTGATAACCTTCCTGTGCCGCTAGACGTGTCGAACGGTCGAACCACATCTACGGCGGTGAGGAGCGTGTCCCGGTAGAACTACGACAGCACTGGCAGACTGCCGGCAGGACAGAAAGTCAGAAACCTTTGTCAACGCCCATCTGACAACGCCTGCGCCGACCATACACCCATATACCGCATATACCATACCGTCCGCACCCATTGGGCTGGAACTTGGGAACGGGGGAGCCAAGGAACACACTCGGACCATGAGCCGGAGCGCCAGCGGTGGTGGTCGTGGCATCAACAACGACGATCGCGTCCTGCGGGCCACGAAGCCGTCGAGCGAGTCAAGAAACGAGCATCAACACAAGCACAATGCAGATCCAGACCGGGCACCACCTATCCGCACATCTCATCATCGCCACTCCGTCCAGAGGACTCGACAATTAATCCGCATCTCTCCTGCTGCTGCGTTATGCGTATTGCTCACTGCTAGCATCCACACAACCATGGCGCAAACGCGATGCATATCGCTGGCCGACTCAACGGCCTGTCCAGCCTTCAGCGCCGCGTCAATCTCGACCAGCGGCGACGTGGCCGGCCTCTTCCCGTTCCTGTCCAATGTCTCAGACACAACCTCGTTCGACGATGGCCTCGCCGCATATATTGCAGGCGACTTCACGCAACTACGGTATGTCGCGTCTTGCTCACTCTCCCCGCCAATGCACTAACATGGATCAGATACGCCACACTGATAGGCTGCGACAACGTCCAGCGGGATAATACTACCGACTTCTATGCGCGATACACCACGAGCGTCCTTTGCAATGCCATTGTGCAGAACTCCATTGAGCCATGCTCTCTTTCAGGAACCGCGACACGACCCCTCTGTGCAGACTCGTGTGCCGAATATGCTCAGAGCGAGCAGCAGATTGCTGCCAGCAATATCTGCGGCAATGCAGGCAATAACGCCTTGACACAAGTCCGTGCCGACTTCACGAACTGCGCCCTGCCTGCTAATTCCATAACGGGGTCATGCATTGAAGGAGTCGCGAACCAACCCGATAACTGTGGCTTCACCCAGAACATCGCCGGTCTGTGCTCCTACTGCGCAGCAAGTTCGCCCAATGCGACGGACTCGTGCTGTGTCTTCTCAGACACGAACACCCGGTGCAATGGAGTCCAGCTTCCCGTGATAGCGTCCTCGTCCCTGGCTCCAATCACCGTTTCTCAATCGGCCACTAGCATCTCGAGTGCTGCGACGGGAGCGGCGCAGACAGGCAATGGAGGCAACAGCCGTGGACTCAGTGGTGGTCAAATCGCTGGGATTGTCATTGGTAGCGTCCTGGGCGCGCTTCTACTCCTGGGCCTGATTGTTGGTGGTTGTTTACTGTTGAAGAGGCGCAGAGACTCTAGTCCAGTCTCCAGTGTCTTCAATCAGCCAGCGCCTGCCAGACAGCATAAAGAGATGGGCTACAATGACGGCGCACGGGACTACCAAGAACGTGCTGGTTTGGCTGTCGTACCAGGAGCACGTGTCGCGCGCATGTCAGCCCTGGAAAACGCAAGCCATTCCAAGAGCTCCTATGATGCGGTGGGACGATACTCGAAGGACATGTCTGATCACGAGCACATGCCAGAATCCAGGCTTGCGCCGCCTCCGAAGCGTAGTGGCTCTCTCTCCAGCGGATCTCAACTTGGCGTTATTGGCGCTGCTGCTCAGGACACGTCTCCAAGCTCAGGCGACTTCACCTCTCCCGAGTCTAACAATCAAAGTGAGCAGCTCAACTTCTTCAAAGACTACTACTCTCAAGACGAGATCCTTTCGGGAGATTTGGTATCCACATTATGGGCCTACGAACCTCGAGCGGGCGACGAGTTCCAGCTTGAGCGCGGAGACATGATCAAAGTTCTTGGAATCTGGGATGATGGCTGGGCCACAGGCGTACGCGTGAGACAGCGCGCCGAAGACTGGCGAGACGACGATAAGGTGCAGCGAGATAGTGGGCTGAGCACTGCACCGAACAGCAGAGATCAAGAGGCTTCCGAGGACGGCGAGGTCAAGGCGTTTCCCCTCGTGTGTGTGTGCCTACCGGCGCACTGGAAGAAGACCATCGAAGGGGACTCTACAGAGGGCTCAGGACCGGACATGTTCCCTGCAACTGAACGAGGGTGATGCGCAGCCTTTCTTTATCTTCCAGACTTTTATGGCTACGACTTTACGGCATAGCGAGGCGTTCAATTGGATGTCACTTCTTGTGCGACGGTTCTACAATTCTTCTCCACCATCTTCCAACAATTGCGAAACATGCAATCGTTTGTATTTGTCGCTTCATACCCACCGGGCTACGCGAATCCCAAGTCTGCGAATCCCGCATTTGTTCTTGCTTTCTTTAATGGTAAAGACGGAGGAGGATGGACTGAGCGACGTAGGTGACGTTCGTTCTGGGGGAACAGAGCGGCACATAGAGGGTGTGGGGGCCAGGGGAAAGATCTTCGGCCACTTGGTCACAGGAGGTGCCATGTTGCGCCTGTGGATTTCATGGAGGACGATAAGGAGGAAGAGGAAAAGACGTATGACGCACGCATGGCATTGGCTGGCTGCTCATTACGGCATCGCCCTCGTCGCGCTCAGAAGGAAGGTCCAGACCAGAGCGATATTTGAGATACCCTGTCAGTCGTGTAAATACCAGAGTCATGAATATGATTATGTTCATGGCCAATTAAAATACGAAGTTGTTTTCTTTTTGTTCTTTTGTTCCTTTTTTCCCTGAAGATCAATCATGCAGGGACTTGTATAATGACTCGCTTTTGATTTCTTTTTTTGAGCGTACATGTACCTTACCTAGAAGGTCCCTACATTTGCCATTGATGATGATGATGATGACAGAGGACGGGATGTTATGATGATCTCGCCTCCCCGAGGAGGAGGTACCTCCTATGTATGTAGATACTGACCAACCTCCTAGGCTTACTAGGAGGTACGATCAGCACACAAAGAAAATAAAATCAAAAAACACCACCTACATGTATCTAGGCATCTTACAAATGATGTCTACTTTACCCAAGGTACATACCTTATGTACATATGTACATACAATAGATCAGGTAGGTCAGGTAGGTAGGTACACATACACATATGTAGGAACAGGTCGGTAGGTAGGTAGGGTACCTCACTGATGAGTACCTCACTGATGACAATATGAGGTTTTTGAAGGGAAGGTAGAGAGAGAGGGTGCGGTTTTGACGATTCGGATTGAATGACAAACGTGACCTACTACCACTTATAGGGCCAATGAGGTGGAGGAGGAGGAGGAGGAGGAGGGAGGAGACTGAGCGAGAGGGTAATGTGAGGACAGGTGTTATAAGGTATCATAATTTGATGGGGTGTGGTCATTATTTGAGATTATAGACATATTCAGGCCGTCTTTTTGGAAGAAGCGCGAAATTTTTCGTGCCATTTTCTTTTGGCGCCGAGAGACTTTGCTTCCTTTGCTGTGGCTTCGAGTGCAGCGGTTGCTGCGGCGGTCGTGTCGACGTATTTGATGGATTTGGCATGGTCTGTCAGGGTGTAGTAGCCTTGTAGGACGGCGAACTCACAACCGTCTCTCCACGCCTCGGGCATGGCATCACGCCAGACTTGGAGGAAGCGGATGGCATCGATTGCTCTACCCTCTGACTTTGCCTGGAGCAGGTTGACACCCGCGAAGTTGACGGCTCTCTGTTTATCGATAGCCAGGTGCCCGCCCGGCGTGGAGGTCGATACACTCGAGAACACGCTGCGCACCAGTCCCTGTGGCCAGTCACCGGGAAGGTCAATGGCAAATGGGGGTATATCGTTCTCTGGAAAGGGAGAATCGACCGCGATGCCATCTGCCACTGCCACGGTCATGGCGGATTGCCATACCTCGGCCTTTACCTTGGCGCTCGGGATGTAACTGCCTGGAGGGTCTTCCGACTCAAAACAGGCCAGTTCGCGCCATCCTTCCTCGCACTCGACTTGGCTGAGGGGAATATGTGAAAACAGCTCGCGCTTTGTGATGGACGCTCCAGTGCCGTAATTCCCGGTTGACGCGTAAATTGGAAGAGCAGCCTTGATGTATGGGGCAGCGGAGGAGGGCGCAGTTGGCAGTAGTTCAATGGTAGTGTCACACTTGGAGACGGCTTCAACTCCGGTCGTGGGAACCCCTCCACTCGGATCGGGTATATCGTGGGGTCGGATGAGATAGACGCTGTTGGAGGTGCTAACTTGACGTATCTGATAAGTCTGGTTGGGGGTACAGAGCACCGAATGGGCTTCCTTTGCATTGTTGCCATTGACAACCTCCCTGGACTTGATTTGTAGGCTGTGGCTTGATGGAAGGGGGATTAGCAATGTGAACCGGCCACGGCGGTAGGCTAGCAATCTGTGGAGGCGGACGCGGACCTGGGTGGATTTTCCGCCGTAAGCAGGGCCAGCAGCTCAGCGGGCAGCTCGAGAAGGCGCACCCGATGCAAGTCCGCGTCGGGCCAGATGGTAATGGGCACGCCCGTATGGGGATTCTGCGTCGCCATTCCGGGTGCCAGGAGAGAGTGTTGGTGGTGGTGGTGGTGGTGGTGGTGGTGGTGATGGTGATGAAGATGAATATCAAGATGAATATCTCTGATATCTCTCCAATCACGTCATAAACATTATCGATCTTGGTCATTCGCGTGGCCAAGATAGCAATGTGGTCATCCCCGAACAAGGCGCCTGGTGACGGTGCCTTGACCTGTGCCGTCCACGTCTTGCGCACATTCTCGCCCAGTTCTGTAAAGTACTTCTTGAGGCCGAAAGCCAGGCCACGACAGACTTCGTCCCCCTGCTCTTCCCGCGGAAGGTTGCTGACAGCCGAGTAGAACGGCGAGTTCGGCGAAACGGACAGACGCGCATAGGAACCCCATCCGGCGGGCGTGAAGACGTGAACCTGGATGCGCGAGCTCGTGGCTCCAATGGTGGCCGCGGGCCCGTGGAAGACGAGTACCGGCGAGTTGCCGAGCAATGGATCGGTGGTGTGAAAGAGGGCGAGCTCCCCTGACAGAGCAGGTGGCGCGGCGATTACTGTGGCCATGAGAGGGAGCTCGCTCGTTCGGTCGGTCGGTCGGTCGGTTCTTCGCTCGTTCGTTCGTTCTAGGCGTGCTTTCTGTCGATATTGCTATAGTGCTGCGTCATATCATATCGTCGCGTCGTGATGGTCGTGAATGCGTAAGTGTGCGCGTGCAAAATGAGGCCGTTGTCGCTGGGTGTGTCCAGTGAGGTAGTAGTCTCTGTTGATTTCGCGACGCGTCAGGCGGCTATGATGTACCTTAGTACAACTGTAAGGTAGTGTATGTACTGTAGCTGGAGGTAACAACAAAGCCCTTGTAGGCAGATCTGGCGCGGACAGTTAGAGCAGAATTAGGCTGCCAGATCGGCCCTGAGCAAGGATGCAAATGCGGTGCAGCTGCAGTGCAGAGATGTCTCAGGGACGAGACGACAACAAAACAACAACAACAACATAAACAACAAGCTTAAGCGGCTGAGAGACAACAACCAAGTTGTGCAACAGGGCACGGCGTCAAGAGTCCTGCAGGCGCAACCACTGAACGCGCCATAAAAAGGAATCTCGGCTTCACTTTTCCATGGGAATTAAACTAAACATATCCCGGTACCTTGTCGACCCTGGTTTCGCCATCCACGCGCGACTCCACCAGGGCTGCGGTATAGGCGTATAGCTAGGGCACGCTGTATTGATTCTATTAGGTAAGGTATTTTTATATATTATTGGCATCAGTTGCACGTTGCCTTCTGTGAGCAGCGTCTGTCGTGGTTGGACGTGGACGTTGTCCTGCCCCCGGGGACGATCAAGGAGCCACCCGACACAGCAGACGGCACAGAGGAGCTCCGCGATCATGAACTGCTCAAGCGGCAGTATGGACGATATGCCGACCTCATCGCCACTTTTGGGGAGCCCACGTTCCTGCCTACATCGAGAATCAAGCGAGCGCCGTCAAAGGCCATTGCGATCGGCAGGACCAACTCGTTCTTGAAGTCGCAGAAGGAGCACTCTCGTACCCAGATCGCCGAGCTACTCGCGACAGAGGAGAATTATGTGAATCGTCTGGGTGACCTACAAGGTTTGGCCAGTAACATTGGAGCAGACCTCAAAGCTCGACACCAGCAGACTCTGACTGAAGTGTTTCCCGACTCTCTCCACCGCATACTGGAGCTCAATTCGGCCTTTTTGGACCATCTGCGCAACGTCATCAACGAGACGGATTCCGCATCTGCAGAAGACATTGACAACTCCGTCGATGACGCGACAAATACGGATGAGCCTTTACCCGATGCCCAAGGTCTGGGCGACGTCGCCCAATGTCTGTGCGAGTGGTTCCCGAAATTCTCAGAGGCATATAGAGAATACCTGGGTGCTCACAGGCAAGTGACCACGACACTGCGGGCGATCCTGCGGAATGGAGATGGACTGGCGCTGGAATTGCAAGACATCGGAGAGCAGAAGCTCAACTCCTTGCTCATCGAACCCATACAGCGGTTACCACGATACCAACTTTATATCGACAGCATCGTGAAGAACATGCCCATCAAGCACCCGGCATTAAAGACATTACTGAAAGCTCGCGACATGATTTCAGATATTTGCGCCGAGAACGAAGGCAGTGAGGCTACGGCAATAGTCGAAAGACTACGCTCACGTACTCTCGGCTGGCCCATCGACATCAATATTACCGGGCGTCTGGTCACCGCGGCTGACTTTGTGGAGCTTATGCCGCCATACGGATACGATAAATGCGATGGTCCCAGCGGAATTATCTTCCTCTTCACCGATGGTATTATTATCGTGGAGAAGGCACCTGGGTCCAAAGCCACTGCTCGGACGTTGATGACCGAGATTGAGAGTGGATCGATGCCCAATCGATCGATGGAAAGTCTCACAGATACGATGGGGGATTTGCACTTCGTCCGTCGACTTCAGCTTGATGCTTTACAACTCACAGAATCTCACGATGGTCACGCTCTGCAACTAATGACGTTCTTCCAACTTGACATTGGCGGCGCATTGACTGCCCAGGAGCCCATACTGGACTCTTCCCAAATCTTGCGCTTGGAGCACTCGTACGATGGCAGAGCAGGTAGGCTGATCGAGGAAGTTGCAAAAGCCAGAGTCGAGAGTCGGTTCTCCGAATCAGAGCGCGAATCTGCCACCTGGGAGATTCGCGCAACCGATCCAGGATCAGACAGCCTTGGCTTGCTCAGCTCGATTTTCGAAGATTCCAATGCCGAGCATGTTGCCGCACGAAGCACGAATGCACCAATACGAATCATTGTGGATGCCGAACGGCATAGTACACAGGCCCTATTAGGGCAAGGCGGCTTGCGTGCAGCGATTCATCTCGCCTCGCATCGCGACGGAGACTGGCGGCTGACTGTGGAGTCAGTAGATGGCAGCTTTGGACGCGAGCACGTGGACACACCAGATCTGGTACCCGCTCTGCGAAGAAAGGTTGCCACTATCCTCAGTGCTCGCCTGAGTGCGGAGCAGCCTGGGATGGCGGCGTGCACGCTGCTGCGTAATGCGGATATCCTCCAATCCATCGAACTCAAGACTGCGGCTCATAATGGTGAGCTGAGGCAAGTGCAGTTCGCCCCTCGTGAGCGCATACATCGTCCCAAATCGCCGAAAAAGCTCCTTTCCAGTTTTCTTTCGAGCGTTGGTCCTGGTTCTGATCCGCCGACCTTGCTCCAAAAGCCACTACCCCCTACGATGACCAGCATACCACGCCTCCCCAGCAATGCCTCATCACACAAGCCCTCCAGCCGAGAGGGCAGACCTTCTTCCAAGGAGGGTCAAATGCCTTTCTCGCCGCCCAGCGATCTGGCCGCAAATCAGCTAAAGAAGCTGGAGGATACTCTGTCCACTTACGTACTCGCGATCCAAGCTCGCAAAGGGAACATTGTGGGCAAGAACCTCAAACTGCGACTCGTTGCAGACGAGATGTCCGTGGATGAGCTGTATACCGGGCTTCTGGATGACCCCAACATGATGGTTCTTGCTGCTCAGGCACCTCTGGATGTGTTATTCGCCGCGTTCGAAAAGTTTCTCAACCATGCTTGGAAAGAGCGCATCGGACAGGTCATGCCCTTTGCTGTGCTGCAAGATATCCAGACCAAAGCGGAGACGGCGTTCCCAAGCGATTTCGACGAGTACTTCAAGTCCTGTATGGGCACACTTGCTCCTCAGAACCAACGAGCATTCAAGGCAATCCTGAAGCTTCTGGCGGATTTGCTTGATGGCACTGGCAATGATGGCGATCGTGGCACGCTCACGGCATGTTTTGCCGAACTCCTCGTGACCGAAGGCAACCCGCACGATTACATTGCTCTCATGGACCGCTTCGTTGACGATACCGATACCTACTTTGGCGAGCCTGTCGACAATAGTTTTGTGCAGAGCTACAAAGACAGCGGTTCTTTCAACTCCCACAAGAGAGTCCGATCCACGAATTCTGCTTCGCTGACGAGCAACACGTCTTCGCTGCGTCGCAAGTTTGGCTTCAGCACGTTAACCAGGGAGAACAGCAAGTCCGAACAGGAGTCCAAGGTTTCATCGGTATGGCGGACCCTCAGCAAGAGCACGAGAGCTGACCAGAGTCCTGGAAATAGCATCTCCAAGGCTTCTCTTGGTCGCTCGCGCTCCATCGATACCGACGCAGCGAGTCTGGGATATAGAGCTCCCTCGCAAGACAGCGCAAAGGTTTCAACAGCATCATTTGGCGGCTTGCCCAACCTGCAGCGAACACCTAGTAGCAACAACCTGGGTCTGTCTACAATTGGTGAGCATCCAAGCTTCCTTCCAACGGGACCTCCTCGAAAGAAACGGCGTAGTTCGCTCTCCGATCTCAGGGAGATTTCACCAAATCGAGACCCTGGGCGTCCAACCACACCACGGAGGCAGCCAGTGACACAGAAGATCTTGGAAGAGAAGCAATTGCCAGACTCTCCAGTACTTTCGACACCCTCAGGCTCGTCCTCTCGAGAAAATACGGGTCGGTTTTGCACTCCGCTGCAGAAGTCGCCGCGGTCGCGTTTGCCGTCTTCGTTCCGCAGAGAATTGTCACCTGGTCCAAGCAAAGCGCTCTCAGGCGAGCCACCTCAACTACCCCGACCTGAACTGGGGCGATCGAAGACTGATGGTACCGATATTCCTCGGCCGAAGACAAGTGGTGATCACCCTGATCAGGTCGTCATTACCGCACGGCCAACATCCAACATTCCAAGTCTGATGCCCCGTGCCGCATCACCGACCAAGTTTCGTCCCACGACACCAGGCCGAGCTGGACTGTCGGAGCGTCCTGGCGCAGGCAATATCGTGAAGAAACCATCGGATCAGACTGACAAGGTCACCCGAGCGCGAAGTACGACCATCGACGCGCCACCCTCGAGTCACACTCGAAAGCTACGGATGCAATCACCGCAGAAACTTCGGGAGCGTCTACAAAACGAACAGTCGGTCATCGCAGCTGCCCAAATTTCGCTTCAAGATGAGCTCAGTAAGATTGGTGACGAACTCACATCTACTCCCTCCAGTCGCACCACACCTCTCCGGGGTAGTCGTACCATTGGCCCTGCGGCCGGACGTGGCTCCTTCTCGCACACTGCGTCCAACATGGACCTCGCACAGCGTGTGATTAAACTGGAAGGTGGCATGCCGAAGCAATTCGAAGATCTCAATAATCGCATCAGCACGATTCAGAATGATCTGACCAGCTCACTGAGTGTTTCGGAAACGAAATGTAAGAAGCTGGATGAGCTGTACCGGGAGGCTAATGGGGAGAATGAGGCCTTGTACACGAGATTCAATGACGAGCTGGCGCGGGTGTTGAAGGCGGTGAGAGGTGGTGATGGGGTGGAGGAGTTGAAGAGGAAGTTGAGAGAGGTGAATGAGGAAGCTATCAAGTTGCGGAGAGAGACGAGTCGGCTGAAGAGGGAAAATGTTGGATTGAGGGCGCAGATGAGGGAGTAAAAAGGAATGGAATTGGGTGGGCATCATCAGGTCTTTCTCGTATGGCGCGGCGCGGCATGGTGGGTATGTCTATTATGAACGGGCTGGGATGGAGCGAAAATGTTTCTTTGAGTCAATGGCTACTACTACTATGCATTTGATACACCACGATGGGTGGTGGGTCTAGAAGCAAACAGCGTTTTCCTTTTTTGGGGGGGTTCTCTGCTAGGCATAGTAGACTGACTGGCCGTCAGCCAGTATGGAAAGCATATGATATGACGTTTGCTTCTCCGTCTACACGTTTCTCCTCCTTTCATCTTATCCAGCTTTACTGTCCGATATCGTAGGTAGTAAACTCACAACTGGCTCTCCTCCTTGACTTCAATTCCATATTCCGCATAAGGAAAATCCTCCAAACTCAACAACAGCCTCCCCCACCCATCTCCAATCTCCCCCGGTTTCCCACTCTGTCTCACAATCCCGCTCTCATCCTTCTTCCCACCCAACTCCTGCTCCTGCTCTTCTTCTTCCTGATACTGCCCCATCAACCCTGCCAAAACCCTCTCCTCCCTCCCCTCAAATTCCTTCAACAGTCCCGGATGCGGACACCACACCACCTGCATCCCCGCTCTCCGCGCACTTTCCGTCCCAGGCACCGAATCCTCAAATACCAAACACTCTTCTGGTTTGATCTTCTCGTATTCTCCCTCTTGCTCTAACCGATCATTAATCGTTTTCAGAGCCACCAACCAAATATCCGGCAAAGGTTTCCCTCGACCTTTTCCGATTCGTGAATCATCTCCTAGGACACGATGGAGAGGATCAAAGACGCTGAATACACTGGATTCGAGATGGGCGGTTTTGAGGTGGAAATTTGCTGAGTGGCTGGATGTTGCTAGTGCGAGTTCTATACGACGCGGTGGTGATGTTGATGTCGATGATGGGCTGCTGCTGCTGCGGTGTTTGAGGGTTTGGAGGAGGTTGATTACGCCGGGGAGAGGGGCGCAGGTGCGGAAATGTTGTTGTTGGCGAGAGGAGATTTTGACGAGGTATTCTTCGGGGGTTATGGGGAGTTGGGCCCAGTCGAAGAGGATTTTGCCGGCCTGGAGAGCAAATTGGAAGGAAAGGTGTTAGTTTGGGAGTGTGTGTGGTGGTGATGATGATGATGATGAGAAGAAGAGAAGAGGGGGTGTGCGTACTGTAGGTCCTGGTCGGCCTTGGAGTTGGGCTTTAATGTGCCATGGGAGGTTAGGTCTGCCGTATTCATTGAGAACTTCGTTGGTGCATATGGTATATTTGTCTTCGGAATCGATCAAAAGACCGTCCATGTCGAAGAGGCATGCCTTGATGGTAGGCAGTCTGATGATCTGTGGATCAGCTGTTGTGAGCGAGGATGCCACGCCATGATGTTAAGCGAGGAGGCAGAGACTTACTGTTTCTGCGGTGCCATGATGAAGATCAAAGTGGGAGGGTGAGCGAGAGGAAAGGAAGATGTTGTGTTTGTTTACTGTTCAGGATGGAGGATGAATCTGCGAGATCAGACGATGATGAAAGCTTGGCAGCAGCGTGGGGGCGGATGGAGCCGACGGCGGGGAATCTGTAAGGGTGGGGTGGCAGCAGTGAAGTGATCGGGAGTCATGAACATGGTCAATTCGTCTAAATCGGTCTCTGTCGTCGTGCCCCTTTCTATCTCCTACGTCTTGTATCACCCCCCCCCTTCACTCGTATTGTGCTCACCACCTAGTGCACCTCGTGGCTATCATCCTCACCTCCTCCTCCTCCTCCCACATGCTAATATTGACCATACCCACCACCGTGGCCCTGTTGCTGGTAATTGCCATAACCTTGCTGCTGATTCGGGTCGTATCCTCCTCCATACCCACCACCTTGCTGTGGTTGCGTTTGATAATCTCCGCCATAGCCACCATATTGTTGCTGGTGCTGTTGCTGTTGCTGTGGCTGCCACGGCTGCTCATAGCCGGACTGATACGCCGTCGGATAGCTAGAACTGCTCTGATCATAACTGGCCGGAGGCGGGGCTTGGTGAGAATATGCGTTCGGATCAGCCTGGATTCCATCTCTCGCTCTCTGCTCAGCGAGCATGTCGAACACGCCACCTCTTGTGTTCGAATGACTGCCGGCACCAGGGCCTATACCTGGAATGTTGAGACCGTGTGTGGATGCAATCTGCTGAATGCCCTGGAAAGAGGACTGAAGATCCGGGGCTTTATGATTGTGTCCGGCTTTCACGGACTCGGAAGAAAGGATGTTGTTCAAGCCTGAACCACGATCGGACCGCTTCTGCACCCACTTGTGGACCGTTTCAAACATCTTTCGTTGGATCTCGATTTGCTCGTTTCGCGCTGCAGGGTGGTGGAAAACACGTGCGACATCATTGAGAATCTCATGCTCGGGGACTTCGGGATGTTCCCAGCCATATATGACTCGGGGAGCGACGTACTGCAAAATTTCCGCAGCAAGCTCTCCGGCAGGCTGGTTCAAGATGTTGCTGAAATGGTCTTTGGAAAGCATAGAGTGCGTAGGGTCAGAACTGTTGGGATCTTTCCAGACAAGATACTGCTGGTTGGCGGAGCTTTTGACAACTGTCCCGGACCCTTGCTTGAGCGCGTTCGAGGCTGAAGCGATGATGGGCTTGACGAAAGGTGCAAGTAGACCCATCACGAATAGAGTCACCTTCTCGGTGATGGTGTCGATAATCTTCTCCAGGCCAGGTATCTTGGACACAATCGCAGATATTTGGCGCACGACCTTGTCACGAAAGCTGAGAATGGGATAGATCTTGGCCATCGCAGCTGCTGCATCCACCTTGGGCGGCACTGCGAAGCCACCGCCTTGGGTGGTTGGCGCATCGCCTGCAGCTCGTGCAGCACCATATGTATCGTAATCATTGACGCCACGCTGTCCCCCGCCACCCAGACGAGCATTTTCTGCTGCCTGTGCATCTGATGCCGCTTGCAAACTGACCGCTTCCTGAATCAAAGCGCCGGTGCCCGGAACTTTCGCAAGCACATCTGTCAAAAATGATGCTTCCTTCGCAGGGTCACCCCCACCAGCACTGCGTTTCGACTCGGCGCCCGAAAGCGCAGCGTTTAGCTGAGCCACTTCATTGTCATCGACTTCCGCTTGTGTAACGGTATCGGTGGCCTCGCCAAGCACGGAATGCAAGAAATCAACACCTCCAAATGTTCCCGTCACCAGTGGATACACATGCTTGCCCCGAAGATTGATGCTCGTCTGCGAGCCCACATGAGGGAATACATTGTGGAATCCCATCTCAATCAGCGCCAGTTCGGTGTAATTAGTGTGAGCTCCAAAGTCTTCCATGCAGTGCAGGCCGGTCCCCAGACATCGGAGCGCCTCGCATAGATCTTTCTCGTTGCCTTTGTTGGCTCCACATGTGTAGACCCGGCCAAAGTGAATACTGCGAGCAAAGGCCCACTTGATATAGCCCAGCGAAGTGGCGATGCCCAGGTTCTCGTTGGCAATATAGTTCTTCATACCAGTCTGGGGGTCAATAGCAAGCTCAATGGGCTGCACAGGCCCACGCAGGCGAGGATCAAACGACCTCGCATCGACGTTATCAGCATAATCCTTGGGATTGTCGATATGTTCCTCGGGTCTGTACACGCCCAGTCTCTCCGTAGTGACTTCAAATTCTTCCGTAGCATAACCAAAACTCATAAACGCCAGGACCCAGACCAGGACGCGGATGGTGTCGGCTGGGACGCCTTTCAGTGTTCCCACATCCACAGCCTGAGAATAGTCTCGGAGCCAGTTTCCAAAGTAGGTTCTCTTGATCATCATGGAAGTCCATTTGTGGCCCTTGATGAAGGCAACCGTCTTCAGCAGGTCCTCGATATCACCATGTCGCCAATTGTGGCCTTCGATTTTTGATAGGGAGGAGATGTTGCCGGCACCGAAGGCTGCTGCTGGTGTCGCCAAGAACAGAATGGCAGCAAGGCATAGCAGGACATAGGTCGTCTGATTGGCCATTTTGGCAATGGGAATGGGATGCAGAGGTGGACGTGCAGCTGGGATGAATTTAACCTCGAATCTGAGATGGAGGTGGTGGATCAAGGCGTGCGTGACGCAGACCCGGTATAGCTGAAAGGTTGTGGCTGTGCACCTACGAAGCCTACTGTCGTGGCCACTGGCTGGGCTGGCTGGCCGTCACACGCTCTGGATGTTGTGCCGGATCGCTGTCAACAATCCCGGCAGTCGAGAAAGGTGTTTTGAGGTCTTGGTAGATTATCACGTGCGGCTCTGGTATAGTGGAAGTGGTGGGTGGAAAGGGGTGTGGTGAAGAGTGGCAGGTGAGGAGTGTCTCAGTGGGAAGAAGTGCAGTTTGAAGCCATCAGCAGCGCCAAGACTTTCGTGCTGACTCGACGATACCTCATCCTACCGGCATCATCCACGACAATGACCACATCAAGCAGATCCATCGACGTTTCATATCGTCCGTCAGTGCATCTCATACATTTCATATCTCAATTTTCATCGTGGACTGACCCCCCGACTGCGCCATGGCGGCCAATTACTGGGACTCCACGCAGGCCAAATTCTTCACCTTCACCAAGGATGAATTGGCAGACATTCGAAAGGAGCTCGAACGGCAAAATCAAGCTCTACACAACAAGTATACCATGCCTGAGCGTCGCTTGATGAACATTTATTTCCAGCAGCAACTTGCCAAGCTGGCGCGAAGGATGAGCTTACGACAACAGGCTCTCGCGACTGCGCAAGTCTACATGAAGCGTTTCTACCTGCGCGTCGAGATTCGAAAGACGAATCCCTATCTGATCATGGCGACCGCAGTCTACCTCGCGTGTAAGATGGAAGAATGTCCGCAGCATATCCGGCTCATGCTGGGCGAGGCAGCCCGACAGTGGCCAGAATTGGGTGTATCGGAAAGTAGCAAAATCGGCGAGTGCGAGTTCGCCTTGATATCAACGCTCTCGTCACGCATGATCTGCCATCACCCCTATCGCCCACTGAATGACTTCGTCCAGACTTTTGGCTTGAGCACCGAAGAGTCTAATCTGGCCCATTCCATTGTCAACGACACCTACCTCACAGATTTGGTCTTCTTGCATCCTCCACACGTGCTTGCCATAGTTGCTCTCGTGTTGGCCGTTGTTCTGCGGCCTTCGGGACAGCCACCTGGACTGCAGGCTCATTCGACACATGCTTCATTGGGTCAAGCTTCGCCTCCTCTCGGCTCTCCGACATCCAGTTCAGGGCCAGGATTCTCGCCCACTATGAGTGCGAACGCTGCTCAACAGGCGTTTCTGGGTAGTTTCAGTGGCCTTCGTCAAGCCGGTCCCAAGCTCAGCAAGATTGTGGACTGGTTGGCAGAGAGCAACGTTGACATGCCCGCTGTCATTGATGCCACGCAGGAGATGATCAGCTTGTATGCCGTGTGGGAGGAGAGCTACAGCGAGCGTGCGTGCAAAGAAGCAATTACAAGATTCGTTAAAGACGGGGGTGCTTGGGCGTCTGGAAGCACTCCCAAGTAGGATTTGGTCCGTGGTCTTCTGCAAGGCGAATTATGGTTCATCGACTTGTACGGGCCCTGGTTGAACGACGACTTGAGACGAGCCATCGAATCATATGCTCCATTTTTTGGGCTGCTCATCGGGAGAGATAGACACGCCTGGGCTATCAACAGGGAGCTCCTACAGAAGCATGGACCAAAGAGGTTGGCTGAAATGTCATCGAGGGAGGCTTCTTACTGAGTTGGAGAGGATCAGCACCACTCACAGCGCAAGATTCTCCACCTTTCTCGGAGAGCTCGTCACCGGAAGTGTGCTCCATGACTTTCACTTCTCAGGTCCAACGTTTCTCTTCGAGCGAGCTTCTTCGCGCTTGAGATGCCGTCTCAGGAACGGAGTTGGACCACCCATGTCCGGTCAAGTTTGACAATGAAATCGTCTAGCATGCCCAGTCGAGCACTCGTGAAACTCGGAAGAAAGCCTCAGGCACTGAAGGAACTTTACAATGACTGGCATCCAAAGTTTCATTTTCAGCTTGTGGATAGCCGAAACAAGTTCTGTGCGAGTCTGAGGCCGTGAGTTCAAGAACCCCATCGACGCTGGAAGATGCCTAAGCTTCTGTCAAGCTAGTTGTCACTACCCAGTATTACACAGCAGCAGGAGGAGCATGTAGCATAACAAGAGAGATCACATGTACGAGGGAGTAGGTCAGAACCAGTCGAACACAAAATTCTCAGATATACATCATGACTGAAAGAGTAGGTACCTCCCTACTCACCACGCTGCTGTTCCATCTTCCCCAATTCCTCTCTCAACAACTCTTTCGCCCTAGCAGCATCAACAGCCATATCCCCCTCCCAAATCCACCTCAGCCGTCTCTCCGTCTCATCAATCCACTCCCGCAACGCCTCTCCCTCCAACTTCTTCTCCCACATATAAAAAAACCTCTCTGCAGCCTCGGTCGAGTAGCGATGCACAGTCGTAAACCTCGGCGTACGGATTTCTTCTACAGCTCGCAATGCAGCTTCAACGTGATTGAATGGAATGTGATGTGGGTTTTTATCACTTGTACTCGCAATTTGAATGACTTCTTCTAGTACTTCTGCGAGCACAAATGCGTCTTCTAATGCTTGACTTGCGCCTGCGCCTTGATGTGGGGGCATGGAATGGGCTGCGTCTCCGATTAGAATTACTCGGCCGTCTACAATTTGCGATGATGATGATGATGATGATTGTACATGTCCATCGGGATCTTCAGGGTGAGAAGAAGGAGGAGGAGGAGGAGGATAAGGAAGATGATGCTGAAAAGTCGCCCAAAAATCTGGATCCGGATCGAAAAGTGAGAGAAGTTTTTGGGCGCGAGGACCCCAGTTGGAACAGTCTTGATGGAAGGCTGCGCCTTGATGGGGGATGATCCATTCGGTGTGTGGCCAGGTGGGGGTTTCGCGGCGAGGGAGGAGGGCGGCGCAGTTGAGTTGGGTGCCGTGGGAGATCTGGGTGAGATTTAGAAAAAGGAGGAGAAGAGAGGAAAAAGAAAAACAAGAGAAAAACGAAAAAAAAAGAAAAAAAAAAAAGAAAGAAAGAAAGAAAAAGAAAGAAAGGGGGGTTGGGGTTAGTAGGGAAGAAGAAGGATGATGGGGAATATCATTTGAAAGGGAAGAAAAAACAAGTGAATGAAAAATGGAAGAAAAGAGATGGGCAATACATACCGGATAAGTAATCATATATCCCCCCGGCGTCAACATAATCGTACTCAATCTCGCCTCCTCTCCGACCTTCTCAATCGCCTTCTCCATCGGAACCACAGCTCGATAACATCCACTTTGGCTAAACACTGCTTTACTCAACTTCTTCCCATCATCACCACTAAACATACAAGCTCGCACATTCGAATGAATCCCATCACAACCCACCACCACACTCGCTCGTTCCTCTGTCCCATCCGCGAATTTCAACACCACATCATCTTCCGCAGTACCTTGTTGCTCCCACTTTTCCAATTTCTTCCCAAATTTCACATTCTCCCCACCCATTTCCTCCGCCAAAAGTCCCAAAATTTCTCTTCGATGAACCGTCATATTCCCCGTTGGAGGTGCGAGAATTCGATGAAATACTTCTCCATCTACTCTTTCATTCCCTTTTCCTCCTTCCCCATCCCCCGCAGTAGTAGTAGTAGTAGTATTACTAATTTCATCACTACCACCCCACCTCAAATCCACCCAGACCTCCTCATTCGGCGACGGATTCCTCGTCGTCAATGCATAAACTTTCTCGCCGAGAAGAGGGTCAATATAGCGAAAAGTACGAACTGCTTGAGGACCGAGATTGATTCCTGCGCCAATTTCGGTAAAGGAGGATCGGGATTCGTAGAGGGTGAATGTGAAGGGGAGATTTTTGTTTGTGCTTTTGTTCTTGTTGATGCGGCGTGAGAGGGCGATTCCCAGGGAGATTCCACCCAGACCGCCGCCTATGATGGCGATGTGGAAGGGTTTGGGTGGGGGGGAGGACATGGTATTTTTCTTTTCTGTTCTGATTTTCTTTTTTGTTCTTTTATTTGGGGGATAATTTATTGGGGGAGGTTGGGTTGGTTGGGTAGACTTTTGCACAGAGAGAGAGAGGCAGCGAGTCAGAGGGATTTAATAGGCTAGATGGATGATGATGATGATGATGATGATGATGATGATGATATAGACGACTACGGAAGATGAACATTTCTGCTTGCCTGAGAACGCTTACAAATATAACATCCATGCATGACTGCGAGGTGGATAGAGAGGATAGGTATCCCTGCTGATATATGGAGATACTCATAACACTGCTTATTGGAATAAAACTGAAGATATGGAATCGAGACGCTGAGTCATCAAGCAAGACTCGTGTTCTGTCTCTAAAGCTAGTAAAAGTCTTCCGTATCACCGAGCTGGTACAGTCTTCCGTATTCGTACCCTTGAAACACCCTCTGATTTCTCCTGTTTCTACCTCCTATTCACTTGCTATTCCTCACTCACTCACCTCCAAACCAATCATCAATCTGCTTCTATTCTTCACCATCTTAAATCCCTCTGACTGATCTGTAGTGTCAAAGACATAAATCTCAGTCAGCGCATCAGCCTCGGATCAGGCTCTATACTGCACTGCAACACCTGGGGAACTCTCTCGCGTCTGTCTGTTTCAAGCAGGGCGTCTATGATGATCCTTATTATAGTCTGTCAAACATAACTGACTCTCCTGGCCAACTCACGACGACTTTCTTAAGTATACAGTCCACCTGGCTCGGCTCGTTTGATACAGGGTCCAGTCCCACTCTGCCAGCGGACTGCTCTGGACCAATAATCTCCAGTTCTCGGCAGGCTGTCTACGATGCGCGGCAACGCTAGGAAGAACTATTTCCATCAGAACTAGTTTTGACACTAACAATGCCGAAATGAGAGATAGAGAGAGAGGCGCTTGCGGCTTAGCGATGGGCCAGACTGGGCCTCGATCAATCACCCTTTTCTGAATCTGATACCTCCGTAACCTCCTTCTTACGGCTATCAGCAATAGAGAACCAACCAGGTGAGGAGAGGAAGCATGTCTGCGCTGCCTTTGACGTCTCTCTGATTGTTGTTGCACTCTTTCACACTCGCTCTTTTCACTTCACTTTCTGTCTCTCTCTCGCTAATTATCCCGGTTTTTCCATTCTTTTTTCAACATGCGTTCCTCTTTCATTGCCACGTTATTCGTGGGCGCATTAGCATCGCCTGCACTCAATCGAGCCGAGCAAAAAGTCCTAGGGGAACAACAACAGCAGCCATCATTCTGCAACGAAGCAAAAGCGCTCATAGCCCAAGACTCCCAAGCCGCCACAGCCTATTGCTCCGCCTACCTCTCCCTCCCCGTAATCACCGTCCAAAAAACCATTTCGCGCGTCACAAAAACGTTTACGAAAATTACATCTACCAAAACATATCTCGACTACCCCGTGACAACCAAAGTCGCAAAAACTATCACCCACTCGAGCACCGTCTTTGGACGCGCTACTACGACAATTACTACCACTACTTCGACAGAAACTTATACAAACCCTCTCTCGACCTGTCCCATTGCGCGCCAAAACGACTGTTCTTCAAAACTCAACAACAACAACAACAACAAAAACTCCCTCCGTTCCTCCCGACCAGCTTGTCTATCGAAATACATCTCCCCACCTCAAATCTCCCAAGCTTGCTCATGTCTCTCTCTTTCCCTCTCCTCGACAACTACAACTTTCCATCAACATCCCACGGGCCATCCCACGGGCCAAGGAGAAACGGCAGTTCTACTACCTTTACCCACACAAACAATCACTCTCCTCACAGCAGCCAAAATCACTCGAACTCTAACTCGAACTCTTACAACGGGGACTGTGACTCTGACTCCTACTCATGACGGATTTTCTTCTTCTACAAAAACGATGTATGCGGCTGCGACGGAAACGCTGATTTTGGATGGCCCGTTTAGACTTGCCAGTGGGAAGGATTATGATTTTCTTTCTTCTTCTTCTTCTTCTTCTTCTTCGAGAAAGGGAAACGGGGTGGAATGGGTCCATGTCAACAGTACAGCGATGAGAGAAAGTCGAAGCAAAAACGATGGGAAAGCGATGTGGAGAGCAGACGATGAGGAGGAATGTCTTTCGACAACAACACCACCAACATGGTTTGCACTCAACGGCCAAACCCTCGTAACGCAAAATTTCGGCAACGAGAATCAATTTCCACGATATGAATTAATTGGAAATGTAAAAATCGTTCCGGGCGAAGGGGTTGCTGGGGTGTATTTTTCTTTGCCTGACTCTTCCTCTTCCTCTTCTCGTTCGAACCATGACGACGACAAGGAGAAGAATGGAGAATTTGGTGTGGAGGGTGTGGAGGGGAAAAGAGTTCCGTTGAGTTGTAGTTTTGGAAGAAAAAAGGGCTGGAATCATTCTCATGAGGAAGAGGAGGAGGAGGCGGAAATAAATTTGCACGAGGCGTGTCCGTTGACGTGTAGATATGTTGGGGGTGCGGGGAGTAGGAATTCGAAGAGGGAGGGTGGACAGTGGTTTGTGGGGTATGGAGGAGGTGATGGGAAGGACGGGGAAGAGGAAGAAGAATATGAGAGTTTTACCATGTATGCTTATCGATATGGTGGATTGGGGAGCTGAAGATGAGGTAATGGTTTTATTGTTATTATGATTGTAATGGGAAATTTTTAATGTTTTGTTATGATGAATTGAATACTTGACAGAAAGGTGATGAAGATGTGTTACATTGTCACATTGTTTTATTTCTTTCTTTTTCCAGCCTTTTTGCTCTTAGGAGGTATCAACATCAACAGTCAACGTCAACCCAATGGTGATAAAGACGTTAGTGGAAATGTATCATATTGCATTCCACTTCAAATCATAAATACATTAAAATTGTCGATAATTCAATACTGCTATTTTCCCTCTGTCCAGTCATATCATGATCATCATCATCCTACACTATAAAGTCAGAGTCCCCAACCAACTCACCAACCACATCAATTAAGGTCATGGCGTGATTGCAGGCCGTAGCGTTCTCATCACCATCACCATCGTCATCGTATTATCATACGTTTTCCTTTCTCTTCTTCTTCGGATCTGTCCTCATGATGCTGGATGCTGTGCTGTAATACAATTTCTCTTTTCCTTTCTGCTGTCAATTCTCTCTAATGATTAGACGTTTTAGTTGACGTAAATGAGACCTGGTCCCCAGACGGCAGCAGAGGCAACTTCGTCCACGCTGGAGAAGGAGGTTGGGCCGTTGGTGACGGCGGCGATGGTCAAGCCATTGAGGGTGGCGTTCGTGTATGGCCATGCTATTCACGTGTTAGTATATCGCCGCCATGATTAGACATGTATGTGTGTCAGATAGTGAGGATCTTTAACTTACGGGCAGTAAAGGTGACAGTGTCTCCATTGCGTTGCAGATCGCCCAGTGGAAAGACCAGAGGCACGTTCTGCTGGTTGATGAGAACCAGACGAAGGTTTTCGGGGCTAGTGACCGAGGGAAGGACAGGGTAGGAGTAGGTGATGGTAGCATCACCGCCGGTAGCGGGTGGTGGAGTGACCACGGTCAACGGCGAAAGGAGGGGGATCTTGATCTCTTCGAGGTTTCCGCATGAGCCAGGGACAACGAATAGCTGGTTGAGGGCAGAGAAAGCAAAAGCGCCAGCACCACCAGTCAAGAATGGGAGAGATGAGGGCACCTTGCGACCAGTGGCGCGGTAGTAGCCTACCTGCTCGCCCTCCTGGCCGATGACAGATCCAAACAAGCCAACAAGTTCAGAGTCCCCAGTAGTGGCAAAGGTTGTCTGTGCAGCCTGAAGCGTTCCCAGGACAACTTCGGTGAAGAGCGTAGCGGTAGAGATGGCGGTGTCGAAGTCTGCAGCGGGGAATTTGTACTCGCATGGCTTGATGGTGGTACGTCCGGCAGAAGCCAAAATGGCGTTTGCACCCAGAGCGTGGAGCTGCTCTTGCGCCTGAACGGTATCGATGGCCTTGACCACAAAGTCCTTTGCAGCGCCCAGGTCGTACTCGCCAGTGGTGAGGTTACTGAGCAGTGAGTTGAAGTATGCAACCTCAAAGATCTCGTTGAAAGCAACCAGCTGCAGGTTGGTGGCAGATGCATCCGAAATATTCTTGGGTAGTGCACCATTTGGAAGGGTGCCTTGCGCCAATTTCTCGACAGCAGTAAGTTCTGGGGATGGCACCATCAGATCTGGGAAGCCATTCGCAAGTGGGAACTTGAATGGAACTTGTGGCTTCTTTGCACCAGGGCCCATCTTTGCAGGAACCGTTGGAACTGGGCACTCCATGGCGTAGGCAGAGCTGCCATGTGGCGCTGCTGGTGCTGCTGGTGGTGTCGGTGGAGCAGCGGACTTGTAGGAAGATGGCTTAGGGGCTTGTACTTGACTGCAAAGTGGAATTAGCGTTACTGAAGAATATTGTTCCCGAGGGGATTCTCATACCCATCTGGAATTTGCGATACAGGCTTTCCAGTTGGCGCCTGAATCTGCCCGTCTGAAATCTGCGATACCGGTGAACCAGTAGGTGCTTGAATCTGACCATCGGAAATCTGCGATACAGGCTTCCCGGTTGGAGCCTGGATCTGTCCGTCCGAGATCTGTGATATAGGCTTTCCGGTTGGAGCTTGGATCTGTCCGTCTGAAATCTGGGATACTGGTGCACCAGTCGGTGCTTGGATCTGTCCGTCCGAAATCTGGGAGACAGGAGACCCAGTAGGAGCCTGAATTTGTCCATCCGAGATCTGCGACACAGGCGACCCAGTAGGTGCCTGAATCTGCCCGTCTGAGATCTGCGATACAGGTGACCCAGTAGGTGCCTGAATCTGTCCGTCCGAGATCTGGGAGACAGGAGAGCCAGTAGGTGCTTGTATCTGCCCGTCTGAGATCTGCGATACGGGCGACCCAGTAGGTGCCTGAATCTGTCCGTCCGAGATCTGGGAGACAGGAGAGCCAGTAGGAGCCTGAATCTGCCCATCTGAGATCTGGGAGACAGGAGAGCCAGTTGGTGCCTGAATCTGCCCGTCATCAATTCTAGGAGGATGCATTAGCACCCATCGATAGCTGCTGCTACCTCCTACGTCTCTTTCAACTCACTGAGACACAGGACTTTCCGTCTGCGCTAGCACATGGCTAGAGAGCAGTGTTAGCATTGTGGGACATTGCTATTATCGTTCCCTTGAGACGGCTCTTACCCATATCCCTCTGGCATCTATAAGACATGTCAGCACAAATTTGTCTCTCGTTGATGTGATGACCGATGGATCTCACCTGCGGCAGTGCAGTGACAGCAGCTGCAAGAGCAGCGATCGTGAATGCGTATCTCATCCTTGCAGAATGTACTGTTGAGTTGTTTGAGGGATAGGAAAAACGACAGTCTGGGAGAGTATGGTAAAGGATACAAGGGGAGGAAGAGAAATAGTTGGAGGCACAGCTCCTTCACTTATGTAGACGCTCCTCTTCTCTGGAAGGAATCATTCCCTCGGATCTAACGTGGCACTAGCAGCTTAATAAAATGAGGCTTCGCAATAGATTCTGCTGTAGAGTGGCAACTTGTTCGGGAGAGTTCTGCCGAGTCGAATGAAGATACAGGTATAGCGGGAGTACTCGCCAGGAGCCTTCCCCGGATGTCATCACACCAAGGCCATTGACGAAAGTCTGCACGAGCTGCTTTTTCCCATCAAGGCGCGATCTGCTCGCCCAGAAGGGTTAGCGGAGCAGCACCAGTACGTGTCTTAATCAAGCCAAGCTCAACGCTAGAGAATTAGCTCAACGCCATGTGAACGGGCGGGCGTCGTGAGATTCGGAGTTGCACGTCACGTTGGAGATACTCGATGAGGCTCCAAGCTGCACGTCTCACAGTGACCATGGAGCTTTCTTTCACACAACACCGCCGCAGCTCCTGATTGCACCTCCTCGGTCAAAGCCACTCGATCTTTGTCAGACGTGTTGGTCGCAATTTCATGCTTCTTCCTTTCGCTACATCGCAGCTGGTGGCACGACACATATTCTCCGATAGTGAGTGATGTGCAGTGATCGGCCATGATGTGCCACTTAGCCGCACAATTGGTGCGGAGAAGACGGAATTCGACAAATCAAACAAGAACGTGGGAGAGGGGAGGACCGTGTTGGTGCCCTGTTGGAGCAGCGTCTGTGACAAATGGAGAAAGATTGCGATGGCGGGTGTTCATCCAGCCGACCAGAGGATGCATCATGCAGCAGTCCTGACGTCCATGACTATCTGCATCATCGCCCGAAATAGCGAGGAAAAAGCGGTTTTGGCTGGGCGTTGATGGGAAGGAACACACATGGCGGAGGGCAGTGTGGTGGCGTGTACAGTACCACACATCGGCACAGTTGTGCACTTCATGTCAGCTCCGTCAATGTGATCTGAAACCGTTGTCGGTAGCAACAGTATAGTAAACAACGTACATACCAGATGCACGACTCACCTTGCGACAACAACCATCTGGAACTGTCCCTGGCGCACAGAGCCCACACCTCCCAGAGAACAAGACGAACAGCAGGAATCCAGGCTCCTGGCGAGACACCGAAGATATCAAAGATATCACGCATGTGTCGAGGCCGGGAACCACTCGTGTCGAGCCAGTGTCTCAAGATGACCATACACTGGTCGATCAAAGACGGACTACGACATGTAGTACAAAGGTATTTTGATATCTTGACTGTGCGAAAGCCCACGCCGCTGGCAGGGCAACTCACAACAATAGAAAAGTGCAACCTCTCTGTCGATATTCCGAACGAACCCCGTTGGCCTGCGTGTGTGCCACCAGCAACAGTAGCAGCACTTCCAGCCAAGTCCGAGTGCTATGCAAGCAAAGCATCACTTCAACCGTTTGAGCACCTCTACCCCCAATGCCAACACGTCCTGGTTCCTTGTCGTCCGCAAAGCTTTCTTCAACTCCTCTTCATACTCCTTCACAGCCTTGATCCCACGCTCTCCAATTTGCCCGGGTGCACTCACAAGGTTAAGCACAGTAGCGAACCCACGATGTTTCATCTCATCGCTCTTTCCCGCCTCCTCCTCCTCCTCGGAACACATTCCAATTACCAACTCTACACCTTTCACATGATCCAGCACAGCGCTAACGGCACTGTCCCACTCGGTAAGCATAGCAAGTGCACCCCCCGCGGCTCGTCTCGTAGCAAGATCGTCGGCGTCGGTGAGTGCCAACAACACGTGCAATCGACGTTTGGCGTCTTTGGATCCGTCGGCGTATCTCGCGACGCCAGTTGGAGAAGCCATCAGGTTACACACGAGCTCGACACTGGCGCGTTGGACGAGAGTATTACTGGAAAAGAGTAGATCTTCCAGCCGTTCAAACGCTGCAGAGGGGCGAAGAAGGATGTCTCTGGCTGTGGCATCTTCCATGGAAGCCAGATTGGTAAGCGCGAGGAGTGCTTCGAAAGTAGGCAAAAGGTCCCGTTGTTCGGCATCGGTGTCATACGTGAGCAGTGGAATGAGAGAACTCACAGCCGTGCTAGCTGGTAGTGAGCCCGCAGAGAAGACATGTTCGGGATTGACGGAGATGAGAAGTCTGGCCAACGCGTGCGAGGCATTACGGTCGATGGTGGAAGCTTCTGCAGAGGATTTGTCTGTCTTGCCGATTCGTTCTCGGATTTGGAGGAGGAGCTTGACGGAACCTTGGGAGACCATTTTCGGGCGGTTTCTTTGTTCTCTGGCCAGCGAGAGGAGGGTTTTCACTACCATTGCGATGTTGGTAGGAGAGCTGGTTTGTTTGCAGCTAGCGACGAGAGCGGGAACGATGTCGGCGTCGAGAAGCTTCTTGGCTCGACTGGTTACAAAACTGTCGTTGTCGAGCGGATCATCTGCTACTTGCTTCTGTTGATTCGCGTAAGCTTTCAGCTGTGCCATTTTCTTTTGCTCAGCGGTCTGGGGCGGTCGGTATGTGGTCAAGTTGCTGAAGATGGTCAAACACCCAAATGCAGCACTCGGGCGATCGGTCAATGCAGCTATCAGCCGCTTCAGCAAATTCGCATTGGCTGCAATGTCTTCCTTGACCTTTGGCTGCAAGGTGGTATAGGCCAACCCCTCTATCGCTTGATCCTTGTTGACCTCGTTGACCAGGACCAGATCTGCCAATTTCGATGTGACCTCTTCCGAAGACGTTGCATTGATCTTGGCGAGCACGAGTGATGATAGTGCCTTGTGCTTTCCTTCTGCTTCATCTGACATGTTTCGGAGCCAGGGTGAGCAATATCTGTCGATTGCCTCGCGACACGCCTTGTCAACGCATGCTGCGCTCAGCAATTCAAGAGCTGCCACCTCGAGCGTTGCGCTCTTTCTGCTCAATGTCAGCATAAGTGATGAACTCAATGAAGCGCATCACTGTAATCCGCTCCCCGCCTTGACTAACCTTTTCCCCTGGCTGCCTGACTCGAAGTTTCGCTCCAAATTGGGCACGAGTTGTTGCACAAAGCCGTCAGTCATGAAAAGCTGTGCTGCCACCACAGGTATCATTGGAAAGATGGCAGCTGCTGACGAAAAGGCAACGATGCAGTCGTCGATAGTCTGCTTGCCCACTCTGGCAGCTAAGTACTGGGCAAACAGCTGCTCCCCTCTTTCCTTGGTCGCCTCAAGCACCTTTGAAGTGGCCAACATGGCTTGACTCCGCAAACGTTGTTCTAGTCTGATATCGAGACAATCCAGAATGACTTCGAAGACGTCCAAATCAATGAGATTGGTGACGTTAGCAGGTGCCATGGCAATCTGCCGTGCCACGAGTTGCAGGAGGCGATCCTTGTGCTTGACGTCCATGTATATGAGCTTGGCAATGCACAGCTGGAACAAGTCTTGCTGGGCTTTCACCTGATCATCTTTCGATGTCCATAACTCATCGTTCAGCGGGATTGTGCTGAACGCTTTCAGACTCTCTGGGCCTCGATCATAGAATCGATCGAACAGCGCTGAGACGGGTTTCTCGAACGCGGCCATCAGGGTCTGCTGGGCATATTTGCTTCGATAGATGAGAGTGCCCGTCAAGGTGTCGAGCAGATCTACTGGACGGGGAGCATCGAGAAGATCATTGAGAGCTTGCTCCGCTTCTTCTTGGGGCAGATGCTTCTGGCGGAGAGCGCGCAATGCTGCCTCACCATCGCTCGTTGGTCCCGTGCCCAGATAGCTGCGAATCAAGGCGACGACATCTCCAGTCTTCTCGCGCTTTTCCAATGCCACGAGAGCATCCTTCACGCTAGCATTTTCTGGATCGAGGTGGGATGCCTCCTTCAACGCGTCAAAGGCCTCTTGCAGGTTGCCGCCATCCGCCAACCCGCCCGACTGGCGAACAAGCTGTGAGACTCTTTTCTGAAGCTCATCGGAGGCCATCGTGTGCCATGTTTCCCAAATCAGAAAGGCGTGCAGGAGATGAAGCCAAAGTTCGAGACGTTCCAAGAGGTTGCCTTGGTGGTCGGATGTGGGCGGGCCGACATCGACTCCGTCATCAGCAACTTGAAGCTCCACCCCGACGACGGTACTGGACATACATGTACCTGTTCCTGTCGATGCTACAGGTACCTACTACACATCGATATATTCGGCTAATTTGCGCAACGAGAGAGGAGCAATGCTGGATGCTATCGCGACTCCTTGTGCCCGAGTGTAGCATGGACTAGTGCCTACACTCACGACGATGGGAACCTGAGTTACATTGACACCTAGTCTGACTACGATCGTTGCCTCCTCCCCCTCCGCCAACCAATCCACCATGCCGCCCTCATCCTCATCCTCTCGCCCAGTCAGTCGGGTGCGCGACAACAGCAGCGCCGCTATCGACAAGCTTGACTACACGCCCGGCGGCAAACCGCTCCTCCCCCGAAGTCGCGATCCTAGTCGAAGTCGACACTCCGCCGCCGCCACCGCCGCCGCCGCCGAGGAAGATGATGAAGAGGATCAACACAGCTATGCAGGCAGCTTTTTTTCTGACATAGCCCAAGGTATCGCCGACAAGGACCGCGAGCGCCTGCGAAAGGAGCTCTGGCGATATGGCTCGTTCGCGTGGGCCCTGATCAACACCTTGGGCGCCGGCAGCATTACTGCCTATAGTCTGTATGCGCCACTGTTCCAGCATCGCCTTCACTACAGTCAATTGCAGGTCAATGGCATCAGTATCGCGGCAGAAATTGCCATGTACTTGCCGGTGCCGCTCTGGGGCATGCTCTGTGATCGCTGGGGCCCGGGAATCCCCAGCGTGCTGGCAGGAGCTTTCTTTGGGATGGGCTATCTGCTGGCCGCGTTTGACTACCAGAGTGGTCCGCCGTCTGCGCTGGGTGGGACGGGCTGGCCGTACGGCGTCATGGTGCTGGCCTTCGTCTTCATTGGTATGGGCACGAGTCTGATGTACTTGTCCGCAGTAACGACGTGCGCCAAGAACTTTGGGAGAGGGAAATACAAAGGCATTGCGCTCGCACTGCCAATTGCCTGCTTTGGCTTGAGCGGCATGTGGCAGGCACAAGTGGGCAGTCAGCTGCTGTACGAGACGAAGAGCGATGGCTCCAAGGGCGATGTCAACGTGCACAAATTCTTTCTCTTTCTGGGGATCCTTTTGCTCACAACAGGCGTAATTGGCAGCTACGTCCTGCGCATCGTTGACGAAGAGGAACTGATTGAAGATGCGGTGGAAGAGCTGGAGCAGAGCGGCTTTCTTGACGAGAGCGAATATTTCCATCGCTTACTGCAAGAGCGGGAAGAGCAAGAAGGCTATGGCACATTATCCGATTCGATTGTTGAGGAGATCAGTCGCAAAGCTGACCAGCTGAAAGCTAAGAAAGCGGAAGACGCCAGGAGGAAAACGTGGCTCCTCAACGCCGAAACACGACGGTTTTTGGGTGACAGAACCATGTGGTGGCTTGCTGCGGGTTTCTTGCTAGTTACCGGCCCTGGAGAAGCATTCATCAACAACCTAGGCACTATCATCGACACCCTCTACCCACCAATGTCCGTCCCTGAGGGTGGCAACCCTACAAGTGCAGCGACCCATGTCTCGATCGTAGCAGTCATGTCTACAGTCGCACGTATCCTCACTGGAACACTCACCGACATACTCGCACCGACATCATCTCCTCATCAGCACAGACGTGGCCCAAACAGCATAGCAAACAGCATATCCTCCCTCCCGCCACCTTTGCCTGTTGAAAAGAAGCGTGTCGAGGTCTCCCGTGTCACCTTTCTCATTGGATTTTGCATTCTCATGAGTGTCGGCCAAGTCGTCCTCGCCACTGGCTTTGTGCAAGAACACGCGGAACGCTTCTGGATCGTCTCTGCATCGATCGGTGCCGGTTATGGAGCCGCTTTCAGTCTCACCCCAATCATCGTCAGCGTGATTTGGGGGGTCGAGAATTTCGGCACAAACTGGGGAATCTGTGCCATGATGCCAGCTTTAGGAGCCACCATCTGGGGACTGGTGTATAGTGGGGTATATCAGTGGGCAGCAGGTCTTGAAACAGTGGAATCGGGTGGAACTGCAGATGTGGTCGAAGACAAACTGTGTTATG
This sequence comes from Sphaerulina musiva SO2202, assembly GCF_000320565.1. NCBI lineage: Eukaryota > Fungi > Ascomycota > Dothideomycetes > Mycosphaerellales > Mycosphaerellaceae > Sphaerulina > Sphaerulina musiva. The sequence goes on from NW_016017392.1 coordinate 589,926, forward strand.
GGGTGAAATGTTATGCGGCCACCTTTTGGGCCATGTCAGTTTGCGTATGGTTGGCTTGCGGACTTTGGTTCTGGGCTTGGAGAGGGCCTGGGGGTTGGGCGAGCAAAGGGGTCGCCGTGTAGTTTGAATCATCCTGGGACAGATCGATTCCAAAACAGCTTCTCAGATCTAGCCACTTTCTCGAGGCCACTTCGCTATCTCTTGACCATGCATCAATGCCGAGACGACACCCCGAGGATCTACAGGGGATGTGGACGGGGGAGGTGGAGGGGTGGCGCTGATATGCATACTTACTACCTGGTAGTCGCTGCTGGCAGGCATGCCGATCGCACCAACCCATTCTGCACATTGAGGAGGCCACTATCAGTATCTGTTTCGAGTCGATGAAGCATTCAGGCTATTCCTCCAACTTTTGCGGCGCTGGCAGTGAGACGTTGACCGCGCCAAGTCCAATCTCCAGCATTAACCGAGTATCATGCGAATACCCCGAACAAGGTATGTAGGCACCTGACGAGTGTTTGAGAGCTGTCAGGCAGTCTTCACTTTCTTACAATAAGAAGACGGGCGTAGTGGACTACACTCCAGCTCAATCATCGAAAGAGCCCTCGATATCGTCTGGATCGTTTGAGCGGCCGCACAACTGGCATTTGCACCTGATAAATCTGCAGGCCCGATCAGCCTATAAAGAACGCAAGTCGAACCAAGCATGGCGACAATGTTCAAAGAAATACTGCAACACAACACCCAGAGGTTCTTGATGAAGAAGAACAAGAAGAGTGACAATCAGACACACTCGAACGGGATATACCAGGATCAGAACCCTCCATATGGAGATACCAGAATATCATCACACGTCAACCACTTCCCGCCAAGGGAGGAGCCACATGCACATGCATCCTTACCAAACAGATACAATCATCGCGTTTCTGTTCCTGCAAACAATCTGCCTTCATACCAAGACCGCCCTTACGCAACCAGTCAATACTATGTTTCTTCAAATAACGTCATTCCCTCTTCGAACACCACAATACGACAGTCTTTCCTCTCATCCGTACAATCTCGCCTTACAACAGCAGCAACACCGACTTGTTCTCCTCGCCCCACATCACAAGCTGCAGTCCCACCACCGTACGAACAAGCATTCAAAGCCAGCATGACCAAAGACGTGATCAAACTTCTCCCTTCCGAAAGAATTCTCTTCCACATCTCCCGAGGAGGAGGGGGAGGAGGAGGCGAAAGCAATAAGAAGAAAAAAGAATCTTCCTTTTCCTCGTCTACGAAATACCCCATCATCCTTAGCCGCGCTCACGACAATTCTCTCCTCGGAACCGTCAAATTCAAAGAATTGAGCACGAGCGTCTACTTCTCTCTCCACGCCGGCCACGAAGCCAAAATGTCCAATGAGGGTACATGGACGGATCGGTGGTGTTATCGGAGTACGGTGTTTGGAGGGGAGAAATGGTGTTGGAAAATGGTCAAAGATGGGGTTGGGGAGTTGCAGGTGGTGAGTAGTGGGGAGGTGATGGCCAAGTTGGACAAAGGTGGCGTGCTGGTGATTGATCGGAGGGATGTGAGTCATGCTGCGGTGGATGAGATTGTCATTTCGGCGTATGCGTTGTGGGAGAAGTTGAGGAGGGATAAGAAGGAGGGGGAGATGGTGGAGATGGTTGCAGAGGTTCTGTTGGGGGGTTGATGAAAAGAAGGAAGACGAGCAGTTTTATAATCTGCTATATATAGAGATTCATATATACTTATACTTACTTGGGGTCAGATTCATCAATATATCAAGCAATCTTCCCCGGAACAAAAGGATGACCAGCCGTCAATCCTCCACACACGGCCCACGCCTGTCCATTCACATAACTCGCCTCATCACTCCCCAAAAACAACGCCACCCTAGCCACCTCATCCGCCACACCCCCTCTCATCAACGGATTCAACTGCCCAATCTTCTTCTCCGACCCCCTCGCCCTGGCCATCTCATACATGGGCGCCGTCATGCCCGTCTCAATAATCCCGGGACAAATCGCATTACATCGAATCCCCGTCCCACTCAACTGGTACGCACTCGTCTGCATAATACTAATAACAGCAGCTTTCGACGCCGAATAGTCCGTCGCGCCGGCATTCGATCGCATACCCGCCGAAGAGGCCACACTGACAATACTTCCCCCGGGAAACTTCTTCTCCGCGCCCGTCTGCAACATACCTCGTGCTCCGTGCTTGACTGCTAAGAATACAGAAAGCGAATTCACGCGCATCACGTCCATGAAATCACTGGCGTTGCCGTCGAGTACGCTGCTCATAGTGACGGAAACTCCGGCGTTGGCGAAGAAAATGTCCAATCGGCCGTAGGTGGCCAGGCATTCGTCGACGAGGGCGGAAATGTCAGATTCTTCTGCTGCGTCGACTTTTTTGGGATGGATCTTGACTCCCGGATACTTGGATTCGAGCTCGCGTTTGTGCGTTTCGAGATGTTCGGTGCGGTAGTCGGAGATGTAGATTGCTTTGGCGCCGTTGTTGGCGAAGTGGTGGGCTGAGGCACGACCGATTCCAATGGGGGAGTTGCAGCCAGTGATGATGACGACTTTTCCGAGGGTGCGGCTGGGAAGGGGTGGTGTGTTAGAATACATGTATGGTTGTGCAATGAATGGGGCAGGTCGGGAGGATCATGATAGGTATGTACGTACGGTCCTTTGGAGTCGCCTGCTACAGTGGGAATGTTGGGCAAGTCTTCGAATTTGCCTTCGCTTCTAATCGGGTTCTGGAGTTGTTCGCTCAGAGCTTGGAGTCTTTTCTTGGGGGCTGAGGATGCCATTGCGGACAAAGTCTGGAGTCTTATGAGGTTTCCGGGAAGTAGGGAGATTCAGGGAGAAGTGAATTGTCGACAACAAAGCCAAACGTAGCTGAAGATTGTACAAGGTGATGTCTGTCTAGAGCGAGGTTGTCAGCTGTGGACCGTAGAGCTAGACTACCCAATTGCCTCGGCCTGGGTACAGTCTCGGCGTCATGTCTTGGCGCTTGATCGTGAAGTTCATTGTTGCTGACCACTTCACTTCTTCTCCAACTTACTTTAAACCCAAAATTCCTCATCCTCATCTTGGACATCACACTGTTTCGTACTTCTGGCGGTCGACTAGTAGAGATATTCACATTGATATCCCGCGATAAGTACCGATTCCAGAATAGGTGCATTTGGCAGCAGATTCGATAGTTGAAGGAGAAGCAGTCAAGACGATGATCTAATGGCACGACAGATGAATCGGTAGCCTTTCCAATGCCATACCTACTTCAGGATAGATACCCTCATTTTTTAGCATACTGCTATCTGATGTCCTCCTGGTTGAACTACCCCTGCTTTCCTGACCAGTCTCTCCGGTCCAGTTCTATTCCGCATTGCTATTATAGTATACGCATCCTAGTCATTGAAATAGTACTTCGAGACGCAGAGACACGATAGGTCAGATCAGATCAGAGACATGATTCGAATACGGAAGTTCCTTAGTCTAGTCTCTCCCCGATAAAAGGCTCGACTCGTATTACACCTAATCTGGTCTTTGATTACTACAGTTGTAGTTAGATGCAGGAAAGCAAGAGTTAACATAGTCAAAAACGAAAAAGTTTACTTCCCTAATCCAAGCCTCCAAAACGGCTATGTCCTCAGCTCGTCTACCCTCTCTCTATTAGACGATTCGCGTTACATTGCTATTAGTCTATATACTCCTCACTCTAGTGGTCATAACCAGCGCAGAGATAGAATGTGTTATATCAAGCTGACATAGTCAAAGTGAAAAAAAATCACTTACTCGACTTGATTTTCAAACAACGGCTATCGCTATTGTACCGATTCAGTGACTCCACTAGACAGGAGAACTTGCGTTGCTTCCCATCTGGACATTGGTCATCGTGGTTCAAAAGGGAGTGATCAGAGGTACTACTGGATGAAAAGACTAACGGGCGGGGAGACTTTTTGCAAGACGGACAGCTATGAACGTACGTACGTACGTACGAGGCTAAGTCGTCTGGCGGGCCAAGTTGGCGAGCTGTGCAGCTCTACGGCGAGCATGCTCGTCCTTCAGCGCAGTACCCTTCGCTGCGAGCACAGCTCGCCAGCCCTGCGGCGGCCCAGTGGCCCCCGTCACGAACACATCGCGAGTGTCCAGTGAGGCCGCCTTGGCGTGCCATTGCATGCACCGGTTGAGTTGGCCCCGGATGGGGTTCTCCCACACCCGCTCTTCACTTCCTGCGAGGCTCTGCCTCGCGCCGAAATTGGCGAGCATGTCTGCTCTCTCGTTGCCTTCAGCGTGGTTGTGCGCCTTGATCCACCAGAAGTTCACCTCGACGCCGAGAGCAGCTTTGATGAGCATTGCTTGGTCGAGGCTTGCTTTCATTTGGCCGGATTTGGTGTGGTGGCCTGTTGCTGCAGTTTTGAGGGCGTGCAAACAATACTCGCTGTCCGATTGGATAATCAGCTTCGTGGCTCCTATGCAGGGCACAATTGTCTGAGCCATGCGCAGTGCGTGTCGGATTGCTTCCATCTCAGCCTAGATAGTATCGCGAAGGTTAGGACAGACGTAAATTCCTAGGTCACGTATCTGTAAACGAAGAGAGATGCTTACCACGTCCGAGCTCTCTAAGATTCCAAGGGCGACGGCTCGCCCAAACCAGGAGGTCCCCTGCTGGTACGCGATACCAGCGCCGCCCATTCCCTCTCTGTGCTTGTAGGATCCGTCCGTGAACATTGTTAGCGTGACTGCAGCAGGCAGAGGACGGGGCAGGACAGATGGCGGTTGTGCCGGGTTTATAGTAGATCCAGGTGCCTGAGCAGATGGAGGGAAAAGAGGCAGGAAAGGGGGAATATTTGATCCAGATGCGTGAGCAGGTAGGAGACGGGCCCGCGTAGATGGCGATTGTGCCGGGTTTATGGTGGCTACGGACTCTTGAGCACGTGGCAAGTGCCACGGATATAGCGATGGTGCGGGATGAATTGGCGCAAATGGACGTTCGGCTGTGGCGACGTTGGCGGGCTGTCCTGCTGACCCAGAGAGATGTGCTTGACGGGCGTCGACTAGTTGCTGAATGGACGGTGGCAGCGGTATCTGTAGTATACTTCGCGCCGGCAGAAGCTCGACGTCGCTGTCGCTGTCGCTGTCGCTATCGCTGGAGCTAGAGCTCTCGCTGTCGCTGGAGCTGTCGCTATCGGTGTCGGTGTCGGTGTCGCTGGAGCTCGAGCTCGAGCTCTCACTGTCACTGTCACTGTCACTCTCCGAGCAGAGATCAATGACCTTCCGCTGGTCAAGGTGCGCGCCCGGGGCCTGGTCCCTGGAGGACAGAGGAATTACTTCGTCTTCATGCGAGTGGGCTTGGTGGCTTGGGGAGTCATCCTCGAATGGGATGTGGTCGCGTTGAGAGGCGAAAGCGTCTTCTTCAGCAGGGGGCGGCGCGAGAAAAAGTGGTGGTGGTGTCTGCGGCGGCGCGGAGGGTGGTGTGGTGGCGAGCATGGCAGAGCAGACAGCACGCGGCGGGTCTCGTAGCGGTGAGAAATCCATCTTCGGTGCGTGTGTTGCTGCTGCTTCGGTATTTCTGGTGTGTGTGCGGCTTGCAGACGCGACCTGAGGCCCAGCAGTGGTGGCGCTAGCGAGCGGCTGTTGCCATCCACACCCACCCCTTAGCCATCAGATATGTCGCAGGAGAAGTGTCCTGGTCCAGCCTACTCGCAACAACAGTCTTGAGAATGAAGAGTGCCCCGTGCTAGAGAAGAGTTGTCTGCCCTGGACACTGTCGCTCCCCCGAAGGCCGCCTCCAACCCTCTGCTTTGCGGAAGGTCCTCGCTCTCCTTCGCCAGAGAAGGCTCGCATGGGCTGCGAAAGAGGGCCCCAGTCTCCGAGGCGCGCGTGGAGTCTACACATCTTGCTGCTCTTCATGCTCTTGGCAATGAAGGATAAGGAGGAAGGGATATGGGGCACACCCTCACGCGCAACTGTTGTATTCCTCCTGCGTTGTCTTGTCAAGCGATGCCCTTCGAGGCAAGTGTCAATGGAGGTCCTTCAAGAGACCGGACTGTCCTCGAAGACTCAAGACCCTCGATTCTGATCTCTCCTACACCTACCTCCCGGGAACTGGATCTATGTCTTCGGCCAGTCTTTCTCCATATCCTCCGATGAAGCGTACACTCACGGCGTCATTACTGCATGGGTGCCACCAGAATAGCAAATGACGGGAGCTCTGTCGATATTCCTCATGTCACGGGAAGCCATTGTCGATATTCTTCATGCCACGGGAAGCCATTGTCCCAGCGTCCTGTCCTATACGACGATGGTCTCAGCAGTCAGCTGCTCCCAGTGGCAACCAGTACTGACACCGGTGCCACAGCTTGAGTATCTGCTCCTCGCTACTCTGCTCCCCGATATGATATGCTCGCAGACTCGCAGAGACAGCGAAGAAATGGCAGCATGAGCGTGACGTCGGTCGGGATGGGAACATGGAGTGGAGAGGTTCGAAGGATCAGACCCTAACTGCCGCACAGTTGAGACTGTTCTTGGCGCTGGCTTCCTTCGGGCCGCATGTCTCAGATCTTTCTTTTCCTGGGGGCCATGCCACTTTCCATCTTCATCATTCGTGAACATCCAACAGCCCCGAGCCCCCCAATTTGGGCCATCTTTCAATCGATATCACATATACATGTATGCTGTATACCACGATTCACTTTGGGACCGGCAAGATATAAATCCAGATGCCGTGGCTTTTGCGGCTGCCATCATTCCGGGTGGCATGCATGGGAATCCCGACGTGCGCGAGTTTCAAAGTGCTGGCGGAAAACTGATGATGTATTATGGTCCGCCATGATTCCAAGCGTGAATTCGCCTGTATGGTACATTCCACGCTCTGGTCTCTGGAGAGAAGCAAGCATGAGAGATCCATGGCACCAAGTTCGTCAATGAAGCTGCGAGTGAGGGGGTATAATCGTCGAGGCCTGTCTGCCAATGGCCGCATGTGGCAGAGGATGTCGGTGGCAGGCGACCAGCTGGCAATGTTCCAGAAGGGGAGCTGGATCAGGCCAAGACAGTTGAGTTAGTCTGGGGCGCGATTGACATCTGGAGGGGAATAATGCTGAACACTGCGAACAGTGTGTATACGAATGAGGAAAGAAATATACGCTACGCTTGTGACTGGGGACCTGGCCGCCATCCGGCTCATCCCTACCCGTGGCCTGGCCTATGCATAGGGGATGGAAGCGCGGACTGTTTGACTTGCCGCTCCGCTTCTCAACTTGCCGTGACAATTATGTCAATCCGCAAAGTATCGAGAAGTGCCACAAAATCTCTGGTGAGGGCTGAGTATGTTTGCAATTGGTCAAACAGTCATTGCCTCCCCTCTTCAACTTCACTTCGAGAACCATCTCCGCTACTTGGCGCGACACTACTGAACAAAGACATCTACATCCCCGCAGTTGTCCATCAGCACTAGAGAAGGTCGGCACTAGTATTTATCCCTTGGGCTCCCAGCTAGAGTGGCAGTAGTCGATGGAAAAGAAATAAATGGTGCCACATCACCTACATCAGCCTTTCACAACTTTCAGCAAAAGTAACAGTGAAAAGAAACACCAGATATAAAAGCAAGAAAAATGGCACGAGCAATGTTTTCCGGCAAAGTCTTCGCCATTACTGGAGGAGCATCCGGCCTCGGCCTCGCAACAGCCAGAGTCCTCGTCCAACGCGGCGCCAAAGTCAGCATAGGAGACATGTCGTCGCAACTCGAAAGCGCAGCTACCGAAATATCCCAATCCGTGACGGAGCAGCAACGGAAAGAACAAGCAGCCGCCGTCACCACCGATGCCGTGTTCGCACAAAGAGTTGACGTCCGCGACCTCTCGCAAGTCCAATCCTGGCTCAAAGCTACTGTCGACCGATTTGGTAAATTGGACGGAGCTGTCAATGCAGCTGGGTCGTTTGATTACCCTAGTGTGAAAGTGCGCTGGCATGAACAGCGTGGGATTGACAATTTCGGAGCGACCATCTCGACAAATTTGACTGGTTTAGCGAATTGTATGCATGCGGAGTTGGAGTATATGAGTGCGCCAACCGAGAAAACTGAGGCGAATGCTACCAGTGGCGGGGGAGCAGTAGCAGGAGAAGGAGGTGCTGGAAGCAGCAGCAAGTCGATAGTAAATGTTTCCTCTGTGGCGGGTTTGAAAGCTGCGGGAAGTCCGGCGTAAGTCGAGCTTTTTATTCCCTATCCCCTGCCTCATTCGACATCCCTCCCTATGTTTTGTCAGAAATGAAAAAGAAAACCAAGAAAGAAGGAAAAAGAAAAGAAAACCTTTAACAAGTAAGAACACTGGAAGAAGTGCTAACTCCCATCACCTCTCTCTCTCTCTCCCCAGTTACGTCGCCTCCAAACACGGCGTCGTCGGCCTCACCAAAGTTCTCGCGCGAGAATACGCCTCTGCGGGAATTCGCATCAATGCCGTGTGTCCCGGCATGATCCGCACGCCCATGACGGATAATTTGGTCGAGACTATGGGTCAAGAATCTTTGAATCGAATCGTGACTTTTAATCCCATACCGCGCATGGGAGAACCAGTGGAGATTGCCAATGTGATTGCATTTTTGCTGTCAGAGGAGTCGAGTTATGTTACCGGTTCGATATACTCGGTTGATGGGGGCATGACTGTTTGAGAGAGAGAGAGTGTGTGTGTGTGTGTGAGTGAGTGAGTGAGAGAGAAGGAGTGATCATGGGCAAGAAGATGGTCTGGCCTGTGGTGTCGTCGGTTGTGCTCAGATAGGCAAAGACAGATTCCTTTTGTGGTTGTTTCTTAGTTAAGGTACCTAGGTACTACAGTAATGGTAAACGACTTTTTTTTTCAGTTCGTACTGAGACGGAATCTCTTTTTCGAAGTTTCGTTCTAGAGTATTGTTATTGCAGATGTATGCCCATTTTACAGTATTACAATCTCAACGCCCTACTGTCGTCCGAATCGAAGCGAAGAGAAGTCATCATTTCTTGATACCTACCTACCTACCTTATATGTACCTAGACAAACAAACAGACAGACAGACATACAGACAGACCTTCTCCACAGCACATCCTCCTCCTCCTCCTCCTCCTCCTCCTCTATTATCCCACCCGTAGCGAGCCAGCGGATAGTACCAAGGTAAGATAAGTAAGGTACCTATAGGTACCTACTTTACTACCAAAGTCGACTATATACTATATTGGTAGTCAGATACATACTTTACTTCAAGTCTCGTCGTTCCTAGAATCTCGTACTCGTCCTCTTTTTCGGAAAGCGAAAAAAGACGGATTATATATACTAGGTAGCTAGGTAACTAGGTAACTGCATATGCATGTAAGGTATGTATGTATGTATGTATGTATGGACCTACGAAAAAAGAGAAAAGAGAAAAGAAAAAGCATATCTGCAATGTATGTAGGTAAGTGTATATAGGTAAGGTATGTTAGGTACGTGTACATATTCGTGTACATATTCGTATACTTGTACTTGGTGCTTGTGCTTGTGCTTCTAGATACAGACATACCTCTCCTAACTACCTGTACCTACCTACGGTACGAGAAAGACCCTTTTTCAACCTTTCCCGAAGCCGTACTATGTTACCTGTACGGGCTATTAAGTAGCTAACATATAGGTAAGGTAAGGTAAGGTAAGGTAAGGTAGGTAGTATCTGCAGACTGAACTCGAAAAGAAAAAAGAACATATAATCTTAACAGATAACAGATTTGTAGAGGGCCTACCGTAGCAGAGTTTTTGTTTTTTTCTGCTTATGCTCGTTGACATGCGGCAGCTACGACAAAGGAAAAAATAACAATACGAAGGTAAGGTATAGTAGGATGCAGTTCTAGTCTGCAGGTCTTGCTATTGCAACCGAATATACCTCAATACCAGGTATGTAAACGAGTAGTGATTTCCCAACGGTATCTTGAGGTAAAGAGGGAATTTACCTACTGCATTAGGGAGGGTCATATGATTCTCATCCACCTACCTACCTGACCTACCTACCTTACCTCAGGTACCTACCTACCTACCTACGCGATGCAAAAAAGTGCCGTCTAGATGCTAAAAAAGAGCTATCAAGAGCGCCTGTCGATTGAGCGAAAAAAGTGATCGTCTTGAACCGGAGTCCGCGGTCATCACAAGCCTTTTTGGGTCATGAATGGCATTATTAAACGTAGAGGTAGGGAGTTAGGTACCTTAGGTACCTCAGTGTAGCACTGCTGTTCGCGAGGCTAGTAGCTCTGCTGCAAGAGGAAGAGTCCATGTGCATGTGCCTGGTCCTCATGCAACCGGTAATGTGACTACCTTACCTGATGCCACTGACGATCGATGGATGTCTGGTCTGTCCGTCCGTCTATCTACTACCTCCTAGGAGGTACTGGCAGACTGGAGACATGAGCTTGCATCTCTCTCTCCGAAAGGGAACAGGGAGACTGCCCGGCCACTGTCTTTTTCGTCTGAGAGATTGCCCCGAGATTAAAAGAAAGACATGGTTTGGAGGAGTGCTGTGCTGTGCTGTGTACCGATGACAGCATTTCCGGACAGGTGAAGTGCTCAGAAAGTGTGTTCCATGGCCGGGCGCGGTCCAGAAGGCTGCAGATGCTAAATGGAAAAAGTCTGGGACTTCGGGTGCCTAGTCCGACTCCGTGACTTTCTCAACCAATGCCAAGAGTCAAGGGAGTCTATCTATCTATACCTATTTTTGCGCTACCTGGAGGTACATGGAAAGAAAAGCTTGGAGAACGGTCCAGAACGGCTTCCAAAAGGTAGGAGGTAGTGCGTGTCTGATAATGACTCGATACTTGTCTCGTAGGCTCCCGTAAGGGGAGAGGGCTCTGGCGACAGTCTTCTACTTTTACCCTTCTTCTACCTACTACAGACAGGACAGATAGGACAGACAGGCGTGTGTGCAGAAATGAAAAATATACGAATCCTCCCACCCTGTAACTTGTCTGTCTGTTGGTTGACGCTGCTGCTGCGCACGTGTTGGCGACAAGCCATGGCAGACAGGCTCGGAAGTCGTACTGCTCGCTACCATGCTGTCATGCCGGAATGCTGTTCGATCATGCATGGGGGGGAAGAGATAGATAAAAAATGCTAGGAAGCTGGAAGAGAAGAGCGAGGGGAAGGGGAGGCGCAGGATGTCGGAGCCAAAAAAGTGCGATGCCAAGTGGGATAAAAACGACGCAGTGTCAGACTCGGATCGCAAACGCATGTCAGAAGATGAGTGCGGGAGCGTGTGTGCGTGTGTGGTGACTGTGGTGACTGTGGTGTATCATCATCGTCATAGGATCTAGGTAGACCGTAGGAGAGAAGATGAGGTGTGTGAGGGAGAGTGTGATTGTGATGAGTCTCGTCCACTTCATTCGCGTGTGCTGTCTCGGACTCCGTGGGCCTCTTTTTGCTGCCTCGGGGTCCTTGTTCATCACCTGTCGTCTGTCGTCCGTCGTCGCGAGCTGCTGTGGAGTGTGGACGCGGGCGCCGGCCGTCAACCGTCGGGTCCAGGAGGCGTGCGCCGTGCGGGTGGCGTAGCGGTTCCTTTTCTGGTATACCACGCCTTTTTTCAATCTAACGTCAGGTAGGTAGTGTCTGTCGTAGACTCGTAGTCCTCTTCGTCAGCGTCGTCTCCCAGCTGCCGCTCCTCGCCCGCGGCTCCCGAATTGGTCTTGGTGTTCTGCCGCAGGGGCAACGCTTGCAGCTCGTCCGGTCCAGGGTTCGACGATGGGGTCTAGTCCTATTGATCTGCACATACATATATTCTTGCCGTCTATGTACTCCCTTTCGTGCGTGTCGATCCCATCTTCCTGTTGTACTTGATCAACTTGCCGCCCTTCTTCTTCTTCTTCTTCTTCTCTGGTCCTAGCTATCCACCAAGAATCAAAGATCAAACGCCGGCATAATCAATGGCAGCCTCCAAGTTTGTGGAAATCCTGGATACCAAGACGACACCATACTCGCGCGACAATGTCAGCCTGGACGATGTCCTGGCCGAGACCAGAGAACGATCCGAGTCCCAGGGCAGCATAGCAAGCTCTACCACCGAGAAATCAGAGTCTGCCTCCTCGCCAACATCATCCACACTCAGTGAACCCATCAAAGCACGCCTACGAGCCTTCTCCATTCGCAACAAGAGATCATCAATGCCTGCACAAATTTCTTCTTACCCTCCACGATGAATTTCCATTGGCCTTCTGGATACTCGAGGCCGTCGACTTTGTCGTTTCCCCACCCCACCCCAAAATGAAAATGACTTTTTTTCAATGTCACCCGTCCAAAAACGCATGGGGCACCACCCCTCTTCTTCACGATCGCTGATCGATCAAAGATTTCCCGAAGTAAAGCCATGAGATTTTCTGGGGGACTCTATCAAAGCAACGCCGTCAATCGGCAACAAGGTCGATTCAACTTCGGGCCAGTCGGGATTCTTTTTTTTTTTTCGTCGTCATTCAAAGAGGCTCCAACAACTCCCAATAATACCTGGTACCTTACCGTATCGTCCCGTTACGAGGGAAGCGAGACTCGAGTAGAGCCGACAGCAACTCCGCACGCGCGTGCTTTCGTAGAACAGCCAGACCTTTGCCGCTGCTGGACCTCTCAGAGATGGATGTCTCTTTTATGCTGGAGTGGCATGTGCAGGACTTTGTCGCGTATAGGACCCCTGAAGTTACGAGCCGACTGGCAGATGCTGGAATTCATGTCGCATCTTTCGTATCGATCGACTTGGGATCTCTCCGGAAGCCAATATGTCATACTACTCTGTCAAAACTGGACCAGATCAAACCTCAGTACGTGGATATGGAGCTGTGATATCTCTGGTTAAACAAGACGAAGCTGCGACGAGCCAGGTCATATTGCACAAATGTCATAAGTTGGCAATTTCGGAGCACGAAGAGTACCTAGTTGGTCCTCGATCGAGATCTTGAAAAAGTCCCAGAGAACATACACCTGAACGTGTACATACATACATACCTTACATACATACTACTGAATACCGCAACTCACTGCTCCTCGTTTCTCTCTCTCTCTCTTTCTCTCTCTCTCTCTCCCTCCCTCTCCCTCCCTCCCTCCCCATCCCATCCCATCCCATCCCATCCCACCCCACCCCATAAAAATCCACCCACCTCCACAAAGAACACATCCCACAAACAAACAAACCCCCCCCAAAAAGCTTCTTACCTACGCAAACCCTCCCTCTCGTATCGAATTAGGCAACCAACTCAGGCATTCCTCGACATATAATAAAAAAAAAAATGTCCCAGATCTATTATCCACAGCCATTGAAAAGTTTTGTATAGAAGAGTCTAGAAAGATTTAAATTGTACGGGTAATAGTTTCATACTACTAAGGTACCTACCTAGGTAGGTATAGAGTCAGGTTGTCTTTTTGTTGAAGTTTACCCTTGATACCTACAGACCTACCTGGTTGATACTTTGTACCGTTCCGTGAAGAAGTTTCATCAAAGGCTACGATGTTATGCCTTTGTTAGTGTTTGAGAGGGGCCTGGAAGCTATTACGGTTACGGGTGCCTGTTGCGGGGGGTGTAGCATAGTAGGAGGATTGATTCTATGCATTGAATGTTTGAAGGGGGGGGGAGTATCGATACAGGGTGCTGCTGACGATATCGATGATAATGATATCATCGAAGGCAGCAGCATCTCTTCCACGTGAAAGTTTGTTGTTGAGTACCTCCTTAGTCAGCAGAAGTAGACCAGACAGGGGGGAGGACTTTCATGGCAATCGGCGGGCCTTGTTGACAATCCGCTAGCGTCTGGCATATTTCAGCCACTTAGAGTGAAGATGAAGTTTAGCTACTAATCTTTTTTCGTGAGAAAAGTCGGGGATGGGGATGGATTGAGGTAGGTAGAGACAAAAGAAAAAGCAGCACATTGCAATTCAATGCTGAAGCTTCGTCGCTGCTTCTTCCACATTCCCTTTCAGCCACTCACATCGACAATTATGGCTCAAAAGCGACCATTTAATGAAGGCAAGCGACACTTCAAAAAGAGCAAGAAGCAAAAAACTAGCACGGTCGCTGAAGGCTCGAATGAGGAAGTGTTGCTAGCGGATATCCAGAATCTCCTCCAGGATGTGAGCGTATCAGAAGAAGCAAAGGAGAAGGCGCGACGGCAGAATGAAGAGCACGCCGAAATCGACGTGACCATCAAGGCGCTCTCGTCCACAGGCGACGGGCTGGCAGAACAGGATGGTCAAGTATATGTTGTCCCGTTTTCCGCTCCGGGAGATGTTGTCACTGCGCGAGTATACAAGCATTTTGCAGAACAGTCCTACTCTCTCGCAGACTTTGTCAAGCGCGTCTCGAAAGGTCCCACGAGTACTGCAGACCCGCAATGTCCCTACTTCACCAAATGTTCAGGTTGTCAGTTTCAGCATATGCCCTACGAAGCGCAGCTCGCGCACAAGAGGACGATTGTCGAGAAGGCGTTTCGCAACTTCTCCAATTTGCCGGCGTCCTCGCTGCCGACGGTGGGAGACACGATCGGCTCGCCGCTGCAATATGGCTATCGCACAAAGTTGACGCCGCACTTTGATGGCCCGCCAGGAGGGAGGAGGGATAAGAGACATGGCAAGCAGGTGACATGGCCAGGAGTGCCGCCGATCGGCTTCATGCTGAAAGGCACTCGCAAGACGATGGATATTGAAGATTGTCCGATCGGCACGGAAGCTGTGAGGATGGGCATGAAGCGTGAGAGGGTGCGCGTAGCGGCAGACATTGACAAGTATCAGAAGGGTGCGACATTGCTGTTGCGCGAAAGCACAAAGCGAGAGAACAAAGCGGATAACACGATCGAAGTCAGTACGGAAGGCGATGGCGAGGAGGAGGTCGTGGAGGACAGAGGGACGCATATCCATCGCAAGGTCTGCATTACAGACCACAAAGCGACATCGACAGAGTATGTGGATGACTACCGCTTCGACAACCCTGCAGGCGCATTCTTCCAGAACAACAACTCGATCTTACCGGTCGTCACGCAATATATCCGCGATCAGATTCTGGGCACCACAGATGGCGACGACGCATCGAAGAAGCCGACCATCAAGCATATGGTGGATGCGTACTGTGGGTCCGGCTTCTTCACCATCAACTTGTCGAGTATGTTCCGGCAGAGCATCGGCATTGACGTCTCGGCGCAATCCATCGAATTTGCAAGTAAGAATGCCAAACTCAACAACCTGCCGGAAGATGCCACACATTTCATCGCCGCCGACGCCAACAAGCTGTTCGAGTCGCTCGACACGAAGAAGTTCCCGCCCGAGGAGACGGTGGTGGTGATTGATCCGTCGAGAAAAGGGTGCGACGAGGGCTTCATCAGCCAGTTGCTGCAATATGGACCAGCACGAGTGTGCTACGTATCATGCAACGTGCACACACAAGCACGAGACATTGGCTGGTTGGTCGGAGGACTGCCGGGCGACGCAGGCGAGGGGCCTCGGCATGAGGGTCTGTATGAGATTGAGAGCCTGCGAGGATTCGACTTTTTCCCACAAACCAGCCACGTCGAAGGGGTCGCGATCTTGCGGAAGAAGAGAGTTTCGATGGCGGCCTGACGTCTGATGAACACACCAGGATATGTGTGGTATGAAGGAGTGAGGCACTAATGAATGTACTTTGGGCACCACGTGTAGTAGAGTAGTAAGCATTGGGCGTCGATCAGTGGCTCAGCAGGCGCGCGAAAGCAGGATCAGTGGTGACTGTATGTGTTTTGTCATTCTGATGAGAAGCATCATACAGCTTGGGCGCTTCATAACACATGCAGTATCTTGCTCTGTCTCGCGCACAATGGGCGGGCCACGTCATACATGGTGTACTGGCGGACATGCTCTGCAGAGAAGTGTAACGGTATAGCAGCGCCGTTATAGAGCTATGCGCGATGACTGATAGCTGTCAGGTGCCCTGAGGCCCTGAACAGAAACGTTGGTGCCTAGGTACCTGTAGGGACAAGATCTGGAAGGCTGGAGCCCGATCATACCTTAGATTAGATTTTGACCGGCCTCCTCGTTGTCAAAGTCACGATAGACGGTGTAAGGGATGGTGCTGTGGCTGGCGACACCATTGGCGAGTGTCCAGCCACGTCAGGAGGGTGAAGATGTCCTGATTTTACGGATTAAAGGGACTTCCAGCCACTTAAGAGCCCAATTGAGGCCAAACTCTAAGCCTTGACGCGCCGGCTCTTAATGGGGAACCCAGTCACTTCTATCTTGCCAATACCGCCATCCCTGTCGCCAGCCTCGTCACCCAGCATACTACACGTATATGGATTACTATGGCAACAACGTGGCTGGATGCCATCATGGCTGCTTCAAATGCTGAGCTTCAGCCCTCCAATATTCGATCAGAAGCTCACTCACTACCAGACCATCCAACTACAGCAACAGCAACAGCAACAGCAACAATGCGACTTTTCACTCACTTCAAGACGCTCTCAGAGGCAGTGCACCGCCGTCCATCACAGAACAATAAATCCCGATCAAGGAAAAACCAAGACCAGCCACTCAGCAACATCACACACCAGGAATTCACTATCCTCACGCCTTCGAATGGAAATATTGCTCGACGGCGGTCCACCAAGAGTGCAACAACGACCACCACAATACACGAAGAAAAGTGTCCTCTGGTCCAAGCAGATTATGTCGACTTGACGCCTGATGCCTGCCCTCCTACCTCAGCCTTCACATTCACCATGAAGGCCCCGAACCAGCATAATCCCTACTTTCCTTTGCCCGATGCCCCCCAAGAAAAGCGAAAGCGAAAGCGAGAGCTCGATTCCATCGATGGTCTCGTCAAGAGGGTCAAATCCGTCAAAGTCACTGTCAACACCAAAATGCTCATCGATCTATTCGATGAGCGTGAAAACGACCTGCGACGATATCAGTTGAGGAACCCGGCACTGGAGTCCCAACCGCTCCAAAGCGATTTGGGAGTCGCCACTTCGGCAGAAGCTATGCAGCGATATAATGCTGTGATGCAATCCCGCAAGGCATCGCTTGCGTTTGGAACATTTTGAGCGCATGAAGATTTTTTTGATTTTTCATCATATGGAAAAAGCGAGCGAGCACACATTTTCTTTACTCAAGCGATGAGAGACCAGGATACCCCAAACCAAGACTGATTAAGCGAAAGAAGCGGAGATGCCGAGAGAGAGAGAGAGAGAGAGAGAGACTGAGACTGAGACTATTGTATCTGGGCAGCTGGAAATCATGCCCGACCACGGGACGGCTGCCTGCTGCTGCGTCTGGACAATGCAATGATGTCTTATTCGTCGTGTCCGGCACATTTTTTCCTTTGTTCTTCGCAAACGCCACTTCTTATCCATTCGCAGCAGTGGTTCCAGAACATTGACAATTTGAGCGGTCTTTGTGTTCCAGACATGCCGTTCTCTTTGATAGAAACCTAGCAGCTTCAGAGACACATTCTTTTCTTCTACTTCTCCGCGTGGAAATCGCGTGGCGGCGAATGTGAACAGATAGCGAGAAACAAATCATCTTATGCATCAGCATTCCTCTCGCAAGAAGCTTCTTCTTTTTTCTCAAGATTATCAATCTTTCTCCTCCTCCCTTTTTCAACCATGGTCATTACGGATGGAAAAGTCCACCGTCGCTCGACAATAACAACAACAACACCGCTGAATCCCGTTGAACGGGCTTATGCCACTGAACTTGCATCGCTCCAAAAAAGAGTAAAGTCCAACCCTCACCAAGACTACTACTACCACGATACCAGTACCACGGGCACCACCCCAAAATGGACATTAAAACGAAAGCGCTCCCTCACCAAATCCAATCTCCACCACCACAACAAGCGCAACAAAAACAACAATAGCAAACCAGAAGAAAAAGAAAAAGAAGAATCCCCCACAGCCGTAGACCTCATCTCCCCCACGGGCCAAACCCACTGGTCCACCATCTCCCTCAGCGACCTCCTCGCCGCCCCCCGCCGCAGCGACATTCCCGATTTCCCCGGCAAAACCGACCGCCACGTCTATCGCGACAAAGCCTACAAACGCGCTCGCGCGGGTTTACTCAAATCACAGTATTCTCCTTGGGATTATGTTAGTAATGGAGCTCTTCCGGAATCTGCATCCGAACAGCCAAACAAAGGACAGCAGCAGCAGCAGCAGCAGCAGCAGCAGCAGCAGCAACCGAATAAAATCTTATCACCAAAAGAAAAAATCTGGTGGAAAATTCAAAATACGGCATATGATCGCAGAGATGCCAATGGGATTATGATTCGTGAGGGATATCTTACGGAATGGTATTTTAATTCGGAATTAAGAGGTGGGGTTTGGTATCGTCAGCCGAAAATGTTGGAGCCGGGTCCGGAGGGGTATGTGCCCAAGGCGTGGTTGTATCGATGGGTGGTGGTGGCGAGGAGGAATAAGGGAGGGGAATGTTGGGATGTGGGAATTGGGCCGAGAGATGAGAGGGTTGAGATTTTTTATTATGATCATGCAATTGTTGGGGTGGATGTGGAGAGTGGCAATAACACAGAGGCGGCGACGACGGCGACGGCGGTAGAGAAGCGTTCTTCTTCTTCTATTATGAAGAAAATTCCTGTTCTCGACTCGACTGGTCTCTCTTTTTGTCGCTGGGAGAAGGTACAACAACAACAACACCAACTCAGAATACCCCCAGCAGCAGCAACAGCACCACCACCACCACCAAATCCAACCCTCCCTCATCTCCCAAATCCCTCCAACAACAACAAGAAAACCCCCACCAAACGCAAAAGCAAACTTCAACTTGTCCCCGATTCCATCAATCCCCATAATCCCCATCTTACCGACGACAAAGAACCTCCACCTCCAAAACGTCACCAAACCCACCAAAAGAAACCCTCTACTCCTACTCCTACTACGGTTAAAGCTACTACTTCAACTACCCCAAAATTCCACTATACCAAAGAATTTTCCGCAGAAATCGACGAAGCGGGTTTGTCGATTGTGAGATGGCGGCGACGGCATCATAATTCATAAATGATAGAATAGTAATAATAGTGATAAAAAAAGAGGGAGGAGAAGGGGAAAGAAGGGGAAAGAGATACTATATATGTATGAAGCACCCCAGTAACATCTACACACATCCATCATTTCTTCCGACCCTACTCTTATTCATGCAAAAGGAATCATGAATTTCGCCCACCGTGTCTTGAAAATGCAGTAGCATACCTAAAACAACACTACGAGCCTTCGCACTGCATGTACATGTACCTTGGATACAGCCTCAAATCTCACCTTGTCTCGAGGCCCATCAACTCAGACAAAGCAAAGGAATCAACGGCAGGTTCAAATCAAAAAAGTCTCAAATATTATTACAGTTTCTGTTACAGTACAGTGCACATCAAAAGCACAACAGGTAATCAATCTTGCTCGGCCATCTCTCTGCAATCTTCTTCTATCATGTTTTTCTTCATTTTCATGTCCATTTGTTTTCGCAATCGCATCGCCATATCAAGCGACTCTTCTTGCGCAAGATGTCAAGCTAATGCATCAGGCCAACACAAAAGAGGCAAAGTCGACAGTAATGCACCCCCCACAGCGTGTGCTGTACATTTGGTGTGCCCGACTGCAGGTTGTAGTAGTAGTCGTGCAAAGTAGCTTCATCGTAAAAAAAAAGGACTCGAGGTGATGAGTGATGTGCGCTCAAGGCACGAATGAGAAAGCTTGGTAGTCCATGCTTGGAAAGGTGAGTAGTGTTGTGGGGGTAATGCTGGATCGTCGGAATGCCGGAGTGGTGATGAAGCTGTGTCTGAAGATACCAAGGTGATAACCAAAGAACCTGCAGCTTATCCTGATCCGTGTCCTGAGCATTCTGAGAGGCTAAGAAGTGTATGCAGGGTTGGCGATGGCATATCGATGGGCTTAGACATTGTTTCCCTTGTTGCTCTTCATCCAATCACGCATGCCCCAGTGCCGCTTACCAGGAGGACTGGCCTGCTCGTCGCCCGTCTCGAATGGAGTCGGAGAAGTGACCTTGATGCCCACCCTCTCCGCAAGGTTCCCAATCACCTTGGTTGGCGAAGGGCCCTTGCGAGGGCTGACCTTCTTGCCATCGCGTTGGATTGGAGTACCATGTGACGATGTTGCAGGAGACATCACGCGCGGCGAGGTTGGAGGGCTGGTGACTCTATCGATCGAACCCTCTCGGAAACGACCACGGGAAGACGAGCGATCGTGACTATCGCTGGTGACGCGTTGCTGAGCTCCTGGGACACCGGTCGTCAGCTGAGTTGCAGGGCGAGCAGACAATAGGGCATCATCCGTACCATCGAACTGTGACTGTGCGAAGAAGCCTGTAGTGATACTGGTATTCTGCGATGCACCCGCATACCTCCATTCGCTGGGAGTCATGACACGATTTGCTGGCCACTGTCCTGGCAAGCTCGAATCGATGCTAGCCAGACTGGAAATCCGGTTGCCGGTGGTGGAAATGCCGCCGCCTGTACCAATGGTGCCAGATGCGACGCTTGCAGTGCTGAGCGTGGGTGCGAGAGCTGGTCGCGTGGGCTGCAACTGCTCGGGAGCACAATCGAACGCAGCCTTTGTCCCCATGTCGTTGTTGCCTTCTGACATAATACCATGACGGAGGGCTGTGCTGTTGCGTTGCGGGATTGGGTACCCAAGTCCAGGAAGCTCCATGGTCGGGCCATTGTGCGGCTTCTTGGCCCATGCACCGAGGTTGACGGTAGTCTCAGAGACGTGTAGACCATTAGCTGCGGGCGTCAGGACGGCATTCTCATTCTGCGGTGCAACGATGGCTTGTTTGAGCCCATCGATGCTGCGTGTGCTGATCTCAAACGGTGGGCGAGACATTCCTGGAGCATTCTCAACTGATTGCAGCCTGCTCGATGAACGCGACGCCATTGCAGGGCTTGGACGACGGGAGTGCGCCTTCATCGGGCTACCGGTGTTTGACATCGCGGTCAGTGAGGCGGTACTGATAGTTGAGGGGTGCGGAGCAGTGGTAGGACCAGTTCGGGGTTGGACTGATGCTTTGATGCCCTCGCAGTACCCATCGAGCCACTCAGAAGTGAATTCTTTGGGTCTCTCGTCGAATGCGCGACGCTGTAGGCCGGTTGCCCAGCCATGAAGCCAGTCGCCTGACTTTTCCTGCAAGCTCCCCACCATTACACAGTTCTGCGAGCTCGTGTCCTCTGGTGGCGACGAGAAGGTAGGATTGCCATCTTGACCTCCATTCTCTTGACCAAGCACAAATTCGCGCCGACTCTTTGGGCTAATGTTGTGAGACTGGCGGTCTGCGATATCCGCGTGAGTATGGCGCAGGTCGCTGCTTTCGGCCTTGGCGGGTTGAGGAGCGTGAGTGGTAGTCGCACTGTAGTAGATCGGCGTACCAGGTGGAGCGGCGGGATCATTGCGGTTGCCTGTGTCAGGGGCACTAGATTTCCACGCTTCGCGAACAGGGGTAATGGCGTCGGCATCGTCCTGTGGGTTGTCATTTTCACGATCCTTCGAGTTTTCATAAGCATATGGACGAGCCGAATACTCGCGTGGGTTGTCGGGAAAGAAATCAGACGTTCCGAAGCTGGCAACGCTCGAGCTCTGCACCAAAGTATCTCTCTTGGAAGGACTTACCGTCTCATCTGTCGCGATCGACGAGTTGACAGCACTTGGAACTGGTGCAGCGGGCTTCTGCATTGGTGAAAGAGGTGTCACCACCCGACGCTGAGCAGCAGGAGCAGCCATCTTTTGGTCATCCGCCATGCTTGGTTTGTAGACTGGGCTCATTGGGTTCAACACGGATCTGAGTCCCGACTTGCCTTCTGGAGCTTTGATGGAGATAGCCCGCGAGCGGTCAGGAGAGTCCACTCCGTGATCGGCCAGGGAGCGTGCACCGTCGCATTGGGGAATTTCACTGTGAACAGGGGCTAGGGCACCAGTGAGTGGCATCATGTTGGGAAGAGGCCCAGCCATTGCGCCATCGAACGGTGGAGGTGGCATGAATATACCATTTGGTGGAACGGCCCAGGCATTGGTGAAGCCTTCTTCTGGAGATATTGTGGCCCCAAATTGGGGTACGAAACTCGGCGATGGGCCATTCAGGCTTGGACCGTATTTCTGTGGCGCGCCGACATTCGTGAGCGGGCCTTGCAGCATGGGCTGAAAATTGCCACGGCCACGCCCTGCTGTCGGCATGGAATGCTTGCCTTGCATCGCTCGTGGCGAAGTTGGTGCGTCTTGCGGTGGACGACTTTCGAGCTCCTTGATTCGCCTACGGACCTGGTCCGCTTCGGTCACAAGCTGGCGGCGTCGTGTAATGAGGCGATTTCTGTCGTGCTGAGACATCTCACGGCCACGGACCGCTTCTGTCTGGCTGAGCTGTCTCATCTCATCTTCATAACGCTTGTGTCTGAGAGTCTGGTCAGCATTATGCTCGTTGCGTCAAGATCGGTGGGATGACATACTCTGCTTTGAGCACCTTGATCTGCATAGCAGGCGACGGCTCAGGTACAACGACAGAATTTTTGACGATTGGTTCAGCAGATTGGCCGGCGGGACGAAAGGGCGGCATGCTGGGAGCATGGGGCGGGAGAGCTTGCTGTTGCGACATATTGATATTTGATGCTGCCATGTGGAGCTCCATGGAGCCATCTGGCCGCGTCTGCAGTGGGAGGATCTTGTGGTTGACGATCTGAAAGTAATTGCCGTGCATGTCTTCGACAACCTGACCGTTCTGGTCCGTTGCGTGCTCTAGTTCCTGTGGTCTGTTGCCGAAACGGCCGTTCGGTGCGAATTTGATGAGTCTACCATTCATTTTAATTGCACTGTAGCCGTAGCGAGGCTGGCAGAGAGGCGATTGCTCAGAGGGAACAATTCGTCCGCCGGCGGTGACGCGCATGTGGTTGGGTGAGCCGTGACTCTTGACGATAGCCTCAACGGCGGCTCGCTTGAGAGACGGCGTTGGTGATCTGCGGGGTCGGAAACGGAGAACTTGACCATTTGGTACAATGTCGCTGAGCACTTCAGGCTGAGTTACGTGTGAATCTGGTGGCAGAAACGCGCCGCGGCTGCTGACTGACGAGTTTTCGTTGTGGGATGCGTTGGATGGCACTCGGAGACTGCTGGCGGTGGACTGACGCCCCCTGTACGATCGAGCGGCGAAAGATCTGGAGATCTTCAACACATGCTCTATAAGACGATAATCAGTAATGGTGACTTCGCCATTGCTCCATGTGCCGCCTGCTTCAAGTAAGAACTTGAGGTCGTTCATGTTTCCTTCCGCGCGCCACGCAAGCTCCGAGGCGCGCTCTTGCGCGTCGAGTATCTCGTTCTGCATCGTCAAATGCGGGTGTTGACAGGTGTGAATGGAAAACGCAAGACAGCGAGTGGAGGGAAGAAATGATTGTGTAAATTGATAGTGTGCGCGGGAGGGTGCACGGGAGTGAGCTCCGATAGTCCGAGCGCCTAGCCTATGAGGAGCGTGCAAAGTTGGGAGTCTGTGTGCTATGATTGAGTGAAGGGGCAAGCTTAGTGTCGATCATACCTTTGACCAGCTCTGCATCTTCGCTTTCATGCTCCTCAATTGCCTCGGACAGCTTCGGCTGCGACTGTGTATTGCGAAGGCGATGAAGCTCTTCCGCCGAGTAGACACGGCGAGTGCGTCTAGAGACAGCGTTTGTAGCCATGGATCTGGCCCGGGCGAGTGGTAGATTCTGGCAGGCTGCAGACGCGTTGCTCGGTATCACGGGAGGCGGCAGCAGAGTGGAGTGGTGGATCCGTTTGCCGGTCAGCCTGTGAAGGCGTCTATCAGCTCAACTGTGTATGGGTACGATGCACTGTCATATTGTTCCGTGCTCACCAGCGGCACAGAGCTCGAGTCCCGAGGGCCAATGCAGCCAGGCAATCGATCCAAATCGAAACGGCGCCAGACGTGGAGGTACGTTTTCGGGCGGGAAGGTTTGACGGTTATGAAGAAGTTGTCAATGGTTGGGTTTGCGATGGGAGCGCGGTGTGACAATGACAGACGAACAGTTGGTGTATGCGGTTGTTGAAGGAAGAGGCCAGATGCAAGGACGGGAAGACAGTGTTATGGTCGCTGCACTGCCTCTTGCACTGCCCGGTAGCGAGTTGCAACAGCCTCTCGAGATTCGGACATCCAGCCAGCAAGAGTTGACGACTGCTATCGTAAGGCTAGGTGGCAGCCTACTGTACCCCAACTACCTGGGAAGGGACCACGATCTTGTCGAGGCAATTGCAGCCACGAGTGCAACGGAAGGATTAGCAGATTCACCTATATCGCCGATACATACCATCACTGCGCGGAACACAACGATCAGCGCAACTCATCGCTGAGACAGATCGCAGTGCCGTTCGACTCCATCTTTTGCTTCTCGCGACCGGGTGCAGCTCGCACCGAACAGAATCAAATTTTACTTTTTCTTTTCAATTGGCTCACGCCTGCTTCTATCGGAAGCTCGTGGTTGACCTTGCATCGGCAGGCACTACACGGGCACAGCCTGACGTCTTCGGATGGACATCATGGGTCCGCCGGGGCCCTGTCCGACTTCTATCTTCCTCGGCACAGTTCCTAGTCGTACAAACTGACTTTCTTGAATTGTAGGTACCTACAGCACCCTCTCGTGAAACCTCCATCGTTCCCCCGTCCTACAACCATAGCTCCATACTCATATGACCATCCCTAGCCAGAGACGTCCTTACCATGAGATGCGACGATGGTGCATTGTTACGAGACTGCCAGACATGACTACCAAAGTACCAAAGACCACCAGGCATACGCGCACTTCCGTTACCATCAGCTCTCACTTGTTCTTGGTCTGCTTGTACATGAAGCGTTTTCGTGTCCTGCAAATGCAAAGCAAAGTCAGGTTCTCGGTGGGCACGAGAGTTGAATTATCCCAGAACTTACGGAGAGAACTCTCCAAGCTTATGTCCAACCATATCCTCAGTGATGCGGACATCGTGATATACCTTGCCATTGTATACTTGGAAGATGAGATTAACGAAATTTGGCAGTATTGTGGCGCTCCTCGCTTGGGTTCTGATAGGTGGCATCCGTACACCGGCCTTGGGCCGAGCTATCGGCAGACTTCCACATCATTAGCTTTGCATTCATCATGAGAGAGATAGGCCGATCGGAATCGAGGTCGTGCGAGGAGAGATGAGGAGGCGTACGGTACAATGTGAGGACCTAAATCATCAGATCAGCGACCGTCCGGAGGCACTACCGAAAAGAGCACTGATCAGACATACCTTTCCATACCGATCGCGCCAGAAGCGCTGTGGTGGACTTCATCGCGTCGCCCTTTGCAGAGTAGAATGCTCACTCCCACGTTCGCCTGAGGTCGTCGAAGGTAAGCGTGCGGAGGACGGCTCGGAAGTTCCCGCCCGCCCGAACGCTCTATAGATCACGTGACAGCGTGATGAAGTGGATCGCGCTGTGAGTGCAGGCATCGATCCCTTCACGTCCTCCCGCCATGTGTTCACCATTTCTCTGACAGCACTCTCGTTGACTCTTCCACTTCTCATTGCTCCAAATCGTCGTCTTCGTCTTCATCCTGATGAGCTTCTACAGGTATCGGAGTCGCATTCCTGGAAACCTGCCTCCTTCATAGGCAGTCATGTCAGACCCAGGAGGTACACGAAGTCCATACCAGAGAAAGGCCGAACGGAGAAAGAGCTGATCAAAAACTTCTACAGGATCCGATACGATACGCATACTCGTGTCCACTGACAATCATGTCGGCTACAATGAGCGCGACCCTGTTCGTGGCAACGATAGCTGGAAGACCTTCGACGAAATCATGCAACTAGCCAAGACTCGGGATGTCGACATGGTTCTCTTGGCCGGTGATCTGTTCCATGAGAACAGGCCCTCGCGGCAGGCCATGTACCAGGTCATGCGGAGTCTGCGCGAGAACTGTTATGGCGACAAGCCATGCGAGCTGCAAATGCTGAGTGACAGCAGTGAACACTTTGCTGGGTAAGTGGCGAAACATTGCCGCAGTCACGGTGCAGCGTCACGACGCTATTTCGCATAGTCTGTCGAGTGAGACCCACTGACTATACACAGTGCCTTCAACCATGTCAACTATGCCGATGAGAATATCAATGTAGCGATACCTGTCTTCTCCATACATGGCAACCACGATGATCCGTCAGGCGAAGGTCACCTTGCAGCGCTCGATATCCTCTCCGCAGCGGGACTCATCAACTACTATGGCCGTACGCCAGAATCAGACAACATTCAGATCAAACCGCTTTTGCTGCAGAAAGGTCGGACCAAACTCGCGCTTTACGGTATGAGCAACGTCCGTGATGAGCGTCTATTCCGAACTTTCCGCGATGGCCACGTCAAGTTTTTCCAGCCCAGTGTACAGACTGGCGATTGGTTTAACATCATGAGCGTACATCAGAACCACCATGCTTACACGGAGACGTCTTTTCTGCCCGAGCGCTTCTTACCCAATTTCATGGACCTTATCATTTGGGGCCACGAACACGAGTGCAAGATTGACCCCGAGGAAAATGCGGAAATGGGATTCAAAGTCATGCAACCTGGATCTTCTGTGGCGACCTCACTTGTCAAGGGAGAGGCCGTTCCGAAGCACGTCGCCATTGTGAGCGTTACCGGCATCCAATATGAAGTGGAGACGATTCGTCTGAAGACTGTTCGACCTTTCATTGTAAAGGAAATTGCTCTGCGAGATTACAGAGAAGCACGCGACATTGCCATGGCGGACGACGAGGATAACCGTGGCCAGATCTCGAAGTTTCTATCCAAGATTGTTCATGAGCTCATCGACGAAGCCAAGCAGGAGTGGTATGACATCCAAGGGGAGGATGAGATGGATGAAGATGAGGAGCCGCCGCTGCCCATCATACGTCTGCGTGTCGAAACCACGCCGCCGGAGGGTGGCAAATACAATTTCGACAATCCGCAACGTTTCTCGGGTCGCTTTGCGGGACTAGTAGCCAACAGTACTGATGTCGTGCAATATCACCGTAAACGCACAGGAGTCAGCAGGAAGAAGATGGATGCCGAAATGCCGGACGAAGAGCTGTTGAAGACAATCACTATTGACACGGCTGGGGTGGGCAAGCTGGTCAAGGAGTTCCTCACAGCACAGTCTCTCACGATCTTGCCGCAAAACAGCTTCAGCGATGCCGTATCTCAGTATGTCGACAAGGACGACAAGCACGCCATGCAAGAGTTTATCGAGGAAAGCCTGAAGCTACAACAAGGCAACCTCATTGCAGGCCAAGAAGACGTAGCGGACGGCAAGATCCTAGACGACGAGACATTGTACGAGCAGATCGAACGAAATCGTAAGACTCTTGACGACGCATTCGATAGGGGCGAGCGTAAAAAGAAGAGTCGGAAGGAATCTCGTAAGCCACGTCCAGACGACTGGGACAGCGATGAGCAGGGCCAGTCGTGGGAGGACTCGTGGATGTCGATGATCTTCGACGCAGACGAAAATGGCGATGCCAGTGGGGATAACGACGATGACGACGCTGCAAGTGTCGCATCGATGACCCGGCCATCAAGAGGCAGGGGTAGTCGTGGTGGACGAGGGGGCAGAGCAGCAGCTGGTACAACCCGCAAGGCCGCTACTGCATCCAAAAAGGCACCCGCCAAAGCACCCGCAAAAGCAGCCACCACTCGGGGCAAGAAGAAGCCATCCTCAGAGGACGAAGAACAAGATGCGATTATGATTGACGACGATGATGAGGAGGAAGACGATTTTCAGGAGAGCTCAAACTCTCTCTTCGTGAAAGATCACGCCTCCAAACGATCGTCGGCAGTGAATCAGTCTTCGGGGAGTCCACTCAAGAAGCCAGCTGCTCGTGCACCTGCTCGCGGCAGAGGAAGAGGTGGCGTCGCAGCTGGCCGCTCCGGTGCGACCCAGCAGACCTTGAGTTTCGGCACGCAGCCAAGCAGCATCAGTGGAAGAAATGGCACAACAAGAGTATCAGCGTCGAAGCGTCGAGTTGAACCCAGCGATGACGAGATCAGCGACGATGACGACGCCTTCGAGCCGCCGCCAGCTGCGCAACGAGGCCCAAGAAGTGGTCGTTGACGAGTGAGCAGTCTGAGCTGGATTCCGCGACCAAGAGAACCTGTCTTGCCGTGATTAGCGCAGCATGCACGACCTGATGCTGACATGTTAGGAATCAAGGTCGGTTCAAAAATTAATCATTCTCGCTACGGGCAATATGGAATCCGAGTATCTATGCCTAGAGATGAGGCTACAACTCACGAGCGTGGCGCTACTTAGTTAGGCCTGTTACTTCGATACTATCCTCGAAGAGATATGCTTAAATAAGTCTGAGAGCTCGCGGTTGCGTTAAGCTATACTTAGTGCATCTGCCTCATCTCTGCATAGGCGTCGGAGCACAGCTCAGTTCGGTAGCCTGCATCTGCTGGCAAAAGGCGCGTTTTGTCTGAGAATGCAGCTGAGAATGCAAGCCTGGGGCCATACGATCCAAGAGGCGATGACAAAAGCTAGATGCCCCGCAGAACTGAAGGGAAGATGAGGGAGAGCGTGATACTTCAGTCGGGAGCAGGACTTGACCGACTGTAGTGGCCTCTCCAGCGTCCAGCGTGACTGGGGGCAAAGAAGGAGTACATGGTATACAGCGTTATGTAGCACGCATGATGAGTTCCATGTCCACAATTCGACTTCCAGCAGCTTTCTCGTTGCATGTTCACAGACGGGAGGTAGCCATGCTGGTGATCTCACCTGGCCCGTGAGCTGGTCTTTGGCACAAATGAGTGATTCGTGTACTGCTCTATACGTTCACCCTCATCCCCGTCGACTAGCCTCCCGCAGCCCGGAAGGTGGTCGTATTGCCTGAAGATGCTGGGTCATGGGCGTGTAGGCAGCCAATCTGCCAACTCCGCCTTTCCATCTGGTCGCGATGGATTAATGGTGCTGCTGGCCGACAAGAACCGATCCACCAGCCGTCTGTTGTGGATGTTGATCTGGTTGATGAATAAAGAAGAAGAGTTAGGTTCTGATGAACATGATCCGTGAAGTGTCCAAGAGCAAGGTCCTGGCTCCGCGTTTCTCTTGGCAGGAGCATTCGACCAGGGGTGCCCCGCGCGTGCCTGCCAAATTGATATGAGTCTTATTTGGTAATATTTATATAGTATCGCGTTACTTGTTCAGTTGGTTCACCGACAAACTAACACCACCACGCTCAACACGCAACTACAGAAACACCGTCCACCGCCAAGCCAGTCTTCGACGCGAGACACGAGACACGAGACAGCAGCACAAGAGCGTACCAGCAAGGCGATCACTGCCCGCCAATGGCTGCGAGCGGCATCGAGGCCAAGATGGACGATTTAAAGGTCGAGGGCAGCAGCGTGGCTAATGCCAGTGCAGATGCTACCACATCTGCCGCACCAACTGAGAAGCCACAGAAGCAGGAGAAGGAGCGAAAAGAGCAGAAAGAGAGCAAGAAGGGCAAGGAGAAGAAAGACAAGCCTCCACAAGGTCAAGGCAAGAAGAAGGCAGACGGCCCAGAGTTGATTGGAATCACTGAGCCGAAGACGGGCGATCTCTCAGAATGGTATTCCCAGGTCATTGCCAAGGGCGACATGCTCGATTACACCGACGTGCCAGGATGCTACATCTACCAGCCAGCTTCATACAGAATATGGGAGTTCATCCAGGAGTACTTCAATGAGCGCATCCGCAAGATGGGCGTCAAGAACTGCTACTTCCCGCTCTTTATCTCGGAAGCCAACCTGCAGCGCGAAAAGGACCACATCGAGGGCTTCGCTGCTGAAGTCGCGTGGGTCACCGAGGGCGGAAAAACGAAGTTGGAAAAGAGATTGGCTGTGCGCCCGACGTCTGAGACGGCCATGTACAGCTTCTACAGTAAGAAGATTCGGTCTCACAGAGATCTGCCGCTCAAGATGAACCAATGGAACAACGTGGTGCGGTGGGAGTTCAAGCACGCAGTCCCATTCCTGCGTTCGCGAGAGTTCTTGTGGCAGGAGGGACACACTGCACACTTGACGGAGCAGGAAGCAGGTGCGGAAGTGATGCAAATCCTGGATTACTATGCGAACATCTACGAAGAGTTGCTTGCAGTTCCAGTGGTGAAGGGCCAGAAGACCAAGAACGAGCAGTTCCCGGGCGCATACTACACCAAGACCATCGAAGGATTCATTCCTGCTGTGGGACGTGGTATCCAAGCTGCGACGTCTCACTGCCTCGGCCAGCACTTTGCAAAGATGTTTGACATCCAAGTCGAGGACCCTCACCAGGAGGTGGCTCCGGGAGGAACACGCCCTAAGAAATACGTCTGGCAAAACAGCTGGGGCTTCACGACCCGCTCCATTGGCGTCATGGTGCTCGTTCATGGCGATGACAAAGGTCTCGTCGTTCCTCCCCGCGTCGCAGAAACCCAGGTTGTCATCGTCCCCGTGGGCATCACCGCCAAGAGTACGGATGAAGATCGCAAGAAGCTCTACGATGAGGTCGAGGGTCTGCGCACGATCCTCGACGATGCGGGAGTACGCGTGGAGAGCGATATGCGAGAAGGCTATTCCCCCGGGTACAAGTTCAATGACTGGGAGCTGAAGGGTGTCCCACTCCGTCTCGAATTTGGACCCAAGGACTCGGCCAACCATGTGGTGACCACCTCTCGACGTGACCGAGACGGCAAGGGTACCATCGAAATTAAGGATCTTGCCACGGCAGTGCCAGCGCTCCTCGAGACGATTCAAGCAGACATGTTCCAAAAGGCATCGGATGAGTACGCTTCGCACCGCAAGATTGTGCGCGAGTGGAAAGACTTTGTACCGACTCTCAATGACAAGAACGTGCTGCTCGTTCCCCACTGCCTCGGCGGACCGTGTGAGGATGAGATCAAGGAGGACTCCAAGGGCAACATTGAAGGGCAAGAAGTGGACGCTCGCGCGCCTTCGATGGGCGCGAAGTCGCTCTGCATTCCGCACGACCAGCCCGAGGCCATTGCAGAAGGAACGCTGTGCATCAATCCCAAGTGTGGCCAGAAAGCCCAGCAGTTTGTCATGTTTGGTCGTTCCTATTAGATGACGCTGGGTAGATGTTGATTCTGTTACAGCGGCGTAGAAGTAGCGAAGGCTTGGATTCGATGGTGTTGTGCAACCTGTGGGGTCAAGGAATCGCAGGGGGCGTGACATGACCATTATGGCATGAACGAGAAAGACGAGAGAGAGAGACTAGGTACATTGTACACGTTGACGACGACGACGAGTGATGGCACAGTCCTCGAGGCCACGTGCCGCGATGACAACAACATGCAAGTACATGTAGGTAGAGAAGCAAGAGAGAGAGACCTTCACAATTCTACCTGCAAAACTCCAAAGTACCTACCTACCGTACCTACCTTGTTGAATGCAATGCCGTACAGTGAAGTAAACCGTGAATTCTGCAGAGAGAGAGAGAGAGAGAGAGAGAGAGAGAGAGATAGTTTAATTGATATATTATGTCTATTCCATATATATATTAGAAGAAACCCCCCTCTACCTAATCTATCCATAACCTGTACAGAGAGAGATAGAGAGAAATATATTAATGGTTTGTATCATTTCCATCGTCAATTCGTTGGTCTCAGATCATTCAATTCGTAGATTTTCGTCTGCTACTTCCTCCACCACCAAAACCGCCCCCACCACCGCTGCCCTTTCTGGGGCTCGTCATCATGAGATTTTGTAATTGTTCAATCGATTGGGCCTCGTCGCGGTCAAAAGTCGTATTATAGAATTTGGAAAGTATCCGTCGTGAATCTGGTGGACACGCACAAATGTTGTTAGGTAATGATCATCTCGGGATTCTCATATCAGAGGAGAAAAAAAAAGAAGAAAAAAAAAGGAAAAAAAAAAAGAAAACCACTACTCACTCGCATGATTTTCAGCAAAATCGAGCGACTCGGCACCCTTCTTCTTCGCAGCACTGACAGCATCTTCGAGCAAGGCACGACCCACACCTTTGTGGCGATACTTTAATCGCACGGTCCATGCTTTGATCAGACCTCTCCAGGCCTTCTTCTTCTTCGTGCGACTCTCGCCCGATATCCAGTCAATCATGACGGTGCCAATGACTTCGTCTCCAAACTTGGTGACGAGAATGTCTGCGTCGCCGAGCCATGCGAGATTGATGTCTTCTGCGGCGTTGAGATAGCCCTGGGTGAGATATCGACATGCAGCCATAAAAGACATGAAAATGCCCATGCATGTCAGGATGATGCCCATGTAATCGAAGCCTCTATACGCAAGATATCTCCCTGCACAGGCCAACACGGCCGTCATGACGGACATGTTGACGGGATGGTAGATCAGGGCGCGATTCGCGGTTTGCCGCTGTTGTGCCACGCTATCTGCGACAAGTTTCAAGGCCTCCATCTTTTCAAAGTCGTCGGTCGCGAGATATGAGGTCAGCTCGGGCACATCGGCGAGGGGATTGTCCTGCGGTAATGGGGTATCGGGGGCGTCCATGTCGGCGGTCAGGACGGGGCCCGAGAGAGGCGAAGGTGGTGGCAGGGTTGGCGTCGATCCTCGCATGGAATTTGGCGTAGAAAGTGGACTCGGAGGCGGAGAGGCGTGCAGTCTGAGATTGGTTCGGAGGGAGGCGAAGAATGCTGCAACAAGAGACATGATAGTCAGTCTCGGTTACCGTCCATGATGATGTGCACTGGGACCATCACGCCGGTATCGATAGATCGATCGAGATATACATATATATATCAGGTATCAATGAACACCATGTGGGTCGTGGACAGCACAGGCTCAGGCACAGGCACAGGCACAGCAGAGAGGCTGAGACTGGCGTCATGCCATTCATTGGAGCCGAGTGGAAGGATTTTCCCAGGCTTGCCAGCTGCATGCGATTTACAGATGCGGAGGGTGGGTAGTCGTACAGGCAGTAGAAGGAGGAGAGGATACATACCAGCAGATGTTTTGAAGCCGGGAATGGTGCTTCTGTTCACCAGGGCCTTGGTGTGTTGTTCCTGATATCGCTGGTGTTGGAGCGAGATGAGAGAGACGCGCGTGATCTCTTCTCGCGGGGCTAGTTTGAGTGGAGAGATGTAATCGGTGGTGGCGGTCGAGTAGAGATGTGAAGGAGGCTGCCAGGTGGTGGTAGTGGTGGTGGAGTATCCCGCATTGTTGGCAAGTTGTAGATCCAGAAAGCCTTTGGGGTAGCGCCCCATCATAGTTGCACTACTGCTAAGTAATACTACCTATCCCGAGGAGGAGAGCGACAACGTGCGGAGCATCACACTTCTGACTGGCTGGGAGAAGGGGAGACGGGAGGGAGGGAGGGAGAGGAGAGGGTGAAGACGACGACGAAGAAGAAGAAGAGGAAGAAGAAGAAGAAGACTCCGAAGAGAGAGCAATTCGACAATCAGCGCCAAGAGTAAGAGGCCAGAGCAAAGGGCAAGAGCAAGAGTAAGAGGGAAAGAGCAGATGATGGTGGTTGCTTCATATTTGCTCAAACCTCATAGGGAGAAAGGCTTATCGCGCGATAGATAGCAGCGAGTGGGAGGGAACAGACTTGAGTACACACTCTGATGCTGTGCTACAACAGGCTAAGCTACCTGAACTGAAAAAACCTTTTTCGCAAAGCAACAGCTCTAGGAGAAGCTCCCAGCTGCTCCCTGACTCCCCCAGTCCCGACTCCCGATACCTCCTAGTCCCAGTCCCAGTCCTAGTTCCCCCACCCTCCCTTCCCGCTTCGCTTCGTCATGCTAGTTTCAAGTTCTCTCTCGCACACCAAGGACCATCGTCCCCATACGGCCCAGTTGACGTGGACAGAAACATCCTCCTAGGGACCTCCTACAGATACAGCCAGGTATAATCGCGTATGAAACACACGTTGAGAAGCACAATGACACCGGCCACGCGGCGCTTTTTTTTTCTGTCTCGTCTCTTTGCATGTGCAATTGCAGCAGCGGCGGCTAACCAGCCACCTAGGCGAGACTACTTCGTTACCTGATCCTTTTCATGATTGATCGCCTGTGTACATACACCCGTACACCTATACACCTATCTATCTTCACTCCCCTCACTACGTTCACTACCACTTGCATACCTCCAAAGTACAATGAGATATCGCTATAGCCGCATACTGTATACACAGCGGACCTACGTCGGGTTGTTGTTGGGTGCTCCCTCCCTCCCTCCCTTCCTCCCCCATGCCAAGAGAAAGTATACAAACATCAGGTACCTTACCTCACCTCAGTACTAGTACTTCCATATCTCCTACTACTATGTACATATACAAGTACAGTACATTAGGGAGGGTACAATGATGTATACAGTATCATTGTATCTAGGTATCAGCTGATGAGCGAGCCTTGACTCTGATAAAACTGATAAGTGTGATAAGAGCTAAGATACCTAGGTACCTACATACATTACCCTACCTACATCATACATGTGATGTACTGATGAATTTTCCTTCAAACGATAAGCGCAACAATTCCCAAACGGGAAAGACAGGGAGGTTTGGACTTTATTTTCTTTGCTTTGTGATTTTGTCAGGAGATGATGTATACCTTACCTAACTACCTGACAGGAGAGGAACACCAACTACTCTACTTGAGCTTCAGCTTCACCCATCTCTCTCTCTCTCTCTCTCTCTCTCTCTCTCTCTCTCTCTCTCT
>NW_016017392.1:625063-669378 GCF_000320565.1 Sphaerulina musiva SO2202
CTACCACTCTCTCTCTCTCTCTCTCTCTCTCTCTCTCTCTCTCTCTCTCTGTTATGCACACACACACACACACACACAGCAAAAAAAAAGGATCCCCGGTTGTTTGGCCACACACACCACGCTCAGATGGCTTCCAATAAAAGGCGGATGTATGAGCTAGCTACATAGCTGCTGCTGCTTTCGCAATTCACAAATCTCTGCTGCCACCATATCAAGCTGTCCAGCCCCAGCAGCCCTAGAAAACGCCACGCCACGCCACGCCTGCCGCCTGCCGCCTGCCGCCTTTCACTGTGTTTCCACTCATTCCCGTCAGGCATGAATAGCTGCAAGAACGGTCATCAAAAAGGTCTTGGTCATTATCTCATATCAATCCATGCCTATGCTTCTCCTCTCCTCTCCTCTCCTCTCCTCTCCTCTCCTCTCCTCTTCTCCTTCTTCCAAGTCAAAAACACTCTCGGCCATCTACCCGCTCGCATTGCTCGGCTGCAATGTATGCGTGTGACTGGGCGCCTTCACAATCACCCCATTCTCTTCTTGTCGACAGACCAACGCATTCTGCACCCACGGGTCCGCCAGAATCTCTTCCATGGTCGCCCGCTTCGCCGGATTCAGCTCCAACATCCGCCCAATCACGTGTCTCGTCTCCCGCGGGAGTAATCGCAGCAGCCGGATGGGTCCCTTGATCGTCGGCTGGTCCTTGGACTCACTCGCCGTCGTCGTTCTGCTGGCCGACGTATGATTCTCCGTGCTTCCGTGCCCTGGTTGCTGATGGCTGTGCTTGTGCTCATTGCTCGTCTCATCCTCATGTCCGCCCACACTGGGATTCCGCGAAGGTGGTGCAGTGGCAGCTTTTGAAGTCATCGATTTTCGATGCATGTCGAGTAGCTTGTCCTGCTCGGGATCCGGAGGTGACACGAAGAGCCGGTAACTGTTGTCCGACAGCCTTGGTGCTTTCCACGGAAATCTCCGCAGTGTCATACAACAGAATATGATTGCTATTGACCAGATATCGGCGGGACGCGGATCGTAGCGCGAGTGATCATACACTTCGGGTGCGAGGTACGGGTCAGAGCCCACCACACCTATAGGTAACTTGTTAGCTGCTTGTCCCCTCCAAGAACACCCGACCATCTCGCAGTACGCACCTGTAGCTAAAACGACATTCTCCTCGAATGGGTACCGGAACACCACTGCGCTGCCAAAATCGATCAATTTCATGATGCCATGCTCGTTAATCACCACGTTGTCCAGCTTCAGATCTCGATGTGCAAGACCCATACTGTGCAGATACAAGACGCCGCTCAGAATCTGCAATGTGGCACACGTCACCTCTTCTCGGCCCATCTTGCCCGTCATAACGGTAGCAAACAGATCGAATGGCGCATATTCCATCACCTCGTACCATTTGCCCTTCTCCTGCACAATATCGATCGTTTCGATGATATTACCGTGATGTAACGTCGAACCAATACAGAACTCGGCTGTCACTTTCTTGTTGTACTCCCGCTCGCTCTCGTACGCATGACGATCTCGGAACTGCTTCACGGCGAAGACAGTACCATCGCCGCTCCTTTTCATCAAGCGCACCGAGCCGCCAGCGCCGGATCCCAGCATCTTTCCAAACTTGCCATATCTCGACTGTATCCCGTGATCGTCTGCAAACGGTACGCTGGGCACGTCTCCGGCGACGCTATGTGTCCGTGTCGGTGTCTTTGTGCCATCCTTCGCAAGTCCGCTCCACCTGTGCGACTCCTTCTCTTCTTTCTCATGCTTATCCTTCCCACCAAACTTGAAGAACCGCTTGAGGTTGGACTTGGAGCTGGAATGTGAGTGTCCTTTCTCCCCCACCGTGGACGAGCTGTCGTTGCTATGGTCCTTCTTGCCTCCAAAGAAGCTCGATCGCTTGTTGGTGGTGTTGTTATTGTTGTTGTTGTTATCGTCGGCCACTGCATGCCTCGCCTGTTGTAGATCTGTCTGGGACGAAGACCGTGATCCAGGCATGGGGTTTGCAGCGCCGGGAACGGCGGGCAAAGACGGAGCAGTGCCCGAGTTTGCAAAGCCAATAGCTGGATCGCGGTCGCCAAATCTGAAGCTGTTCCGTTTCGACTGCCCCGTTTCCGAGGACATCAACTGTGATTGCCGTAAGCCTTGCGGCTTGGCTTCAGCAGGAGTGAAAGGTCGAGGGGTTCCTGGAGCAGTGCTGCTAGGAGTACCACTGAGCGAGACATCACCGGATGGAGGCTGTGAATCTGATGAGGGTCCGACCGAGTGAGACGGTTGCTGCTTGGGATGACTGGATACGGGCATGGCTGAGGCCTCGTTCCGCACGGGTGAAGTGGACCGCTGAGGTGTCATGATGTCCTGCGGCGGCCGCACCGCAGGCGCACTGGTGGAGGCCTTGCCGCCATCTCGCGAGCGAGTGGCGGCCGGGGTGAGGGGAGGTGAATGCACTGCGGATGATGGTGGAGAGGGTCTGGGTGAAGCCTCAACTGATGTTCCGCCAGAGGTCATAAACTTCCTGGTGGATGCTGCTGAGGTGGAGGGCACCTGTTCGCGACGCAACGTAGTCAGCTTTCGAACCCACGACCATGGCATTTCACACAGGATGGATATAGTAGAGGTAAGGAGGTGTATGTGCTTACTCGTGATACTGGCTGCGAGCCCGGGAGGGAGAGCGGCTCAAACGCATGATGTTGCATGCGCGACGACTGGATGTTACCACTGTTCTGTAGCGTGTTGCGTAGCTGTGCCAACTCTTGCTGCGCATCCGGATTCAGATCGTCGCGCGGTTGTTGATCCTGTTGGCCCAGCTGCATGTCTTTGACGTCTTTGAGGGTGTGATCGTGCTTATCCTGGGCGGGCGCCTGCCTTGGTGCCATGCTGCCCTGTACGTAGCCATGCTGGTTGGCGGGCTCGGCCTTGAAAGCACGCTTGATTGTGTCCATGCTGGAGCCTGGCGGAGGCCGGATAAGGTTGTGTCTGCGCTTGGCTAAGGCTGTCGTCTGTCTGTCACCGACACTGGGGACAAACCTAATGGGCAACGCGCAGTAGGTAGGGCCGACGCGATGCTATGGTGAGCTCGCCGAGGAATGCACGTCTCGCGATTACGTCTCCTTGACCGTGGTGTCGCAGTCAGTCAGATTGGTACGAATGTGATGTGTGCCGAGGATTCCGAATTGTCGCCTAGGGTATGTAGTAGGTTGTATCTAGCCCTTCTGACGTTTTTCTCAAGCTGGCAATTCGCCGGTTTCGGCAGCGTGTGCTTCACCAATGGCGGCGAAGGGTACGATCGGCGTGCGAGGACAACCTTGCCAGGCAATCGGGATCAGGCGTCTGGTAGTCGTGTTGTGCAGCGGTAGCAGCAGCAGAAGAGCGCAGCGTGCCTCCGAATAATGAAATGCCGTCGGAGTCTCGTGAAAAGAGAAGCCGAGGCGTCTAGTGAGGGACGGAGGGAGGGCGGGCTGGCTGATGAAGCTGACTTTTGCAGTAGACTATGACTCTGCGCAGCTGGGGGGGGATGGATGGGTTGGGCGCAATGATGTCCCCGCCAACCGCCAGTCGCCAGAGAGGGACTGTGCAGGACCCTGCGACACGTGCTGCTGAGTGATGCTGGAGCTCCAGATGCGGCTCCTCGTGAATTGGTCAGCAAAGGGCGCAGGCGCATGTATGCGAAGAGTGTATACAGTAGGTGGTATGGTAGGCAAAGAGAAAGAAGGATGTGTATGTGCATGTGCGTGTGCAAAATGAGAATTTCTTCTTGTCGTCGTCGACGCGAGTTTGACTTTGACCTGCTGGACCATAGAACGAAACGCCCCACCGTCGATCTCTCTCCCGTCGCGAAAGACGGAGCAAAGTCGGAAGTGAAAGTCTTCGTTGACGAATGTGATGATGATGATGATGCTGACTCCGGTGTTCTAAGCTCGATTCAGACATTCCACACCGCACACACAAAGGAGGACTCTGAAGAGTTCTCAGTACCACCTAGGTATCTTTGTTCTTCTACATATGACCCTCACACCACTCGAACCAACCTGGAAGGTATATACATCTAGTTTCTGGAGGCAAGTCACCATTACCTCAGGTACCATGGCAGCCGCAGACTGCAGTCAAGAGTACATGTAATTCAACCTCAGCACCAAACCCAAACCTCGCGCCACGATTGTTATTATTATTAAGCATGGCCAATCTCGGCGGGTATAGGAACGTGGGGAGCAGCCATGTGCAAGAGCACGAATTTTCGCTTCCTAGTACGCCTTCCGTTAGTCGGCGAGGTCGTCCGTCGAGCCCGCGAATACGCTGCCCTAAAAGAACTACCTAGGTCTATTTGAGAAGGAGACACACCGATGCAGCGATGCAGTGACAACCGCTTATCTGTTGTCAAAGGATACACCATCAATCACCGCGACACGAATGCAGGAACAAATTCCGCCCACAACATATGTGTGTTTCTGTGTTTGGAACACTACCTCCACTACCTATACCAGACCTGACCTTCTTGTATATCTACAACGTACATACTGATCACTTGCAGGTTTTTGCCACCTGGCGTACCTGACACTACGAAGAAGCTTGATTCTGCGCCACCACCAGCTGTGATCTCCTCTGCATTCATTATGACCTGGCCTTCGGTAAATATGATGCGTCACCTGCTCGTTCTCCATGCGGCCAAGCTTCGTCAAGATGTGCCAGGCTGCATCGTATTGGCAGTTGCTCACACAGTTGGCGCCCGTCTTTCTCTACCAGTCTTGTGACGACGATGGCGCGCGGCTTTCTTACACCTGGTGATGCTTTCCATCTCCAAATTCGACAGCCTTGTATCGGGCTTGACACACTATTCCCATGCGCTTTACAAATTCCGTCCTCTTCGTCCAGCCAAGTGCTGGCAGCGCGATTGCCTCTTCAGCTGAGTTGCCTTTACCAGTTGAGCCTTTTCCATCATCATCATCATCATCATCACCATCACCATCATCAAGCTTCGTCGTAATGACGGGCTGCCATTTCTTCGATTCACCAGCCATACGCAGAACAGCGTTGACTCGAGCGCGGACTGCTCCCCCCGGAGAGAAGCTCTTCGATCGCAGATGGTGAATCGTTTCTGGAGTAAGAAAGTTTACGAAGAAGTGGAGACGCTTTGCTTCGACATCGCAGGAGGAAAGGCATCCTACTCGAATCCAATAGCGGTTATCCCAGAGCAGCCACTCCGTCCAGTAACGACGTCGTCCCTCATGCGGGGGCTCATCATCTACTCTGAGCGCGCTGAGCTTGATAGGTGTCATGATGGACAAGCGGTCTGGAGGTGTCCGAGAAATGGTAATATTAGTGCCTTTATCTGCACCAGGAAAGGACTGTTTCTGTATGATGACTCCTTGTATCTGGGTCTTGGTTGCAATATCCGACGCCTCTGAAAACATCGACTCAACTGCTGAGTCCAGGTCTTGCAAGGACATGGTATGCAGAGGCGACACAAGCATGAGCAGCTTCCTGGCAAGCACAGCTCTGACACGGTATGTTTCTCCGTTGGCAGTCGCACCAAAGTCGACATTTTCAGGTAGGCTAAATGTAGCTGTGCTCGTGCGCATATCGAGCTGAATGGACATGCTGTCGAAAATTGCCTTCGCTCGTTGCTCGTACATTCCGTACTTGTCGCGGATTGTCTTGGCCATGTCCACCAAACGTGGTCGCTGAAGTGCTGCTGGCAAGCTGCCAGTCTGTTGCAAATATCGAATGGTGTTGCGAATCGTGAGGCTCTTATCACTGTTGGTATCATCTTCGAACCACTGCACGTTATCTTTCTGGCAGATTTCAATTAATTGTGCCTTTGTAAAGAGCAACAGGGGACGATTCAGATATACACCTCCACTTTCAATCAGCATCGCGTCAGACATTGCCGACTTTCTGCGCTCCTTTTTCCGTGTATGCGTATTCGAGCTATTGATGCTGTGCGGTTTACCGCTAGCATCTACGCCATAGATACCCTCACACTCTGGTATCAGTGCCGTCCACTTGATGCCTTGCAGACCCTCGCCGAGGTATCGAGCGACAATCCTGGACATTACTGTTTCCCCAAGATCGTCAGCGTGATGGCCCACGAGAACAGTTGAGATGCGCTGTTGGAAGCATGCTTTGCCAATGGCCTGATATCGCAGCCGACGAGCGATAGTCTCGAAATTTGGCAGGTCTTTGGGATTTCCGTAGGGTGTCCAGTCCAACTTCAGAATCTCGGGTTCGATGTCTAGACGTCGGAGCTCATTGGCGACTTGCAGAGCTTCCTCTCTGCTTTCAGATCGCAAGCCATGATCGACGACGAAACCGGAGAAGGAATAATGAAGTTGATTTTCTTTCTTAAAATCGCTACAGATACTAGCAAGCGCCATGGAATCTACGCCACCGCTGACAGCCAAGCCTGTTCAATCGAGTCAGCCCAGAGATACCTATGCGAGGCAAGTGACATAGGGTATCATACCCAGCCGGCCCTTTGGCGAAGCATTGAGCTGATACTGAAGGCCTTTGTAGACCTGGCTTCGTAGACTTGAGATAGGTTCTGTGAACGCGCCGAGAAGACGAGCGCTGTAATACATTCCTGTGTATGCATGGCGACCTAATAACGACAAGCCGGCTCTGGGACATGCACAAATGCACAATCAATAATGATGTGGTGTCGGGGATGCAAACCCGAGAGCGCGTTGGACGAGGGGCTCGGCGCAAATTCGGGTCTTTTCTTGAGCAAGGGAGCTCTGAACCGGGCAAGCGGCCAAAACTGTCATAATTCACCTTCACGAGATTGCATGTGACAAACAAGACAGCTGTGTAAGTGAGACTACAACAACGACAACAACAATCACCCCAATCTCTCTTCATACTGCCCACCATGGACCACGCCATCGATCTCTCGGACCCGCAAAAGGCCCTCTCGCTGGCTCACATCCGCTACCAACTCATCCGCTGCGAAGACACTGTCCTCTTCCACATGATCGAACGAGCTCAATTCCCCCTCAACAACACCATATACCGTCCTGGTGCCATTGCAATCCCTGGCAGCGACCTTTCCTTCAGCGACTGGGTCCTGCGCGAACAAGAACGCCTCCAATCTCGAATAAGACGCTACCAATCCCCAGACGAATACCCCTTCTTTCCCGACGCCATGGAAGACCTCATCCTCCCTCCTCTCGAATACCCCAAAATCCTATGGGAGAACGATGTCAATGTCAACGATGATCTCAAGTCCCGCTACATCAACTCCATACTCCCGGGCGTCTGCCCGACACGCGAACGAGAAGAGAATAGTCGCGATGCACAAGAGAATTACGGATCTGCCGCTACAGCGGATGTGAATTGCTTGCAATCGTTGAGTCGGAGAATACATTTTGGGAAATTCGTGGCCGAGAGCAAATTCCGCGAGAACCCGGAGAAGTTTGTGAAATTGATCAAAGCGGGGGATACCAAAGGCATTGATGAAGCCATTACGAATGCTGCAGTGGAAGCGCAGGTATTGAAGAGGTTGAGGATCAAGGCGGAAATGTATGGAAATGATCCAACGTTGGATGCGGAAGCTCCGAAGAAGATTCCAGTGAGCTTTTTTTCTCCTTCTTTTTTTTTTCTCCCCCCTATTTTTTGGTTTCATGTTTCACTCTTTCTCTGGATCAGGACAGATGTGCTAATTTTCGCCCGAAAAAAAAGGTCGATGCTGTGGTGGCCATGTACAAAGATCATGTCATCCCACTTACGAAAGTTGTAGAAGTGGACTACCTGATGCAAAGACTGAAGGGCAGTGAGTGGGAGTAAGGTAAGTAAGGTAAGTAAAATACCATGATACTTGCTAGCGATGATCAATTATTGCAGCGTTCAAGCGCACCTGCAGCATGCACAATACCCGTCAGGTTCCAATTTAGACGCATCTTTTATCATCATGATGGGTATAATCACATATCACATTATGCCTCCTCTTCTCCACCTGCACCCTTTACGGGATGATCAAACCTCCCTATTCGTTTCGTCTTGATATATCAGAATCACCCGTCGGACCAGCTATAGAAAAGAAAAAAAGAAAAGGGCCGTAATCCGTCTCTAAATGTCCTCGGCCCTAGATACCTACCTCAGATTTCAACCAAAAATTTATCCACGAAAAAAAAAAATCTCCACCTCGAGCAACCGCAAAGTGAAATTCTTGCACATTCTCGCTCCCGCCGCCGCCGCCGCCGCAAAATATAAAAAAAAAAGATAAAAAAAAAAAAAGAACGCATCCGCCCACTCGAGACCCCAAACCCCTTTAATCCCACCCAACAAATTTTTTATATGACTACCTACCATAGAAACCCCTATCAATCAACATCCTGAGCTCCTCCCATCATTCTCTCATCCCTCTACTTCAACTCAATTAACTCAAGTCAACTTCAGACAAGACGGTTCCCATACCTTCCCTTACCTTACCCATGCATTCTTCACTCCTCATCACTGCCAAGCAGAATTCGG
Source organism: Sphaerulina musiva SO2202 (assembly GCF_000320565.1). Lineage (NCBI taxonomy): Eukaryota > Fungi > Ascomycota > Dothideomycetes > Mycosphaerellales > Mycosphaerellaceae > Sphaerulina > Sphaerulina musiva. Next base: position 633,533 of record NW_016017392.1, read on the forward strand.
TCACAGCAATTAATTCGAAAATTTCGGTCGGAAATTCGCTGCCTATCTAACTACCTGTCTCCCTGTTGTTGAGTCCAAGGGTCCAAGATTTGTAGACTACCTACCTACCTACCTACCTTAGACAGGCAGGAGATCCTGGGTTGGATGATGCAGGAGAAGGAAGAGGAAGAGGAAGAGGGGCAGAGTGATATACGAGGGAACAATAGATAAAGAGAGGAGTGTTGGTGGATGGATGGATGGAAGAATACTAGGTGTCAGAAAGATTATATATCGTGCAAGACGGACTGCATGTACGTAGGTGCAGGTGGTGGTGGTGGTGAAATTTAAACAAATATTATTTAAAATCTCAGAGGGGGGAGGGGGCAGTATGGGAATGCAGTTAAGTCAATATTACAACGCCTCGCTCCAGTGCGTTCCCATGAGCAGTAGTACAGTATGCGCCAATCTCGCTCCATCGTAGGTATCTATCGATGATTTCGGGGGTATCTCGAACGAAGAAAATATCCGCAACTCCGAACTAAATATTCCCTCCTCAAAAAAGACAAAAAAGAGAAGTGTACAATTGATTGCGTTTGCACATTCTTGGAACATTTCCTCAATTGCAAGTCCCTTCGAAAATGGGGCTCAAGCATCCACGTCCATTCCGTCACTGCTCTCTCCCGAGTTCGGCTGCCTCAAACCAATTTCAGTGTCTTCTGCGATTCGCAGTTGCACATTTCGTACGTGGCAGACAAGGATCGCCAATGCGAGCGAGTTCCACACATCGTAATCCTTCTCGTTGTAGTTGAAGAATGCCATGGGAGTGCACTGGTCAGTATCGGCGCGATATGCCATGAATGCGACAATGGAATCGCACGCGACCAGAGCATACAGAGTGGGCAGCTCGTAGGAAAGTAGGGTGCCGTCTGAGACTCGTGAGGACGCAGGCGAGAACTCCACTGAGCGCGCCACTTGGAGCGCTTTCTTCCACCTCTTAGCTAGAGCTCGGCACTCGGCTTCAGCAATAGCTTTGAACTCGTTTCCAGGAGTGCCCGCTTCCTCGTAGATTTGCACCAGAACGGGGATTGCAGTTTGCATATCGAGGCCAGAGTCGGTTTCGGCCCACTTGATATAATCCTTGACATGGCGTTGGACTTCCAACTCGGCCCTTGCCTCATCACCGTGGATGAGTTTGCAATCGCGGACGTGGCCGCCCAGGTCGAAGAGTCTCTGGATCGCTTTGCTAGCTTTGAAGTGGCTATTACGCACACTCCCGATGAATGCCTCGTCGTCATGTGCAAACAGTCCGTCCGGCATGAAACGGTACTCAAACTTCATATACGCAGGAAAGACTGGTTCTCGACCACGCAGGCCAATCCTCTGAATGAGAGTGATGTAATCATCGTCCCACCCTGCCTCTCGAAGCTCTTCTTCGGTGATATTCTTGTCCTTGAGTTCCTTGGGGATCACCACGGTCCTCTTCCTCGGAGGAGTATCATTGTACCTATCGTCATCCACATCCAGGTCCAACGAAGCTACCGAGTCGTCATCCCTAATGTACTCCTCTAGCGATGGAGATGGAGAACGAGTCCTGGATTTCCGTGATGGGGTGCGCAGGAACGAATCTCGCTCGTCAGACCTGGACGAGTCCAAGCGCCCTCTACCCGGACCCAATGGGGAATCCAGATCTTCCACATCGATCTTGGGCTGTTTCGATTGCCGCCCAGAGTGCGCGCCGGAGTCTGAATCCGGCGTGTACAATCGCCGCTTTTTGCTCTTGCTCTTGCTCTTGCTCTTCCTCTTCCTCTTGACGGGTGATTCGAATTGGCTGGACAACAACGAATTCCAACTCAGCACCCTCTGAGTGGGGCTCATAGACCTTGAAAATCGTGCAGTTTGTGCGTCCAGTGAGGACTTTCGCAGAGGTGTCACCGACACGCCGGTCTGAGGCGTCGGCAGCGCAGTCTTGCTGGCTTTCTGAGGGGAGACATAGTTCCAGAGACTATCCGAAAGACGTTTCAAGAACGCCATAGCGCGTGGAGCCGCGCAGGCCCAAATGAAAGTATTAAATCGTTTTGAGGTGTAGTTGTCGTGTTAACGGTAGACTGTGGTCGGTTGGCGTGCGTGGTTTCGGCGGTGTTGGGAAGGCGGATGGGAACCGTGGAGAGAAAAGAGGTGTGACAAAGGAAAAAAGGTGAGGTTTTCGACGCCAGCGCCGCATAAAGAGTCATCGCAAAGGAGGACGGACAATAGACAGCTTAAAGATGCGGTATGCACCTCGACCACTAGCGCGTCAATCGCAACTGCCCGCATCAGGCAAGCGCGTCGAACATCCCTGTCCCTTCATGGGCTTGGCGCAACTTTCGCTTCATATGCGGATATATCATATATGACCTTTCAAAGTTAGAAGGCCCGGTTGCAAGAGCACAGTATTTCAATCTGATGATTTACTATTCTGCCTCTACAGTCTAGCCAAAATAAGTCACGAAATAGGCACCGGAATTAGTGATGTATATTTGGCGACCCTCTGAGAGCATCATCGTCGGGTCCTCCAACTAGGCAAGGTAGCTTCCCATTGACAAACACGATGCTCCCGCTGGAGCGACGCTATTGACTACCACTCAGACCGCCTCATGTCCAATGTGACAAAGACTGGTCGAACGAGATGCTTGCTTGTCAGGCTCATATGAGCAAGGTCGTCACACTTGCCGTTTAGAGAGGAATATCCCCAGCATTTGCTTTCAACGAGCCTTGGTTTTGAGGTCCTTTCGCGAGGACATGTCCAAATGATTGATGATGGGTGCATGGGTGCATGGGAGAGTATTTTTCTCGGGAGCCACAGTATCAAGCAATCATATCATACTATAAGCAGATAGATGCCCCTGCCACCCCAAATCCATAGCTCATCATCAGAGTCCTTCTTCCATTATTCCCTCGCCATCCTCAATCCTCCAATACCCAGCACTCCCCTCATCCCTCTTAACCACGAACCCCGCTTCCCTCAAACCCACCCAGCCCAGATCCCCCGTCCCTACCCTCCTCACAGGCACACAAACCGCCTCCACAGCCAACGCGCCCTTCCCCACCTCTTTCACCAACGTATTCACACTCCTTCTCACACTCTCCACCCACCTCGTATGAGCACTCTGCGGTAAAACCAAAGTCACAGGCCGAAACATTCTCAGTCCCTGGATTTTCGCAAAACTCAGCCGCTTGAGAAATTTGTACGCGGACGCGTGACTGGGTGCTTCGAAGCTGTTGCAGCCGTAGTAGATGGACGTGGCTTCTGCGCGGATTGCGCGGGAGGTGGAGAGGAGAGGAGGTTCTTCGCTGTTGCTGTTGCTGATGCTGCGAGATTTGAATGACGACGAGGAGCTTCGAGATTCGTAGGCGTAAGGGAGAATGATGGGCGTTTGCTGCACGAGGGCATGGGAGTAGATTTGGTTTCTCAATTCAGCGGGGAGACAGAGAAAGCCCGACTTTGAGGAAGTGGGAGATTGCGTCGTCGTCGTCGGTGGTGGTGGTGTTAGTGGAGCGGGACGAGGTTTCTTTGGGAGGCCGGCGCATACGCTGCCTGGCTCGGCAGTGAGGCAGAGGAACTTGAAGGTCCTCTTGAGAGGATTGTTGTTGCCGAGCATGATGTAGTACTGTATGTCGTGTCTTCGGCAAGAATATGTTGTGCGTCTGCGTGTGACCGGACCTTGGAAGGTGTTGAAGGGTGACTGCTGACTGTGAGCAAGAGTGAGATAATGTACTTATGACGAGGTAAGGGCCGTAAGGCCTATAGTTCTATAATAGTCAGTGGTAATCGCGCCCGGATCGTGCTGGTCCATCCGCATTCCTTGTTGTCACGAGTTCACAAATACGGCCGGCCGGCTTCGGCTTGAAGGAAGAAGCCAAGAAAGGCATCAGCCAAGCCTGCCAAGAATACTATATTTCCAGAACTCTCCTGATCTTCTCGAGTCCTCGGAAACTGTGGGTATCGACGGCATTACAAGGCCTTTGCCTAGCGGGCCGTCTACCTGACTTGCTCTTCTCGACTCGACTTATTATCTCTTACAATCATACCTATCATCATCATCATCATCATCATACCTCCTAGCAAACAAGACAAATACGGCATCTTGGCTTGCTTGGCCAGATGACAGCGATGATCCTTGGGCAAACCACCCGACAGAGGGATGGCGTGTCGACGACTGGACATAAATAATATTGTACATAGGAGGTACCGACCGCAGCGATGTATACTCTCGCCATACATCAGCGCCAAATGAAATGACTACGCTAAATGCAGCAATACAATTCAAGGAAGCACTACTACCTCACCTGCTCTCCTCCATTACGCTATCTGCGATGCTCGCCTATCGGGCACTAGACCCTCACGCTCACTGGCATCACCCGTTCGACCCATGATCAGTTCCGTGCTAAAAGGCGCCGTGGTTGGTCGATGCGGTACAGGCTCTTCCGTGGCCCAGCGCCAGATGTTTTTCGTGGCACCTTTCGTAGCGAATTCAATCAGTGGTGTAACGATTACCGTCACGAGCAACAGAAGGGCGTAGCAGACCAGAGCCGTGATGATGAGTATGCCCCAATAAGGCATGCCCAGGTCGCTCAGAGACACGGCAACGTAGGCGCCCATACTCCAGAAGATGAAACCATGTAGCACTATGCAGTGTTAGCGCGTGTATCAATAGCATGCTAGCGTAGACGCGAGGCGGTAAAAGGACTTACAGTACAATGTCATAATATGCGGGTGGAAGAAGGTGATGAGTTTTATACTCAATGCTTTCTGAGCCCAGACAGAGAGCTCCACGATTAGTTGTAGCCCCAAACTGAAAGTAAGATGTGCAAAACTAGGCGCAAAGTATTCTGGATAAGCATACCAGACCGACGGAATCGTCTCGAAAAGTGGTCTGCCAGTGAGAGGCTCGGGGTGAATCGCATTGTCCCACGACATGAATGACCATTGGTAGAATGCGGAGTTGAAGAGCAGAACCAGTGGCGTGGCCAGAGTGATAAGAGCCCCAAAAGTCAAGGTAGGGTAGAGTAGCCACCAACGTGCTTGGATCTTCCGTCGCCAATCGTAAGTGATGTCTACATCTGCAAGCATGAGACCGAGCCAATGGCACGCGGACCAGCTCGAGCCATACCAACCCATTGCTATGCTGAAGAGGTAAAACAACATTCGCTTCCAGGGTTTCTTGACATCTTTGATGAGCACTGCTGCCAGCAAGACCACAAATGAGAACTGTAGTTGGACTGGAATTGTCCACAGTACACCGACGCAGTAGTTGTTGATGACTTCCGGAGCTGCGTTGGGAATGATATAGCTCAATTCCACCAGCTGATTCAGGAAGATGCCGAAGTTGCCCTGCGGCGTCACGTATGGCCAAGTACTAAAACTGACGCTAGGCAACCACTCCAACCTTCCGGTCAGTTCGAGGGAAATCAAGAAATATTCAAAGGTCATGAAGATGAATACCGGGATCAACATGCGAGGTGCACGAAGAAGCATCTTATTCGCGATGTCATCTAGTTTGCCAGTCTTGAGATATCGCTGGGCCAGAAAACGACAGGACGTAACGAAAAAGGGACCGATCCAGAGAGGCGTCAGAATCCATGGGCCCACAATGTATGACAAGACTGTGTCTGCGTGGAAATGCTTGGAATCACCCTGCGATGCGATGATATATGGCCAGAAGGTGAGGCAGAAATGCCTCACTGTGACGAATATACATGAAAGAGCGACAAGACCGGCGAGATAATCGATCCGCGCAACCGGCTGGGCTGATGGCACCTTGGGAGCTTCTGGTAGCTGTTCTTTCGTGGGTTCCGCTGTCGCGCCGCCAGTGATAGCATCTGGGATACCAGTCTTCTCATTGGCGATTTTCCCCACAGACATGTCCTGAGGCGCTTTGGGCACATCAATAGGCTTCACCTTGCTGCGCTTGTCACCCTTCTGGCTTCTGTGACTGGAACTGCGAGCTGGAACGTTCTCGCTCAGATCCATGAAGCTCTTGGGCCGACTGCCTCCGTCGCGAGCTTGCTCCCAGGGAAGAGCAGGGCGTGGGAATTGCCATGGACTGAGGGGTTTGGTAGGAGTAAGAGGCCGAATCTTATCGCGTTCTTCTTCCGCATCGTAAAAATTGTCGTCTGCCTCTCCCGTAAGCTCGCGATATGCCCTCCCGCGAGGACTGCCGGTCTGAGATTCATCTGATGCCCGGCCGCTGCTTTCGACACCCGGCACACCCATGAGACTCATGTACGCTCGCGTGCGATGATCCTCGTTATCTTCCTCATAATGGAGAGCTTGCTCAAAATACTGTGGGGGTACAAGAAGGTTTGCATCACCCGGACCTCGTATCGTTTTTGGTCTGGACGGGCTGGAGTGGTTGCGTGCATGACCCAGAGCCCCTCGGGAGTTCATCGACCGCAAACTCCGCGCCGGTGCATGCGTGCCACAATCGTATGCTGGTAGTGGGGTCATGGTGCCCAAGTCACCTTGCGTATCGGCGTGCGAGAAGTGGGGGTACCCGAACGGAGGCGGTACGTCGCTTCTGGATGTGTAGCCAGGAGCTGGAGTCTGAAATCCAGATGCGCCAGCACTACCCAATGACGTGTACCGTCCTGGATTTGACAACGGCCTAGAAAAATTTGCAGCCATATTGGTAACCATATTTGGACCCATGGAATTTCGCAGTGACTGCCTCAACGCATTCACGGAATGTCTCTTGGTCCCTGGAATTTCAATTTTCTTCAATTTGTGCCAGGGGCCACGACGTATGAGCGCGTTGATCACCGCTGCAACGCCGAAGGTGGTAAAGGCGGCCGCGATGTAGCCAGCCACATCACGAAGGCCTCTTTGCTTAGCCTTGCGCTTCCAGGGAGTTGTGGCAGCGCGGACGTACTCGGTCGATCCACGCAGCGTTGTATCATCGACGGAGCAATAGCTCGCCCCAGAGCACCGCTGGTCATACTCGCGGTGATCGTCAGCAGTCATGAGCGAGCTGTTGAAAAAAGCGCGAATCCATCGCACGCTCCCATACGAGCCATTTTCCGGCGGTCCCATCATATAGTTCACATCGCCTGTAGACCAGTGACTAAAGTAGAAGGTGCCAGGAGCTTCTGGGATCGATCTCTCGTCATCTGTGATGCGGCGAGAGTTGTTCCCGTTGATATAGAAGTCAACAGTCGTCTCATTCCAGTCGAACTGCAGATCCATGAAATCCCATGGGGAGCGAGGCGGAGAGCTGGACTTTGTGCCTTTCTCGATATCGGTGTAGTTGACTGAGAGGCCGTAGTCGGGAGATTCGCCATTGACAGTCTGCAGCACTCGAGCCATACTCGCTTCATTCATGTTGAGCAGATCCAGCTCCACATCTTGAGTGCTGTTGTACTTCACGTACATGGAGACAGCACTGCCTCCGACATTCGGCTTAGCCGAGCGCATGGAGCTCCGGAACGTGCCGTATTGGATGTCGCGTCGCATTGATCTCAGTTCTGCTCCGACTGACAAATGGTCGAAGCGGCGTGGATCCAAGATCATTTGCATGCTCGGTTGCGTTAGATTCAGATCTTCTTGCCACCGCCATGTTGCGTTCCTGCCAAACTGGAAATTGGCAGGGTTCGCGCCTTGTCGGAAGGTCGTGCCCCACCCACGCTGGTTCTTGTTGCGATAACTGAGAACCTCGAAGATGTGCTGGTCCACGTATTGTGTTTCGTTGAAGTAGATGATGATGGACTCGGTGAAGATGTCTCGTGTTTTCGTGTCTTGAAAGCCGCACGAACAATCGCTCGAAAGGGATACATTCTGGGCTCCGATGGTGACCACTTGCAGCACAAGTATCAGATGTGCAAGTGTCGACAGCATCGTCGCTGTTGCGGGAAGAATGGTCGGCCGCAATCTTGCACCAGATGGGAGAGTGATTGTGGTGAGGACAGGAAGACGAGTTCACACAGTCAGTCTGTATTGAGCAGTGGACATGGGCTGGAAGGTGGTGGCCGTTGAGGTTGCCACGCCCGATCATTGTGCTTGGTTGTGGGCCTTATTTTGGCATATTCCGCGGCCGGCTTGTGTTGCAAGTGCACGTCGCGAGCCAGAAGATCGATAAGGTAGACCAGCTCATTCGGGACATGTGCCCACGGGCTGTGTGTCTTAGTGACGTATCGCAGTCACAACCATTACCCACTCGGTGTAAGGCGCGGAGTGAATTCGAAGACAGTGGGGATGATTGTCTCAGACGCTCCACGCCATGCTGCACTCGACTGGCCCTGGCCCTTGCTCTGGGGCTCACAGAAGAAGAAAGGCATGTCCCCCAGCTCAGCTGATAGAACTACATAATCCCGCTTGGCGCGCGGATCTTTCCTTCTGCAATGCGGTAGAGTCACGCATCAGGAATTCAGGGTGGAGTGTCTGCCTATCGCCGCGAGGCACACTCGGGAGCGCTAAGATACGTCGGTCGTTGATCGCTCGAAGTGGCGACTGGCCAGCGCATGTGGAGGAGGAGGAGGAAGAGGAGGAGGAGAGTTGCTCAACATAGTCCTTGCGGGCGAGAGGAGAGAGGCGCGCCACGCACGCACGTGAAAATGTCATCCCACTGTACCTTCTATACCACTTTAGGCTTGATGAGATGCCGCCGAGGATAACGTGTCGGCCTGTCAGGTACAGTGCAGGTAGTGCTAGCCGACTCCTGTACCTGCCTGTGTCCCTGGCGATCGGATGCAATACAGCGTCTTTTGGCTAGCTTCCATGGCTACGTCTCTCATTGTGATGGCAGTAGATAGTCCACGCCAGCCGTCAGCCGTGCGTATGTTCATGTAGGCTTCTGGGATAGGGATAGTAGGCCGTGCACTCGATCATGGAACTCGGCGAGCACAGTACCTCCTAGCTGCTGGGAGGTAGCCATGATTCCGGACGGCCTCGCCCGTCTTGCCTGGAAGCGGTGATGGGTAACGTCAACATGGCCGAGGATCAGGTATCAGGTATGCTGGTGGTCCGGTGGTAGGGTTGACGGGTGAGACATGTGCATGATGTTTTACGCGTCTACCTGTTTACCTGTCCAAGCCACCAGAACATGGCGCGCCCGTGCCCGCGGGGAGGTAGGAGGAGTAGGTAATCTGAGGGTGGGTACATAGGAGGGAAGTGGTGTGGCGAGGCAAGGTTGGAGTCCTTCGTCACATCCTGATCTGCTCGCACTGCACTGCTAAGTTTGCAGCTGTAAACGAAGGAACGAAGGAACGAAGGAACGATGGAGCAAGTGGAGTGATTCAGAGAATAAGCTCAATGGTACGCTAAAAGTGTCTACATTGTTCCTGCTTGTCGTCCCCGGGTACAAGCGACCGAAGTACATATAGAGCTAACTACATCGCCAATAGCGCCAAAGCTAGTCGGGAGCCACTTGACTGCACTTCCTGATACGAGCTAGGAGGTAGGAGAGGTAGTTCGATGGCACAACAACCTCCATTTAGCTATTCACTGTCGTCCTGGTGCTTGTGCTGACTCTTTCCTCTCTATTGAGAACTACATTGTAGGTAGGCACTAGTTCGAACTGGTCTGGTCCTCGCCCTCTATCTAATTAATCCACAAGCCATGTGTAGGTTTTCTTGGCCAGCCACACAGATGGCAGGTCTACGAGTCGCCAATACAGCTCCGAAAAGACAGCAATGGCCAGGAGCCCCACCAGAAAAACCACTCCATTAGCACCAGCTGTCGATAAACCCTTATCATTGTGAAGTGCAAGCCACAGCTTAATGCCGCCAGTCCAAAAGAATATGCATTGGGCGACAAAGATACCTGGCATTGTTGGTCAATCAAGGGGGTTCTGAGGGCAAATCAACAAACATCGTGTGACTTACTGAACGATCGCTCGCCCAAATAGACCAGCGGCCTCAATGTGAGGAGGTGCCGAGCTTTTGCAGAGAGCTCAATTGCGAGTAAGATGCCCACAATCACAAACCAGTCGTCGAGCCGTGCATACGGTCCATTCTCGACCACTGTACTCGGCGAGTACCTTGTGGAAAGGTCAAGGTAGGGATGAAGCACCAGAAGCTTATCCACGAACTGTGGCCGAACCGTGAATGCGTACTTGAATGCGATGCCCATGGCAAAGAGCGCTATCGCGATTGGCATATAGGACACCCTCCAATCCTCTCGAATCTTCACTCCCAGTCGGAGTTCTTGTCGCAGCGTCGGGTTGGTTGCAACGTCTGCAAACAGCAGGCCCGTGACTGAGTACCACCCCCAGTAGCCCATCCAGAAAGATCCCAGTCCAAACAGGCCAAGACCAGACAGATGCCACTTCGGTCTCGTGAATGGCAGGATGGCCATAATGAAGTAGACAGTATATGACTAGACCACGTTAGCCTCGGTGAGTTCGCGCTGTCTAGTATATCACCCTACCTGGAAATACATAATCGAGGGCGCCCACAGGGTCATGGTTGGCCAGAATGTATTGGCAGCTTGTTTGTAGTGATCATAGCTCAGCCAGAAGAGATTGAACAAGGAGTTGAAGGCAGCGCCCCCATTAGGCACAACCGTCGGCGTTTGTATCGAGTCGTTGGGCAAGTCATTCTTGAATTTGTCAATGAACTGCGTTCCTATAGATGCATTGTCGTCAGAACTATCGAGATCATGTACACTTCCGTTCCATCAGCACGCACCTATTTGGGAGAATATGAGTGTTGCCATTCCGGATCCAACGCATAGTATGATAACCATACGCACGTTGCGGCGTATGACTGTTGCAGCATACGTCTGTCCCGTAGGAACTCTCAAGAAGGACACTGCAATTGATCGCATAGACAAAATGATAAAGAAGTTGTATATGAGACTCTCGTTCCACAACGGTACGCTGAGAATCTCTCTTAGCAGATCCTGATAAACTGGTCCGTTGGTGCGGTTGGAGGCCAATGTCGGGATAAACGTCTGGAAGAACGTCCATATGAAGCTCTCGACGACGAGTATACCTCTCAGTCCTGTGATATGGAGTTGATGGTGACTCCTATCGGCCAAGACCAATTGTTTGATAGTTCCGAGTGCGCTACTCTTCGCAGAGACCGTACTTTCGTAAGTGGCATCTGAGGATGAGTTATTGCGATAGTGGTCCGTTCCGAGTGAGTACTTGCTCATATTGTCCCTCTGCTAGCTGCTGGAATATCTTGAGATGTTGCTCAAACGGGGTAGCGAGAGTAGATTTTCTTCGAGTGTTGCAGGTCTAGACACTGTTAAACTGAACTAGGATACCTCCTATGTTCAAGAAAAGGACATATACAGATCAGCAGCCTAACGGACCAGCTCTTTGGGACAAACGTCGACGAAAGTGTCAACCCGGGCCCGCTGTAACAATACATCCCACCAACGTCCCGCGCCACGAATCTCGATCAGTCCGGGTGCGAATCGCCACGTCTTGCGAAGGCCTCGGGAAGATCGAACCGTTGGACATGTGAGGGTAGTACCGATGCGTCTGTAGATTCGACGCCACTGAACGGTCTCACAGATGGCGTGGAACCTCTCGGATTGCAAGCTCAGTTGACCAAGCACTGCGCACATGTGACGGGTGGCATTGCATTGCTCTGCCTCTGCTCCGCCTCTGCGTACACCAATCGCTGGATCATGATGGGCTGAGACAGCTTTTGAAGATCCTGAAACTAAAGAGAACCTTAGTGGGTAGTTTATCGACGAGGACGGGACACGAGATGGGGCTCCGCTCTGTTTGGTACGCGTCCTGCAGGTACCAAAAGACGACTCGCGAGAATGGAGTCCGCTGCAGGTACAACAGCACTCATGCGTTGTTATTTCTTAGTGTCACGAGCTCTTGGAATTGTGAGATGATGAGGTTGGAGCAAGTGCACATTTTGATGATAGTGGTGTCCGTGAATGAGATGGAAAGAGAAAGACGATGATGGAGAAGTAGAAGAGCGAGAGGAAGGAAACACATGTGCTGCCTCAGGCCTCAAGCCCCAAGCAATTTCTTGCACCTCATTCTCGACCACTCCACTACCTCATGTACAATCTAACTTCAGAATCGCCCGAAATGTCTCAAGCGGCCCAGCTGATGCAACGCACTGATCACGATGCCACTGGACTCTGAGCATACAGCCATAGTGGAGGGCTGGAGGCGACACCGAGAGGCGGCTTCGCGGCCGATACTCCTTCGAGACGACTTCGGCGCCGTCTGGGTCGAGGTATCAGCGCGACATCACGGCGTCGATGGCAGTGCACGTCTGGAGGCGAATGGCCTGGCAAATCTCGGTGCATCTAGCTGGACTTCATCTGGTGATGACGATGATGATCCTGCTGCTGCTGCTGCTTCGATCGTAGCTCTCGAGCCTTGGCCCCACCATGTCTCTCCATGAATGGATTTGTTGATATGTATACCAATCGTCTCGTGTTGCGCTGATCATGCTTGCTTCTTTTTGCCCTGGATAGCAGTCCTTCAAACCATTGATGTCCGCCCAGCTGGCCTCTTCTTAGCTTCGACCAAGTCCGCCGACACAGTCTACCGGCACTGCAAAGCCTCGCCATAGTCAACATGATGTCCTTCAAGAATATGCTTCCATTCACGCAGCACGCCTCGAAGGGCCAAAAAGAAGCACATACCGCCCAGAACTCACGGCAATCGTGGACGAAATCACTCATACCGAGCGCAACGCATTCGCTACGCTCTGCAACGCTAGCATTTTCGGACTGGCTCCTGGACACAACGCCCTTCTTTCTGGTATCCACCTATTTCGTCGTCACAACCGCCATCTTCTGCTTCTGCAATGAAGAAGCGATCAAAGTCTTCTACTTCTTTTACATGTCAACCAACTTCTACATTGCAGCATGCTGCGTAATCGAGTCCTTCCTCGGCTTGACCCCGGTTCGCGATTCGCGCAAGGCCGCAATGGCCGTTGAAGCCAGCGGCAACTTTCCTAGTGACATCAACGGCAGAGCCAAAGACTTGCCGACGATCGACCTGGTTATTGTAGCATATCTGCCGAACGAACAGGAAATCATTCGGCATCAGGTCTTGTATGCATGCGAGGAGCTGATTTACCCCCCGGACAAACTGCGGATCAATCTCGTCTACAACACACCCAAGCCGATAGAACCGCTCGAAAGTGAGCTGGCCCAACTTCCGAGCGAGTACAAGAACCTGAGAGTCGTCAAGGTGCCTGGTTCCAAGTCGAAAGCCGACAATCTCAACTACTTCTTCAGTCTGCGGTCGGATGCGGAAGTCATTGGCATCTTTGACAGCGACCACTGCCCCCACCCACATAACCCACGATGGGCTGCCGAACGATTCCTTGCCGATTCCACAGTGGATATTGTCCAAGGTCGATGTATAGTCTACAACACCAACGAAAGCTTCTGGGCCAAGATGATTGCCATTGAGTTTGACAAGATCTACGCCATCTCCCATCCCGGACGAAGTCGAATGTTTGGCTTCGGACTCTTCTGCGGAAGTAATGGCTACTGGAAAGCACCTCTTCTCCGCGCGCACAAGATGCACGGCGACATGCTAACAGAAGACATCGACTCTGCTCTTCGCGCATACGGCATCGGCAAAAAAGCCGTCCACGACATGAATGTGTGTTCATTCGAAATGGCCCCCAACACCTTCCACGCATTCTGGAAACAACGTCTCCGATGGGCGCAAGGCTGGACCCAAGCATCCTGGAAACACAAATCTCTCGCCTGGACCAACCCACCCAACGGCAAACGAGACTTTGACGAACGATACGGCATCGTCTCGCTCCTCGCCGTCCGCGAAATCAGCTACTACCTCGTGACGATGCACACCTGCCTCCTTGTCAGTTTCGTCATCGTCGGCTGGCCCTCCAACACGGCCGAACTGGTCCGACTGCTCTTCTTCCGCTATCCCATGGCTCAATGGTTCTTCTTCGCCACCATCGTCGCACTCCTCTACACCCTCTACTTTACGGAAAAAGTGCGATCGGAATTCACAACGTGGAAATCCATGGTCGGGTTTTGTGTCATTTACGTTCCGTATTTGATTGTCATGGCCACCATGGGCTTGTATGGGCATGCGAGACAGGTCATTCGGTATTCGAGTTGGAATCCGACGGCACGGAAGTAGTAGACACTACATGATCTATTTCTTAGCAGTTGTGTCTTACTTGACGTGCTTGTAAAGCGTTTCAGCCTGGCGTCTTTTCCCTTTTTCTTTTTCTTCTTCTTCTTCTTCTTCTTTCTTTTCTTTCTTTTTTGGGAGTTCGGGGGTGGTGTTCTTCTGTCACCATGAGAACCGTGGCCGACGGCAGCGAACCGGTTTTCCAGAGCACGTTAATCAACAATCGCATGTAATTATTATCTGCCTTGTTAATTTTGTTCTTGAAGTGTACTATTACCCATCATCATCATCATCATCATCATCATCATCAAAAGAAATTGAGAAAGAGCCTTTGGGGAAATAAAAAGTAAGCACAGGTATGTACCTGTCTTGTTCAATGATACCCTGTTTGTCGCACAGTAAGATACATAAGGTACCCAAGGTACCAGGTACATATACCTTATTTGTGATGCACAACATCCAATTATTCAATCCCGTGGATCTTCCCATCTCTTCCCTCTCTTCACTTTTTTAAGTGTCGTGTGGATGTATCCTCGTGGTGTTTCTCGCTCGCTACCTACCCTTTTGGGTGTATAGTAAGTAGTAGGCAGGTCTTTTCGTCTTCCGGCAGATCGACTACGGATGTGTATGGCATCTAGATGCTGATACTGGCTCGCAGTAAGGAGTACAGAGTGGCCCGGCTTCACGGACAACGTTATTTGTTCTTTTTGCGGCACCACCAGGAACCCAGGGAGTCTGTGATTCCGATGAGATTGAAGATGGCAGTGCGTGATGGATGTCCGGCCACTCGTGCTCCTTTTGCAGAAAGGTATACCTCCAGGAGCTAGGGTAGGGCATATTCGAGAGTTCGTGCTGCCACCAGTCGTGCCAACACCTCATGGAGACGTGCTTGTGCATTCGTCGCTGCAGGAGACTTTCTTCTTTCATGAGATCCGGGTCTAAAACAGTTCTGCTTCCGCTCGTCGGATCAGTGCAGTCTGTCATCTCCCCCAGTTTTGGTGTGCAGCTCTGGTGATGCTCCGTGCGCACCAGCGTATCCGAATCTACTGGGCCCAATGTAGACGCTTCTTTATTCGTTTGATAAAGAATCGAACAGCAGTTGCTCAAGGTCGATCAAGTATCATTTTCCTGTCAGCATGGAGGCTTCTTTTCACTTCTTGGACTTTTTTGATGCGCGTCCAGACTTCGGGACGGTCTCCGTGCGTCGATCATTTTCACCTTCGCCACTTTCGCCATCCGCGTCCTTCTCCACGCCTGCGGAAGATTGTTCCTCGTCGGCAATGCCAAGGGCAGCCCGAGCTCTCGCACCACCGCGTTTCCTCAGCTCCCCAGTGACACCGCGCAGCGCTGGAGGCACCTCTTTGCCAGTCTTGAGATACCACAGCTTGAGGTTGCGAGCCTTGTCCTTGAGCTGAACCTGATTTCGGTCTTTGAGCACTTCACTGGTCGAACCACCCCTGCCATACAAAGCCAGAATCTGTGACCAGTGAGGGCCGTTCACGCGTTCGAGGCCTGCGAGGAGTGCATCTTCTTCGGGCTTTGTCCACGGTTGACGTATTGTGGAGGCAGCGGGAGCGGACTTCTTCGCAGCCGCACCATCGCCAGACTTAGCATTGAGGTTCAAGTTCTGGACCGAAGCCAATGCAGGATGAGCAACGCCATTGCCACTTTGACTATTCGAGTCTGCGGCAGCATTCGTGCCTTTCGCTCCTCCACTCGCTTGAGAGCGCACAGGCACATTCATGATGCCGTCCACATTCTTCGTAATGCAGGATGCAAACTCGCGTACAAAGTCTGTCCATTGGTACTTCTTGGGCAGTTCATGCATCGATTCCTCCGTGCTGGGCTCCGCGAGCAAATAGCTCTTCCGTGCTCGACTTCGATCAATAAAGTCTTGCTCGCTGGGTGACAAGCTCGGTGCGTCGGGGTGTCTCGTGAGAATCTGGGCATCCAGATCGGGCGGGAAGAGTTCGTCGAGCATTTCTTCGCGACTGCCATCACTATTCATCAGTGCAGAAATGTAGGTTTGTGTCTTGAGTTCAAGGTAGATGGCACCCTGCCACTTCAGTAGGCGATGGCCGAGCGGAACAAAGGTCTCCATGAAGAACTCGTTGAGGTGGAAAAAGCTGACGTCGTGAGCACCCAGGATGCTCGAGATGAAGGTGGCAATGTTTGCTTTGCGAATGATCTCTTGCTGAGTCGGCTGGAACATTTGGATGGCAATGGCGTCGATGAACGGTGTCTCCCGGCTGTACACTTTCCGCGTCTGATCGAAGAGGTTCTTGAGCGTCCGATAGGCTTGACCGTCTTCAGAGCCATCGCTGCGCATCATGTCTTGAATCTGCGGATAGCTGGCCTTGGAGATGGTGTGGATCAGTTGTGTCGCCAAGTTATCGAGAATGGGCAGACTCTGGATCTTCAAATGCATGCTGGCATCATCGAAGCAGAAGGATGACGAACTCCGCTGCAGCGATGTCACCGCGCCAGTGCCTGGAACAGTCAGTTTGATAGCACCGCGCGGGCGTGAGTGGACTGACCAAACGATGTGTACTGAGCGGCAGGGTCAACATCGGAGTAATGGAAGGTGGTCGCAGCGTGGACGCCATCATGCATGTCGCCCGCATGAGCAGATGTCGATGGCGGAAAGTATGGCATTGTCGCAGTGCCCGATGATGACTCTGCTACAGGCAAAGTCGTGGGGGGAGCAGTCGAGCCGGAGTAGGACGATGGCTCAGTAGTAGTGGTAGTGGGCCACGAGGCACTATTATTATGATTATGGATTGACGAGGTCTGCTGCTGGTAGAAGTAGGGCTGTTGCGAATACGCGCCTAGATCGGGATACGTCGGCGGATGACTAGACTGTGGCCAATGCGAGGGCTCAATCAGGGCAGAGGCGGGAGCTGGGTTGCTGTACTCGGGAGCAGATGATACAGCAGATGATACAGCAGCAGCAGTAGAGGGAGGAGGAGGAGGATGAAGAAGAGGAGCGGCTACAGCAGTAGTATCGTCTGCCGCGGAGCCATCCAGCAGAATCCTGCGTCGTTTGCCATCCCTGCCACTGCCACCGCTATCTCTGGCGGCGGTGGAAGTGGACGTGGACGAGGACTGCGCTCGGTCTGGCATGATGCTTCCTGGAGCGCCCAGCCAGGCATGAGTCGGGACGACTACTAGGCGCACACACACACGTTAGTGCTCGGTCGGTTGGAGGGCAGACAGGCAGACAGGCAGACAGGCAGGCGGGCAGGCAGGCAGGCAGGCAGGCAGGCAAGCAAGCAACCGCAAGCAGCAGCAGACCAGACCAGACCAGACCAGACCAGGCAAGGCAGGCGACGACGACGATCGAGTAAGCCATAGCCCATCATCGTAATCATCATCATCATCATATTGCCCATGGCCCATGGAATTGGATGGGCGAAAAGATGAGACCTTTGACCTACCTGCGGTCTCCATCCTGGCCGGTACGACTCTAAATCCGTGTATATTTCTGTATTCGTGGTGTGTCGTGATCCTACCGAGCCCTATAGCCCTAACGTGCAACGCGCACGACGGCTCGCTTCCGGCTTGTTCGGCGGGTCACAGTTGCAGTAGTCCGACGGCTACCGACGCAGAGTCAACGCGGCTCGGCTCTGCTGCTGATGGATATCTCCTGATAAAGATATTGACGATGATATTGATGATGATGGTGATGATGGAGGAGGAGGATGGGCAAAGTGAGTTGAAGTCGGGAGTTAGTACCTGAGGTGTTCTCCGCGTCAAAGTCGTCCCGCTGCGAAGAGCCTCGTCTCAAGAAGAGGGCGAGCGCCGGCGGGTTTCAACGATCCAGGCCCGCCCGCCTGCCCGCCAGGATGAATGAGTCAGCAAGGTTCATCATCCTTACCTGTATGTACCTTACCGCACCTTATCTCTATTTGGTGTGTTTCCACGGTTTCCAACTTTCCATTCACATTATTCTCCCTTGCCCTAAACCACATCTTCATCCTGGCCCTACCTCCTACGAACGAGCGTAGAACACCTATAATTCCTTCTCATACTCAGCCTTCTCTCTCTCCCTCAAGATATCCTCTAAACTCCCCCTCCATCACATCCAAGTACCTTACCTAACCATGCCCTACCTAACCCTACCTTCCATATACAACCGTCGCCTAGCCCAGCCCAGCCCAACCCAGCCGAGCCTATCAAGCACAAGCATACGTACCTTAGGTAAAGTGCACTCCGGACCGGCAGATCACACTTTTTATCAGTCCAAAAAATCAACTCGCCTATGTACAGTAACAACCAACATCCCTTCCGGATTCCCCCTTCCCCATGCCATGCAAAGGGAAAAAAACCCCCCAAAAAAAGTTACCACCTGAACCCTGCAGCTAGCCCTGGCCCCGAGGGTCCACTCTCCATCCTTTCTTGTTTGCCCCAGATGAGGGCAGTTAGGGCACACGGCAAAACCCGGCACTCTCACTCCAAACGCCGAGACGGGGCGGCAATTGTGTAACCAACCACCTGCCTGACCTCCTACTGTAACCATGTACCTTACCTTACCAAGTTTACTTCATCGAAAAATGACTGCAGCCATAAATACATACCCTACCTAGGTACTAATAAATAGTACAGCCATTATACGAGACCCCTAACATACTCACTCACTCACTCCCTTTCTCTTCTCTCTCTAGGAGGAGTCTGTGTATGTGGGATCCACGAGAGACGTTCTACGAGAGAATACGAGATGATACGAGAGAAAGGCGCCGAGAGATAGTCCGTTCTCTGCTAATAAATGAGTGAGTGATGCCTATATGTACACAGCCGTAGTGTACCTCGGCCATTTCCATCTGCTGGCCTCCCCACCCCAAGTAGTCACTCAGTCCTCACCAGAGCCACCGACTCTGCCTGACCACCAGAGCGAACTCACCAAACTCTCCGAAACTTCATCACGGAGCTCCTCGAGAGGAGAGGCCGCTCTGATCTTCCTGCAGCAGCGTGACTTGACCGGGCCTCGGTCTAGCGTCGCATGTATTCATCGTACGCACCGCGTACCGGAACTTCAGTCGGACTCCTCATCGCATGAAAGCCCGGAGGGAGACTCGGGGGTCCTCCAAAGAAGCCAGGGGGTGCACCTCCGCTCAATGCGGGAGGGGACATGGGACCACCGTTGAAACCGGGCGGCGGCTGCTCTCGTTGCTGCGGTGGAAAGTTGCTCACGTTGGCAAAGCCGGGAGGAAATCGTGGCATCTGATTGAATCCTGGAGGCGGTGGTGCTCCGCCACCGATAGGGGAGGTGAGCTGATGAAAGTCCGGCTGACTGTGTTGTGGGGGGATATGCATTTGCTGGAGTACAGGGTGGCCAGACATGCGCCGCGGTGGCTGCTGCTGCTGTTGTTGCTGCTGCTGCATCTGCTGTCGCTGGTTCATCTCGGCATATTGCTGTTGGCGGCGAAGCTGCGCTTGTTGTGCTTCGCGTTCTGCTTGTTGTTGAGCCTGCTGCTGAGCTTGTCGCTGTGCGTGTTGTTGGGCTTGTTGCTGAGCCTGCTGTTGAGCCTGTTGTTGGGCTTGCTGCTGCACATGACGTTGTTGCTGTGCGAACATGGCGTCCTGCTGTTCGTGATTGTAGAATCCTGGTGGCGCGCGGGTCTGCTGTCGGTCCTGCAATTGCGACATTTGCTCGTGACGCTGCTGCTCTTGACCGTAGTTGCGCATCAGCTGTTCCTCAAAGCCTCCGGGGGGTTGCTGGGGACCACGTGGCTTCGGCGCAAGCGTCTGAGTCGGTGCATGACTTTGTGTAGGTTGTTGATGTTGCAGCCAACGCTCAAGGTCTGCTTGATCAATACCACCGTTCACTGGAAGCGCTTGCTGAGATTGTGGTCGTGAAGCCGGATTTTTGAGCAGATTCAGCAGGTCCTGGCTCTGAGAGCTGGTCGGCTGTGGTCTATGGCGCGGCTGTGCGAGCAAATCTTGAATATTGCGATCAGGCGAAGCCGCACCACGCAAGGGTGGCTCGAACCTGTTGTAATGATCGTTGGGACGGCCCGAGGATGGGCGCGGCTGCTGCTCGCGTAGCGCATTGAAGGGAATGCCGCTTGGGTCAGGCGACATTGCTGATTCTGGACCTTGTGGCCGAGAAATGTTCTGGTGACTGGGCGGTCGAGCTGGCAACCGTTGCTTCACGTACAGACCATTGTCCTCGGGAGGACTCCTTCTGGAGCCCTCTAATGAGCCGTCTCCCTGGAGAGGCGGACTGCCTGATTGTGTGGATTGCATGCGTTCAGGGTTCTTCTCTTGTGCAAACATGTCCGTGAAGCGGCTCTTGCGCCCTCCCGGCAAGGTACCACTCGAAGTCATGCTCTTTGGCGGAGGTGGAGGCGATGTAGGCACTGGCTCAGCATATGACGGTGCGAGGTCTCGTGCTGGCTCAGGCATAGGTGGGCCGTTGCTGACTTTAGTTCCACCGAGCATCGCCAATACGCGATTGAAGCCTTCCTGGTCTTCAGCCGTTTTGGAGCTTGCGCCATTCGTCGCTTGAGGTTGCGACTCCTCGGCCAGTGCAGGCGTAGGGATACTTTCTGCTTCTGGAGGCTTGAACATGGATGCAAATCGACTGGTCTTGCCTTTACCCAAAGGCTTGACTCCAGCCGACGCGGCTGCCATCAATGGTGCAGAGGCGCCAGGGGCTGTCGCCGACGTGACATTCTTGAAGCCACCAAAGAACCCGCCCTCGAACACGTCTAACTTCAGGCCGGGCTTGGGTTGCTCTGCTGCGGGCAAAGGAACAGGCTCGGAAGCCAGTACATGTTCAGCTTTCGGCTTGCCCGACATCTGCCTCTTCCACTCCTCGAAATCATCTTGTGTTCGCACAGTCAATCCTAGTTCCTGGTCCTTCTTCACGACTGGATCGTCCATCCACTCTGGTTCCCTCTCCTGGTGATCTCTGTCGCGGCGGGCTGCCTCTCGATCGCGCCAGCCACCACCTGCTGCTTTGTTTCCATTCGTTCTGTCATCTCTGCTCCAGCGCGGATCCTCCTTGTGACCATAGCCATTGCGGCGATCCGCCTCGTTGTCTCTATCCTGCCTAGTGAATGTCTTTTTGTCCTCTTCAAGCTCTCCTTGCAGTCTTCTATCGCGCACGCTGCTCCAGCGATCTTTGTTCTCGATGCCTTCCTTTTCCATTGCACTCTTGCGGTTGGACTGGCGGTCAGAGAAGAAACGACTGCGCATCGATTCCGGGTCATCGTGAGGCGTAGTATCGCCAGCATTCCTATCTTGCTGGTCAGCCGCCTTGGATAGTGTCCGACTGCTGGGAAACATGTTCCGTGGTGGTCCAAGTGAGACATCGTCTGCGCACCGATTAGCCCATGTTCCAACTCCATGCCATCACCTTATACATACCACCACTAGCATTCCTGAGCATACTCCCTCTCGAGGATAGAGTAGGACGACCAGTGCTGAATGCACCCATGGGACTGCCCTCAGCTGCCGCCGCTCCTGCGAGCCCGGCCCTTGGCTGTCTGCTCTTCCCAAGTGCGCCATCGTTGCTCTTATGGCGCTCGTGATTTGCGGCCTGGGGTTGTTCACTATGGGCGATCCTTAGCTTCTCCCTCTTGCCGTCTTGCTCAAGGTACACGTACTCTATCCACTGTTCTATGGCAGGAAGGTCGTCAGGCCTACTAACGAGAGTGCTGCGCGATAGAGCGAGGAGCTCGTCCCGAGTGTAGCGACGAACGGCCATCACAAGGAGGCTTGAGATCCCCGCTCAGGCGATGGACTGATAAGGACGAGCGTAGGCCCGCGAGCGCGCTCGACAGTCAGCGCGGGCTCGCCGATCCAAACCGCGTGTGTTTATTCCAGAATGCGGTGGCTACTTGGTGGGGGCTTGACAGAGTGTTGAACGTGTGGATGAGTTTGGTCAACCTCAAAGCGCGCGTGATACCTTATGGGGGGTGAGCCGATGGTGATGTTGGGCGACTTGGGGGGAAGGGCGGGGATCGCCTCGGCGACGGGCTCGATGGCGGCGCGCTGCAATTTCCAGTACCTCAGATAGACGTAGTTCGGCGATGAATGAGCGTCTGTGGTGTGCGTCGTGTTGCTCTTGCTGTTGGTTTTGAATGTTGCAGTGTGTGGGTGTGGGTGTGGGTGGTGGTTGTGTGCGAAGCTGTGAAAGTTGTCTTCGGGGCAGCAATTGTGGAGGCTGCTGATCCTGGACAGCCGCGCTAGAACTACCAAGTGGAACCAGGTGGAGTACTACTAGTAAGGTAGAGAACTAGGTAGAAGTACATGAACATACAGGTGAAGCGAAACGATGTTCCGTACAACTTGAAGGGCTTTAGGGACAGACTGCAATGCTGCCCTGTGGTTGTGTGAGGTTGTTGGTGCTGTTTTCGGGCTGGAGAAACCTCGTTCTGAGTGTACCAGGCTACCTCCTACAGGTACAGTGCAATGTCAGGTGTAACATGTACATTTGAGGGATGTCCTGATTCACGAACAGTGGACGTCATTTCCATCCGACCTCACTTGCAGCGGAAGATGCCGCCCTTTTCGCCTACCTCACACATGGCCGTCGATAGTCTGTCCACTCTCATCATTGGGGGTGGACAGTATCTCGATTGACCTCCCTGTCTTCCACTTCTGCACTTCTGTGGCATTAACGCTCGCGGAGCGCGGTATAGAGGTAGGCTGCAGTGCATCTGGGAGCCACGCGAGCGTGAACTTCTCGCCTTCAATTTATCTCCGCGGTCCTGCACACACCAAGCATATCTACATACAGATGATGGACAGCGGCAGCCAGATATGGTGAGTACCTATGCTCGTTGCCGGTTCTGCTATGTATGGCATCGACTGTGCAACTGCAGGCAGACTCATGGAACCAGAAGGAACCCTCTCGACAATAGAGAAGGCCACTCAGAGCATTCGATGCACGTCTATAGCACTCTGCGACGACTGCAAAAACCAAGAAATCAACAATAGGGATAGCGTGTGGCGGCAATAATCTTCAACCGCGAGAGAGAGGCTTCTATTGTACCTTAAGCGCGTCAATAGCCAAGCCACGCGTATGCGGATCGCGCTAAGCCGAATGCAGCGAAATGCAGACCTCCCAATTGTTTTTTGATGTGGATACCTTCCCAATTCTATTGTTACAACCACGACTATCCACCATGCTATTGCTCATTACCCCAGCTTTTTCGAAACACCATAGCAACAATAGAAGCACAATAGAAGCACAATCGGCCATGCGGGTACATCGCTATTGTATACCATCACAATAGCAAATTAGCGCGCTCTCGCAACTACATAACTTCCTCCTCTGCTGTCTTCTTTACTCTCTTCTTCTTCTTCTTCTTTCTCATAACCACTTCACGACACCTTTCCCCCCTCTCACCCTGCAACCACCACTCACCACCACTCACCACCACCACCATCATGTCTGGGGCCACGCCCCGCATCACGCGTTCGCGCGCCAACACCCCCCTCCCATCAATTTCCACGCGTCAATCGCACGCATACGGTGCCCGCGGCAAGGCAGCCGTCAGTGAGCAAGTCACGACGTCCACAGCAGAGATGGACGCTGCTTTCGCGTCCACGGCGCGTCCACGCGGCTCGGCGCGTCCGCGGGGCGCTGCAACTCCAGCAGCTGCCAAGAACAAGAAGGCGAAAGCAACGCCAGTCATCGAAGAGTACGAAGACGATGACGAAGACGAAGAAGAAGACGAAGACCTTTCGCGCCCTGGCACTGCAATCCAGTATTCCGCCGCCTACATCAACCCTCCGGCCATCGAGGGTGATTACCAGCCAGGGGCTTTTGTTCGCTTCCTCCTGCGCATCGTTCACCTGATCTCGCTCATCTACGGTCAAGGTTGGCAACTTGCCATCACCTCTGGCCTTACCTTCATGGCGTTCTGGTTCCTCTTTTGCATGGTTGTCTACTATTCTACCGCTGGCTGGGTCGCCACGCGAGATATCCCTACCATTGAGATGGCTCGAGCCTTTGGCGAATGCGCTTCGATGAAGCTGTTTTCCGACAATATCCAGCAACTGAACATGTCAGAGTATCAATGGGCCATCAACGCGCACCTTCTTGGTCGTGTCGAGAGTCTCGAGAATGATACGAGCATCCTTCAGCAGCATCTTGACATCCACAGGGCCATGATCGACGAGCTCCAGCAAATTCTCCCAAACACCATCGCCATGGCCGAAGAAGACGGCGAACTCGCCATTCCACCTCTCTTCTGGAAGGCACTAGCCAACAAGATGCAGAGCCCCGACGCATCTCCGCTCTGGCAGTATTTCCTCGACACCAACGCGCAGCAACTCCGTACATTGAGCAAAGAAGTATTCTCTGATAACTTTGAAGAAATGGTCAAGAGCAAGCGAGCAGTTTCTCAAGACGATTTCAACCTCATTCTCACCCAACACAGCGAGGCGGTCCATGAAGATCTCGAGCAGACTGTGCGCAAGTTCAAAATAAGCGTTCTCGAAGAAGCTAGAAACGTCGCAGTCGGCGTGCTTGAGAAATCAGAAATCATGTCGTTGGCTCGCATGCAGATCCAAGCACTTGGTCAGGCCAACTACATCCACAACATCGACAAGCGAATTCGTCAAGTCAACTACATTGGTCTCGGTCTCGGTGCAATGGTTGACCCTCACTACACCTCTGACACCAAAATGCCATCCACACAGACCTGGTCCCAATGGATGCTTCACCACGCCGGCCTCGCACGTCAATACCCCAATCCACCATCAGTGGCACTGATCGCCTGGGAGGATGCTACAGATGCGTGGTGCGCCGCACCATCTCAAGACGAGAAGGCACTCGCCCAACTCACCGTCAAGACCGCTCACAAAATCTTCCTCACCGAACTCACCATTGAACACATTCCATCCACAGGCACTCGCGACAGCGCTTCCGCACCCAAAGACTTTGAGATCTGGGTCCAAGTCGACAACGCCCGCGAAGCAAAACGCATCAACAAGGCCAACGAAGGCATGATCCAGTGGCACACGAGCACTGGCAGCGCATGCAAGGGCAAAGCGCCAAACGGCGAGAAGAATTGGGTGTGTCTGGCCGGCGAAAAGTACGACATTCACGAGCACAACTTTGTGCAAAACTTTCGTGTCTGGCCAGACACACAAGACCTCAACATTGCCACCAACAGGGTCGCAATCCGCGTCCTGAGCAACTGGGGCAATACCCAACACACATGTTTGTACCGCGTCCGCGCCACCGGCGTTGAGATTGCATGAAGGGCAGCAGAATGAAGAGAGACAGAGAGACCGAGAGCGAGAGATGAAGCATAGCGAGGCGGTTGTTTTTTTGTGTTTTCTGTTTTCTGTTTTCTGTTTTCTGTTTTCTGTTTTCTGTTTTTTGCTTTTTTGCTTTTTTACTTCTTGTTTTGTGCTTTTTTTGCTTCTTTGACAGACATTAGCGCATCTGAGATACCCCCAGAATTGGCGGCGAGCCAAAAACGCAAAAGCGATGCATACCTGTACCTAACATACCATGAGATGAGATGAATTGATTCAGATAACAATTACCAAAAACGAAAATTGAAAAAAAAAAGAAACTCTTTTCCAGTGATTTAATTCCTCGTGAATGATTGATTAGATTTGCGCTGTTGTTGGTGTCGTCGGTCAGATGTATGCATGTTTTAGCAGTCGTGAGCGAGTAACCGGAAGTAAAAGTGGAGACTCTCAGCAAAAGAACCTCAGGTACATGTAGAAAAGCAAACATCATTCATAAATGTAAACTTGTACATGGTATCATTTCATAAACGTCTACACACGACGCAAAATACAGTGTGAAAAGGTGGAGGGAGATCTTCATCTCATCCTCCTCCTCCTTTCCTCTTTTTCTAACAGGCTAAGGTACTCTCCCACCCACGCACCCGGATTTGCGGATGCAAAAAAAAAAAAGAAAAAAAAACGACATTCGCCTCATACAGCGGAAGCGGCTTCTCCCAAATCATGCATCAGCTGGATAAGGTTTTCCACCATGGCGGGTCGCTGCGGTCTGGTGGAGGGGTGCGGCGATGATCTCGAGTCGGGAGGCGCACTCGCTGGTGTGAGCGCTTCAATCACGGCGTCCATGACCCGCTTGGAGTCGTTGAGAGCAACAATGTCATTTAGTCGTAAGGCAGCTTCCGTCTCGGTCTTGCGGTCCATGGTCATCATGCTTGTTGGGCTTGCCTTGCTGTGGCCGACGAGCGTCGTGGGACCACGAGGGAAGGTCGAGTGTGCCGAGATGACGGCTCGACCTTTGTTGATGCTGATGAATTGGTGTCTCTCCATGGCAGGAAGCTCCTCGTCGTTGCCGTCGAGGTGTACTGGCGGACCGTCATAGTCAATGGCAGGGCCGAAACTGCTATGCAGCGCTCCGTGTTGGCCATCTTGCACATGGTATCCAGTGTTCTGTTGCTCGGTTGCAACAGACTTGGCAAGAAGTCCATAGACCCAGAATGCGAGGCCGGCGTGATACAGCGCGACAGCATTGAAGTCCCGCAGCCACGGGGTATCTGGTGTCGCAATGCTTGATGCATTTGGGCTGAGACCAGCCGGCCTTCGTGCGACTCTCAGCACCTGTCCTGCATGATACATGGCCCGACGGCATTCCGACGAACGGAACCACAGCTTGAGTGCCGGAAACACTCTTCGGGCCTCTTCGACTCCTTCCTTGCCAGCGAGCAGCTGCAAATCCTCGAATGCCACACATAAGTTCATGCGTAGTAGTTGTGAGATCATGTGGACTTCCTTGGGCACGAAGACGCGCCACTCTACAATGGCGGCGTGGAATGAATCCATGAGCTTGGTAATCTCCTGACACTTTGAAGCCGCTAAAGTAGTGCCTGCCCACTCCAGATGGGCCGAAGCTTGTGCGTTGTTGGCGGAGCTGAGCTGAGTATACTCCCAGGCCAAACACCAATGCGACATGAGGACCAGGTAGAGGGTGAGGTCGAGATCAATTTGATTTCTCACTGCGCCCATGATCTGAGCGTCACACATACTCGAGACAAACGTCGGTAACTGTGCTCCTGCCAGTCGATGTCGATAGTACTGGTCGCGCCATTCCTGGGCAGAGCGGGCCCGCCATAGTGACGCCGGCGCAGGAAGATCCAAGGTGATTTCCGAGTATGACAGCAGAGGTGGCGTCTGAAAGGCCACCGAGACCTGAACACTGTGGAGAAAGATGTGGTACGCCAGACGTTTGAATGATTCTGCTTCAATCCAGCTTCTCCATTTCCGATCCAATTGCTCCGACGTATCTGTTGGCAGAGGGATTTCCGCAGGTATTCGGGATCGTCGGAATCTTCCAGCTCTGCGAAGCATGGTGATGAGTGGCATGGCAGCACTTTCAGCCAGCTCCATGGTGCGCTTGTTCCCGGACCATGTACCAATGCCGAGCGAGATTGCGCAGGTCTGCAAAGCGGCAAGTCTGCGTGTATTGCTGGCGTCGGATTCCAACAACTCGTAATTCGCGCCACGTGCTTTGTCCTGTAGAGCATAGCCAAAGCGTTGCGCGTGGCTTGACCTGCCGAGAATGGCTCCCGCGGCGATCATCAGGGTAA
This sequence comes from Sphaerulina musiva SO2202, assembly GCF_000320565.1. NCBI lineage: Eukaryota > Fungi > Ascomycota > Dothideomycetes > Mycosphaerellales > Mycosphaerellaceae > Sphaerulina > Sphaerulina musiva. Next base: position 661,125 of record NW_016017392.1, read on the forward strand.
GTGACTCCGGTATCGTCTCCGATGGCTTGAACGATGGGATGTGAATCCAGCTCCCGATACTGTGCTCCATGGCGAGGAGGAAGTCGTTGAGAAAAACATCGAGAACTCTGTCAACCGTCAGCTTGGCATCTCGTGTCGGGACTACTAGCGTGGCAACTCACCTCGTCGAAGGGAATAGAGCAAGGATCTTCTGGTAGTTCGATTTGTCGCAGCCTGCCAGTAGAAGGGCAACAATCTTGTCTCGCTCTTGTATTTTCATCGGCGGTATGATGTTCACCTGCCGTGGTCGTGGTAGCTTCCCTTCCGGGTCATGACTGTCGATCAAGACGGATGCCAGGCTCTGGTCCTGATTGCCCTTTTCATGATTCGGAATCCATCTCCATGCGGAACGATCGTACGCTGCAGCACCCAGGTTAATACTGTCATCTATCGATGGCGTGCTGACACCGGGAAGCGCCGAATTATCAGCAGGTAGATCGAATGCTGGTGGCATGAGTGAGGGGTCGAGCCAGCCACCCCAATCGCGCTTGAGGACGGTGTCCAGGTCGCTGAAGTCCATGCTGAGGTCCTGACTGAAATCCATGAGATCTCGAGGTTGAGAGTTCTGCGCCCAGTCGAGGTGGAAGGCTGCCTGTGGCTGCAGCTGAGCAGGAGTATCAGGGTGTACGACGGAAGAGAGGAAGTTGACCAGGGAAGGATCGTGGGTAGTGTGCAGGTTGTGTTTGGCATAAGGTATAGTCGGGGGCTGCATGGGTGCTCCTAACGCGTACGCTATGGTGGGAGCTGATGTCTGGGGTTGCGAATGCACTGTGGGTACAGAACACGTTTGTGGCTGGGTTGGTTGCGCCTGTCCTGGCGGTGAGGCCCACTGGCTGCTGGGCGACACACGATGTTCTGTTGAAGTCGAGGAAGATGAGGCACCGGAGTCGACCCGGCATTCGAGGCCTTTGGTCCGGCATCGCTTGCATGGCTTCTCTTGGTCACACTTGACCTTGATCGTTGCGCATGCTGAGCAGGCTTGAGAAGCTCGAATCTTGCGCTTCTTGCCGGACTGTTCTGTTGACGTGTGTAGCGTGGCGTGGCGTTTGAGCAGGTCCCTAGGCCCGTGTCAGCTTCAATATACTGCCACTGGCTTCTGGCGCTACAGCAGGTGGTGGCTTCCAGAGGAGTGACCAAGCCGGGAGACTCCTCTCGTCCAGGCATGGAAAACATGCAACATCAGGACAAGATGCTGTGGATGTCGGAGAAAGCACAGACAGTCAGGAGGCAAAGCACTTACGCGCGTGCAAATGTTTTGCCGCATTCCACACATTTGAACGGTTTTTCATTGGTATCTACACAGTGCTCATATTAGCTATGATCGAGGCCCGAGAGGGATGATGGACACACTGAGTGTGTGGGGGAGCTTACGGCTGCGAAAGTGGCGGGCGAGGTGGTCGATGCGGCCATAGGTCTTGTGGCAGATGTTGCAGACGAAGGGATTCGTCGCCGCAGTGGTGGGAAGAGTAGGATTTGATGCCCCCGGACTGGAACGTGTCGTCGACATGGTGGTGGTATTGTGGGAGTGATGGTAATGGTCACGTGGGCCCACGTCTGCCGCGCGACGGCCGTGCTTTTGTGTGGTCGCCTTCGCCTTCCGGGGCCAGGCCCGATGTCTTGTTCTGCCCGCCCGCCTCGCCTGAGAGCGGGAGTGGCAGTGTAGGTAAGGTACTTGCTTGGACTGGAGTAGTGAGGTATGGTATGTAGTGTCGACACCCCTTCAGCGGGGTCTGCGGTCAAAATCAACAACGACAACGACAACAACAACAACAACAGACAACGACAATCATCCGCCTCGACACCTGCCCGGCCCTAGAAGGGTTGATCGAGTATCGTGCCGGACCGGTTCTCAACTGGGGTGTGGGTATGCGTCATGGTCCATAATAATGTAACTGTAGTTCATTTGCAAGCGCGCACATTCGGATGTTCCTCGTCTCAGTCGTCGTCACGTTGTGCTGCTGCTGCCATTGATGGTCATGGACGGCGGTATATCGCGGGCCGTCCGGGAATGAGGAGAGAGACGCGGCGACGGCGACGGCGAAGTAGTCACTAGGTACCTGACTGTATACAATGGGGAGAAGTACATGTAAGGTAAGGTAAGGGATGGGATGGTCCGTTTGGACATTTTAGACGAGAAAGGGAACGCCCCATCCCCATCCATTGAAAAGACTTCTTCCAGGGCTCATCCTGTCTTCGGTCGGCCCGCTTTCCCCGGCAGAACTACTGTAGGACCTGTAGGTATACAGCCGTTCTCCCCAGAACCACAACCTTAGAGAGGTAGGACTGTAGGTACCAACCGACCGACGCGGTGGTAGATGTCCACTGTCCACGACAAAATTCTGCAGTAAGATCTGGTAAGGTATGTTGTGCATCAATCAGATGCGGCCAGATGTATACGCGTACGAAACAAGACCACGTAGACAAGACCGCATCTGGGCTGTCCTCCCCGAGTCGTTCAAACTAACTACATGTAACTAACTAACTAACTACTGTACCTCCTAGTTCTTCTACTGATAAGATAGATTTTTTTCAGCCATACCTCCTAGAGCCAGCCACATCTTCAGATCGACGCCGCCGCTGCTGCAATTCATCGGTCCGTGTAGGTCCACATGTGCCGAAAAGGTAGTTTTCTGATACCAACTTATTCTGTAGAACTGCTGCTGCTTGCGTGTGTACTAAAAAGGCGATAGGCAAGCGTACACCACGAGAAGTATAAAACCCCCCCACACCTGCTCCCTCGAGTTCTAGATTGATTCGAACGCCTCTAGATGCAACGCTACCTATCAAAGCAAAACGGCTGCAGGGACTGTACCCTACCGTAGAACTCCTGTAGGTTGAAGCAGAGATGTCCAAACCTTAGTAAAATAGTAAAAGTAATTACTAATAAGTAATTACTTTTTACTAATCCCTTGGTTACTTTTACTTTTACTTTTACTTTTACTTATGACCTCTAGGGATTAGTAATTAGTAAAAGTAAAAGTAAAATAGTAACAATGATTTTACTAATTTCGGCTTTACGTACCTATATATTTACAAGAAATAAGTAGTTTAGGAGGGATATATAGTAAGTAGAGGATATTATATATATATATAAGCTATCTATATAGCTCTAATAGGGGTTTTTATAAATAGCGGGAGGCTTTTTTCTAAATAGCGGGAGGCATTTTAGGGTTCGACCCTAATATACCTTAGGTATTACTCCTCCCTACTAACATTATATCAGAATTTCGAACGTATATACACTAACAACATATACCTACATACCTACCTACCTACCTATATACCTATATACCTATATATACGGTCGGCAGTATATAGTATAGCTTACTACCGATAGACAGATAGTAAGCTTACGGCTGCTATCGAAGAATCGTTAGAGCTAGTACACGTCGAGTACGACAATAACCAAGTACTATATTATAGCGGCTTTATAAACGGCCTTAACGCTATTATACTCGCTATTATAGTATAGTAGACAGATACGGAGCTTAAAGCGGCTATTAACTAGTACTACTACGAGCCTAAAGATAATAATAATAATACGACTAATATAAGAGCGCAAGCAATAGCGCGAGCGACAGCGCGAGCGACAGCGCTAGTAAGAAGACGCGTCTATCGCGAGTTATTCGGCGACGACGAGTTCTTTAACCTTAGTAGGTATAATAGCGAAACGATACTAGAGCTAGAGCTAGTATTAGCGCTAGTAATAGCGCTAGTAACAGCGGTCGACATATAATACGCCAACCGTCCCCTACTCGACGACGATAATAACGATCTAAATACTACTGCACTAATACGCCGAAAACCGAGACGCCTACCCTAGTATACGGACTTATATCCGAGCCAATTATAGAGCGAAGAAAGGCTATTAACAGTAGTAGGTAATATACGACAAGAGCCCGGAAATAGAAGAACTTAGGCAGGCTCTAAGTCTAAGTACTCTTTGTATAGCAGCGACTCTATAGATACCGAAGATAAGAACGCGGATTATAGCTAACGCTACGAGATCCCGAAGCCTCGCTACGAGCGCTTCCCCGACGAGGTATTAGTATACGTACAAATTGTCGCTTACGGTGCTCGTTACGGTATCGTATAGATACGGAATAGCGGTCGTAAGTACTTCTCCGGCACTTAGAAGGTAAGAAAGATCGCACTTAAATACGCTAGAGGAGACCGTACTAACAAACTCGTCGAGGAGCGTACTAGACGACTATTAAAGAAACGATACCGTACGTAGAAGATTAGCTATCGCGTAATAGCGACTATCGCTGCTATTAATAAGGACGATACCGAGAGTAAGTAGACTATTACTTACGGTTATACTACGAGGCATAACCATTTAAGCGTAGAATTAATCGGCCTCCCTTTCTATCGTCGACAATAGCGAGGTAGACGCTTTCGTAAGTTCCTCCGGATATGCCGCAAGACTAGTATATCGCTAGTATACATACGCGCGTTAGCTAAAGAGGAGTTTATCGTTAAAGAAGGCCTCTTAGGTATTGTAGCTACGCTAGTACTTCGAGATATCTATAACGAGTTTGCGAGGATCCGGTATAAGCTTATTATTAGCAAAACGCCGGTCGATTAAATAATAGCTATACTTAAGGATAAAGAGTTCTTCTACGCCTATAGGTACGACGACGGCCGCCTCTAGTGTGTCTTCTTCGTATACCTAGAGCTTATTCAGATATATAAGGACAACGCTAAAGTACTTATTTATAACTATACTTACTATATAGTTAAGTTAGACCTACTACTACTCTACCTTGACTTTGTTACTTGTATTAGCTCTATACTACTACTCGTATATATACTTATAGAAGATAAGACATATAAGAGCTATATATAGGCGTTTCAGCAACTTAAGCGCCTCTTCGAAGAATACGAGATTAATAACTATAACGTCCTTATCTACGATAGGGACCGTACAGCTATAAATACGCTCTAAGCTGTCTTTCTAGGTATACAGACTATACTATGTATATAGTATATAGATATAGCAGTCAAGGCCTACGTAGCGAAGACGTTCGGTTAGTAGAAGAATAAGGAGACTAATCGATTCGTACTAAGCGAGCTTGCTAACGAATTCCTCGCTTTATACCGCAAATATCGGTACGCAGAGTCTAAGCTTATCTTTAATAAGGCCTACGCTGCCCTCGACGAACGCGCCAAATACGGTAAGATATAGCGAGACGAGAGCGACGAATTCGATCTAATATAGCGTAACCCGGAGGTAGATAATAAGATTAATAAAGAGCTAGATATTATCGCGCGACCAATCGACAACTCTACTGTACAAACTAGTATTATAAAGGATACGCTAGAACGTTAGCAGAAGATCGTACGATATCTGCAGACTGCTTAGTAGGTATATAAAGAGAAGTATATAAAGGCTTAGACAAACGATATACGGTACTTTGGCTATAATACCTCTTCCGGCGGCGAGAGCGTATATAAAGGCCTAAAGGCATAGACAACTAGCTCGCGCAATAATACCCTAACGTTCTTTATAAAGCTCGCGCTATTCTACGACGGTTATCTAGACCGTAAAAAGGCTAAGCTTAGCTATACGCAGAATACAACCTTAATAGTATTCGTATATAAGGAGTACTACTATAAGATCAATACTATAGTAGATACTAGAGCGCTCTATTATATATAGAAGTAGAAATAGAAGCTAGAGTCTAAGCAAGAGAGCGTACGAACTAACAGACACTACGAACGTCCTTATTGTAGTAGTGTATTTATACGTACTATAGGTATAGACTGCTCTTACTAGCTCGAAGGTAAGGAGTTCCTTATAACTGAATTATTCGACGAGTTTTGGATTATTCTAGGCACTTATAATATAGCCGGTACATTGCGGCTACTAGAACCTACTACAAAGCTATAGAAGCGAGTAGTACGTCTTGTCCGCTCGTATACAGCTAGTATAGGCAGTTTATTAAACGTACGAGATCTAACTAGTACTAAGCGTAATAACCCTAATAACAGAGCTATACTAACTAGTAAGGACGAGGAAGACAGCGCTACTTAGCTCGCGCGCCGTAATAGTAACCCTTAGGTACCTATCTAATAGTAGCTAAATCGCTGTACTATTGCGTCTCGGAGGTATTACTAATATAGTACCGGCTATATTTACGGTAAGTATATATATCTAAAGAGTAAGATACTATATAACTCGTACTATAGGCATAAGGTACCTTATAGAGGCTATAAGAATTAGTATAGTACTGCTACTTCTCGACTAACGACAGTACTACTAGTACTACTTATACGAGCGCTACTACTTATATAAGCGATACCGAGCGATCGAGCGATACCGAGCGATTCGATATACGCTACTAATCTAGTAGCTAGCCTTGCCGATTTCTAAGCTCAATTTACGGCTCTATAGGCTTAGATAAGTACAATAGCTTAACAGTTAACGCAGCTGCTAGCAATAGTAGAGCCGACGCGCGCGCGCGGACGCGGAAGACTACGAGGTAGAACGATAGCGGCGCGCGGACAAGGAGGTAGAGCGATAACAGCGGCGCGCGGACAACGAGGTAGAGCGACGGCAGGGGCGCGCGGATAAGGAGGTAGAGCGACGACGGCGGCGCGCGGACAACGAGGTAGAGAGCCGACGCGCGCGCGCGGACGCGGAAGACTACGAGGTAGAACGATAGCGGCGCGCGGACGCGGAAGGCTATAAGGTAGAACGATAGCGGCGCGCGGACAAGGTAATAGAACGACGAGGAAGCGACAAGTAGATAAGATAGCAAATAACAGTAATAAATTCGAGTTAGACGGCGAGGATAATAATAATAATAATAATAATAAGGAGAGTAATAATAGCCCTAGCGAATTCGAGGTAGACGGCGAGGACGATAATAATAGTATAGAGCTAGTAATACCTTTACGTTCGTACTAACGTATTAGCAGCGTACGATTCAGGCTACTATCGGGTCGATAGACGCGACGACGACGCGATAGTAGCAATACGAGATACGCGCCAAACTAGCTAATAGTAAGGCAGAGATATACTCTCGATTATAGTAGGTAATATAGCCGAAGACAGCGGCAATCGCGTTTTTAGCTCTTAACTAAGAATTCAGTTAAGAACTAAGAATTCAGTTAAGAATTTAGCTCTAGTCGACGACAATACAATATACAGCCTTCTAATAAATATGCCCTTTTAGGATAGTATTGCTGCCGTCGTTCTAATACTCCGCTATACTAAGTCTATGTTCGTGTTGTCGCCGTCGCTGTCGCTATTGCTGTCGCGACATATAAATATAGGAAATTCTTAGTAAGGAGTAATGCCTAAGGCATATTAGGGTCGAACCCTAACCGGCCTCCCGCTATTTAGAAAAAAGCCTCCCGCCATTTATAAAAACCCTCTAATAGCCTTAATAGAATTATATTTATATAAATCCTCTCTAGAAAATAAGGATAGAGTAGAGGAACTAGTAGTACTAGTAGTATATATATATTATAGCTTCTATATAAATAAATAAACTTCCTTCTTTATACTATACTATAGTCGGTTATTCTAGTAGACTAAGATATATAGCTATCTTCCCCTTTACTATTACTATCGTTATTACTATTATTACTATTACTCTCTCTGTCTATATTACTTTCGTAATTACTATTACTATCTACGCTACTAGAACTACTATCTATTAGCGTTGCATCTACTTTATCTAGATCTATCTCTTTACTATAATTAACTTCTATTGCTCGTTCTTTGCCTTTTCTTAAAGTAGTCCTAGTATCCTTAATATCTATAGGATCGGTAATAGAGTCTTGATTATCGTCTAGAATTAGATAGTAGTATAAGTATAAATATAAATAATATGAAGAAGTATAGAAACTATAGTATACTATAGTATACTATACTATACTATACTATACTATACTATACTATACTATACTATACTATACTATACTATACTATACTATACTATACTATACTATACTATACTATACTATACTATACTATACTATACTATACTATACTATACTATACTATACTATACTATACTATACTATACTATACTATACTATACTATACTATACTATACTATACTATACTATACTATACTATACTATACTACTTACGTTACTAATTAGTAAATGTATTTACTAATTAGTATTACTTTTTACTTTTACTTTTACTTTTACTTACGACCTTCTGTTAGTAATTAGTATTAGTAACGTATTTTACTTA
>NW_016017392.1:669907-834009 GCF_000320565.1 Sphaerulina musiva SO2202
AGTATAGTAACTATAGTATACTATAGTATACTATACTATACTATACTATACTATACTATACTATACTATACTATACTATACTATACTATACTATACTATACTATACTATACTATACTATACTATACTATACTATACTATACTATACTATACTATACTATACTATACTATACTATACTATACTATACTATACTATACTATACTATACTATACTATACTATACTATACTATACTACTTACGTTACTAATTAGTAAATGTATTTACTAATTAGTATTACTTTTTACTTTTACTTTTACTTTTACTTACGACCTTCTGTTAGTAATTAGTATTAGTAACGTATTTTACTTATGACCTATATTAGTAAAAGTAAAAGTAAAAGTAATTACTAATTACTTATTTTAGAGTTTGGACATCACTGGGTTGAAGTAAATGTAGCTAGGAAGTAGGAGGTAGGAGGGACATGGATCCGATTCCTCCTTGTCATTCACCATCGTCATCATCATCATCATCATCTCCTTCTCCTTCCTCCTTTCCAATTACATGTATTCTAGGTATTATCAGATCTCAAAAGGAGAACCCCCCCTTTTCCTCCGGAAACATACGTCAAACCATTCTAGCCCTCCAAAAACAACTTGACGCGTGCGGTACATGTACTGACGCATACCGCACACCGAGAGCGCATACCATGCTTTTCGCTTTCCGAACAAGACCACGCCAAGAAATTCCGCCAAGGCTTCGCGAACTGCTTGTTTGATGAAGAAGAAAATGATTTTAGCCATGGATCCGAGCATCTGCCTGATTACCGACACCTGGCGCATACATTACATACACACAGGCAATGTGAAGGTGCCTAAGAGGCAAGGTCGGGCATATGCACAACAATAGATTGAGTACACCACTTCGGCATACCATATTGGGATGGGAAGAGGTCGGACGCCGCCAATAGACTCTCATGATTCGTCTCACTCGGTTCATTTCTACATTATGTCCTCTTCGCGACATCATCATCATCAATCGTCATCATCATCATCGTTCCAAGGGTCGTGGTTGCTATACTCAAAAAGTACGAATCGCCATCCATACGCGCCTGCTGCCCCGGGCGTGGCTAGACATCACAAGCACCGTCCAGCCCTCCAGCCTCCTCGCCGTCTCTCTCCAGATGCTGGCCCAGCCTCACTTGCCCGTCCTCGTCAATCTTACAATCGCATCTATATCGGGCACGGAAGTCGAAAGGCGCAAGACCGTCAAGCTTCTCTAGTGCCTTATTGGCGACTCGCAGCCGTGCGTAACGGCCACTCTTTCCCGCACTACTCGCCATGACTTGGTCGTGGATCATGACCACAGCGACCACATCCTTTCTCTCCATTCCGTCCACGCTAGGAAGCTCCTTCGCCATCAGTCGGTAGTCCATGCAGCCAAAAGTGGTCTGAAGCATATTGTGAAGATGAGTGCAAGGATGATTGTTTGCGAATGTATCGTAAACCGTCATATCCTCAAAGTACCACTGCACATGCTCATGGAAGAATCGTTGTACTTCGCCGTAGTTGAAATCCGAATCAATGAACAATGCCCCAATATACGCCTCCACAATGTCAGGTAGACATTTGGGTGGGTCGGAAACCGTGGTCCAGTAGTCTCTGGAGTCTCCGGCGATACGCTTCGCTTCCATCAGATCCGCTGCATATGCCGTGATCTGAGACTGCAAGACAGCATGATAATGCCTGAGATGTTTGTGGAAGCCAATGTTGACGCAGACTGCGCCCAGGAACTTGTTGCTAACCATGGCCATTTTGTGCTCCGTCAGCCACTGAGGATCCTTGTCGGGATATTTGTTGAAGAGCCAGGTGATAGAGGCTTGATCGAGTAGGGCATCACCGAGGAACTCGAGGCGTTGGTAGTTTGGCACCTTCTCGTTGATGTATGGCACCGACGGATGCATGAAAGCCGAGTACAGTAGACGTGGGTACTTGAAGCGATAAGCATGCTCGCGCTCAACCTTCTGCGCCAGATCGCGCTGTACTGCTGTCGCCTCGGCGGTTTGATAGTGTGGCTTACTGTAAGCGGTCCTGTAGTCGTCCCATGTGAGCATTCGATGGTCGTCAGAGTCAACGAGAGTCGTGACCGCCTTGACTGCATTCGTCCAGTGCTCGGCCTGCCATGCTCCAGGCTGATCCCACGTCAGATACGCTGCACCGATCAGGGCCTCGCAAACATCGGCGATTGTTTTCTCGCCCAAATCATGATTTCTCGGTTCGTGGAAGTTCTCTTTCTCCTGCCCTTTGATGACACCAGTTCCTGAGAGTAGCTTCAGTCCTTCGGGATACCAGTAGCGGCGGTTGAATGCTATACTGCGTATGTACTCGTACAACTTAAGCTTCAGAGCAACACCAAATAGGTTCTTGTTACACAGCATTTGCATGCGGCGGACGTGGAACGCGAATTCGTTCTCGTTGGGATTCTGGATGAATGTTGAGATGGTGGTTGCTGTCTTTAGAAAAGTATCGCCAATGAATTCCAGTCGCTCGTAATTCTCGCCCATGCCGCGTTGGAAGTTCACTCGCTCCGTTTCATGTTCGCCTTGGTTGTCAGAGTCCTTCGTGAAAGCGGCAAGCGCGAATCTGGGTCCACAATCCAGTCCAATCGTGTCGCAACCCTCGATACAGATAAGGTACGACTCAAATCGGTGGATAATGGATGGCCACACGATGCAGGAAGTGGCAATCTCTGGTGTGAGCGCAGAGAACTTGAGGAGCTCCGGGCACACGTAGGCTTTGGTGATTCCCTCGACTTCTTTCTTCTCTGGCGGTGCCAGCATATTACGGCGCAAAATTGCTAACTGCGTCTCGATGACTGGCTGATTCTCCGCGTACGTGAACTTTGAGCGAGACTTCTTCCACAGGCTGACGCTATACGCCAAGATTGAACTGCCATGCTTGCCTTTGTTGGCGTCTTCTGGTATGGGATCAGTCTGCTTGAGCGAAGGATCCACGCCCACAGAGAAGAACTTGCGACTACCATCCCATTTATCGACGATGAACTTGTTGACGAAGTTACCGTGAGGCATACCTGGGATCCACTTGTATTCGTCATGAGCAAAGACCTCTTCCAATAATGCCCAGTCGATTGCCGTGGCTGGATTGATGTCCTGTTCTGTCTCCAGGCTGTCTGCCGCGACTTTTAATTGTACTTTAACAGGCGCCAGCCAGTAAGATAGCTTCAGACTGTCTTCCTCGTAAACTTTGCTAAAGACATCTTCAAACACGCGGAATGTGAAGCGACTGAGCCTGGCTAGACGCTCATCCGTGACAATCAGCGGCAGTCGCAGGCTGGCGGACTTGACCAGAGTGGTGTCACCACTGTTGCGATAAACAGCAAAGGCGGGCAACTGTGGCATAGGTGTTCTAGTCAGCAAGGCCAGGGCTTGATGCGGTCGGTCGAGGCCTTCTGGAAAGTCCACAATCGTGATCCACAGCTCTCCAGGACGCAAGCCTCTTTGCTCGGCCCAGATCTTAGGCTTGATCTGCATGCCGTATCCTGAAGTAGCCTTCATGTCCACAGCCAGAAGCGCATTTCTCATGGCAGGGAGTTTCTTCTGGTAGACTGGTACCAAATTCTCGTTCAGGTGCCCCTGCGTGCGAAGATAAACGCAAGCATCGAAAGCTGCAGATCGCTTGGCCAAAGACTTCTTTTGGTGAATCTTGCCAATTTTGGAGCGCAGCGGAGAGCTTCCGGGCAGAATGACTTCTGCAATATACTTCTGACCTCGAGTTGACACAACATATGTCGGGTGTTGCGGCTCATCACTCTCTGTCGGGACTGCAGTGACGAAGTGGGCCAGGATGCTCAGAGCATTAGCATATGTCAGCTTAGCTCCAGAGATGGGATCGACGCGAGTCTCCATATTCTTTTCCCGCTCCAAAAGTACTTCGAGGCTGTCCTGGTTGCCCTGCAGCTTGCGGTCCTCCGGTAGGAGTTCACAGTATCGTCTCATGGTCGCCTCCGCATATCGGACCTCATTAAGAGTCTGAGAATGAGTAGAGTTCCCAATCTCGATCATATGAATGAATTTGGAGTTCCGGTTCCGCGCACGGCCTCTCGACTGGACGTACTGGATCATCGTTGTGTACATGTCAAACCGGATGATCAAGTTGCAGTCTGGTACGTCCAGACCTTCTTCGGCTACTGATGTGGCGAACAGACAATTGATTTCTCCCTTCCTGAACCTCATTAAAGTCATGACTTGCTGCCTGAAGGTGAATGAGTCTTCGTCCAATCCGCCGTTGTTGGAACCGACCAGGAAGTGTCCTCTCATGTGTGGTGTGCTTAGTCGTGAAAACAAGATGTGCAGCATGCGTGCTGTGTATCGCCGATCGACGAAGACGATACATCGATGATCGGAGAGACGCTCGAACTGCAGACGCAAGTAGCGATGCAGCTCGAGAACTTTCGAACTGATGTCTGCATGTACGAGCTTGTCCAGCACGTTCCGCCGCGTCTGAACGTACTCAACCGCTTCACGAATCTCCTTCACCGCGTCGTCCAGCTCCACCATCTCGCGCGACACTCTCCGAGCATGGAACTTTTTCTCGATGTCCATTTCATACTTACCTGCTTTTTCGTGTGAGAAAGCGCGCAGTATATAGCTGTCAGCACACCAACGACCCAGGTGACATGCAATTTCTGCCGCTCGCTCGAAGACGTTCGAGAACACAGGGATATGCTCATAACGAGATTTGACGTCCCGCAGCAAATCAGTTTCGTAGTCTGTCCGTGGCAGGGACTCATACCCCATGACATGCTCGGCGGGCTTTTTGATTGCCTCGGTCAAGCTCATGTCGCTGGTGGTAGCAATTTTGGAGTCCAAAAGAGATTCCAATTCCCAGGCAGCTTGGATAACATCCATCTTGGCATCAATCGGGCTCGCCGTCATACCGAAGATGCGCGGCCTCGTAGCTGGGTCCTCCATCAGGTAGAAGTCCTTCACGATTCGAGCATACGAGTGGTTCTTTTTAGTATGATGAGCCTCATCGAAGATCAACAGATTGATCTGGCTCATCCTGATGTAGCTATGTGCGAGAGCCTGGTTCAGTATCTCAGCTGTGCAGACAACGACCTTGTTCTCATAGAATTCCTTCTGCCATCTGGCGCCATCCCATCGATCGGTATTGTCAGCACCGCATAGTCTGGCAATTTTGTGATCCAGATTGGACTCCAGGACTGAGAACTGCTGGTACACCAAAGTGACGGATGCTACAAGGAAGAACGAGATTTTGACTGGCATTCCTTTGGCTCGATTCTCGATCTCGTTGTCGATGACCCATCGAAGAAGCAGCACTGCGATCAGAGTCTTGCCGGACCCTGTATCCAGAACAGCTATTGTATTCCGCTTCTTTGCACGTTCAAACAGCTCAATCTGATACTCACGCGGGTTCTTCACAATCGGGGCACCTCTCTGCTGCGATGCCAAGAGCGAGTGAATAGACTGATTGTCGTCCAGGGCATCTAACGATGTCTTGGCCTTCGGCTTCAATGCTTTCTGGCAATCAGGACTGACGATCCACGAGTCGAAAATGGCGTTTTGAGCACGACGCTTCTCCCTCCAGCTCGCGGCATTGGAGACGCCGGTTGGGACGTTGACGATGTCCTCTTCGTCACCCGATCCGACGAGCTCGTCAGCCGCATCCGGGACATTGCGCTCTGCTGTCGGCGTCTGTTCATCAGGCGCGCCCATTGTGATATGGAGTCTTCTGTTGTCAGTAGCAGCATGGGAAGGGGCTGTTGTTGTAACGATTAGGAATGGGTCAAGGCAAGCGGAAGCGAAAGGCGATGTTGTTGTCTGCTTGTGAGTGAATGGAAGAAGGGAACAGCATGTTACCTGAGGTTAGTAGGTACCTTACATACATGTAGACAGCCGAGAATGTCAGGCGCGATGCAAGCGAGAGTGTGTGCTGTCGCCTAGAACGTGAAAGAGGAAGCGAAGCGACGTGTGGGACGCGTTTGTCAGGTAAGGTACATATATGCGGCGCGTGCGATAAGATATTTTGCAGCTGTTTGCGCCACTGAGGTGTGGCTTTACTATAGGTATGTGGCGCACGCAAGCTCTGCCTGTTTCTTGAAGCTCTTCATGTGAAAGTCGGCGTGTGTCACTGACACATTCCCTACACCTTCACTCATACATACCTGTATCCCAACATGGCCGACGAGAACCGCAGCCTCCGTTCCGTCTACAACGACGCAGAGAAGAAGCGCAGCACGATCGAGTCCAGCTTCGACAGCAATGCAGCAAGCTTCCAGGACAGCGTGACAGCAGCAATCCAGCTCTACGAAGAATGCCTCAACATCGCCAGTCAAATCTCACTCTTCAGTCCCAACGAGTCACTAGAAGATATCGCGACCGGCGATCTCCAGTATCTCCTCCTCAACTATCGCATCGCGGAGCTCATTCTTCGCCTCAACGATCGCGACCACCGCAAAGCGAACCTCCGTCGCGCCCAGGACCAGTACGAGCGATACCTCAAACGTCTCGACAATTACGCGCTTCTCACCAAGGACGATTTCAAGCTGCTCGAGCAGTATCAGGAGACTCCCGACACCTTCTCTACGGCTTCGGCCACAGATGCTGCAGCTCGGCGCGACACCAAGATCAAACGCTTCAAGGAGGAGAAGGCTTTGAAAGAGAAGCTGGCACACATTCGCCAGAACCCGAGGATCTTGGAAGAGGACGACGATAAAGCGCGAGACTTGCATTGCACAAACATTGCATACTGCACACATCAGACTTTCGCTTCCCTGGAATCGATAGCGCAGGAACTACACATCCTCTCTCTCGCGCCCCCAAACCCGCCACCTGATCAACGTAGTCAAACCTCCTCTGACAACCGCGATCGAAACCGTATAGGAGACGGTTACTCTGAACGTCTCGATGGCCCAAAACATTTGTCTGCAGGAATGAAAGGCCCTCTCCTCGACGCCAAAGGGAAACCACTTCGACCTTTCACCCTGCTCCCTCGACAAGAACTGAAGCAGGGTGTCTTCAGGCCCGATCATAGTTTGCCGACGATGAGCATCGATGAGTATCTTGCGGAGGAGAAGAAGAGAGGTGGCATGATCGAGGGTGGTGGAGAGGCGAGCAGGCAGACAGCACAGGTTGATGAGGACGATTATGAAGAGGCGGATAAGGCCACCATGAAAGCCAGAGAGTGGGATGAGTATGTGGAGGCGAATCCTAAGGGAAGCGGAAATACCATAAATCGTGGTTGAAGTGGTCTGGTATGATATCGTGGTCGAAGAAGCGGTTCTCTGAAGTTGCGCAGCTATATCTATTGCTGCTATGTTTCCACGATGGCCGCCCTCCAATGATTCTGCACCACCCCTTCCGCTGTAATGGCAACGCCTGTCGTATGACCACTTTGGTCTGTGCCCGAAACATACCTAGCATCACTGGTATTGCTCGAAGACACCTCGAACTTCTCAGCTCGGTTCCAGGCTCTGCCTCGTTCGTGCTATGCAAACGAGCTTTATGAAGGTGAGACACTGTCTGGCATTATCCGCATGGTACATTGCGTTATTTGCGGTCGTCCTCGTGCCTGGGTCTGATTGAACAGCGCACTGCAGATGTCTTCAGCAATCGGGTTCAGTGCACCAAGCTTCGCAGTGCGCTCACTGGCACCAAATATGGACAGGGAATCCACCTTGCACACACATCCGTACCAACATGTACACGCCGCCACGACTTCTCAGATTTTGTTGCCAAGGCCCTGTTTTCTAACGACTCGGCTCGACACAAGTGGCACTCTCAGCTTGGTGCGGCAGTCTTGCGTACAAGATCGAGAGGTGTTGTGGAATGAGAACCCAATACCAACATCTCTGGTTGTCAAGTTCCGCCCCACGAATAGCCCGTCCTCCACGCAAGCGTTACCAGAGTCGCGAAGCCATAGAGCTGTTACGAAAGGAGCCGCTTGATCCGATCGAGTCCACAAGGGTGTTCTGGATTCGAGATTCACTGTTTGCATCCCTAGCAACTGGTGCGTAAGCCTCCTCTAATCGCTGCGAAAGATGACTGCACTACTATCGTACGAATATCGTTTATCTTCGAGCAGTTCTTAAATATTACCTACCCTAGCGCCGACAGACTGGACCGCTATCTCCGTACTATAGCAGTACTCGAACGATAGTAGGTCTGCTGTAACTTACTCCTCCGACCGCAAACGTTACTATAACTCCAATAGTAAGGAACTAGAAGAGAGGAAAGAAGTTCAAATTCAATGCGAAGTGATGCGAAGTGAAGCGAAGCGAGTTACAAGTTCGGGTTAGCGAGGGAATTTTGGACGATATGCAATATATAACCTTTGCAGTCTCAAGCAAGACTGAGTTCCAATGCTTGTTTTCGTTCGTATTGCTGGGACATGCATTCCTACATCGGCACTGACGTTGTTGCATATCCTAGTGTCTGCATGCCGCGATTGGTGAAGCCTAATTTGTTACATCCATATCATCCGCGGCGAGAGCCCTAACTTCTGATAAAGAATAACTTCTTCTCTGCTAGTTCGTTCACTTCACGTCAACTACACTACTCTTGTGTTTATGCAGAAATGGCACGAGGTTACCCAAACGGACATCCAAGAGCTGCCCTAGAGGCCATCAAACAAGCCAAGGACGAGACACCTTCAAAAGATAATACCTCTCCTCACCACAACGAACACTCCACGAATGGCTACACAACAAGTAAATCGATCCCAGTGCTCACAAACGGCACTCGTGAAAGCAACAACGCCAACAACGCCACCACCAATCCCCAACCCACTCCAAACCCCCAGAAAAAACAACTCTTCCTCAACGCCTTCCTCATGAACACCCCAAGTCACCTCTCCCCAGGCCTATGGCGCCACCCCCGTTCCCAATCCTCCAACTACAACAGCCTCAGCTTCTGGACCTCTCTCGCCCAACTTCTCGACCGCGCGGGATTCCACGCCATATTCCTCGCCGACGTCCTCGGACACTACGACGTCTACAAGGGTCCCGGCAACGCCTCTCCCTGCTTGCCATCTGGCGCACAATTCCCCGTCAACGACCCTTTACTCCTCGTGCCAGCCATGGCGAGCGTGACGAAGAATTTGGTCTTTGGTGTGACGGCGAGTACGTCATTTGAGCCGCCGTTTGGGCATGCGAGGAGGTTCAGTACGGTGGATCATTTGGCGGGTGGGAGGGTGGCGTGGAATATTGTGACCTCGGGGTTGGATAGTGCGGCGAGAAATTTTGGGTTGGAGGGGGGCCAGATTGAGCATGAAGAGAGATATGCGATTGCGGAGGAGTTTATGGATGTTTTGTATAAAGTAAGTTACGGTCACATCGATCTATTCTATCCTCCTCCTCCTCCTCCTCCTCCTCCTCCTCCTCCTCCTCCCTTCACCTTCTTCTGAACCTTCCACCATTAAAATCTAACCCCCTCCCCCAGCTCTGGGAAAGCAGCTGGGCCACAAGCTCCGTCCCCCGCGACCTCCAAACCGGCCCCTTCGCCCACCCCGAATTAGTCCGCCCCATCAACCACCAAGGCCCCCATTTCTCCGTCGCAGGCCCACACATCTGCGAACCCTCTCCACAACGCACACCCTTCCTCTTCCAAGCCGGCAGTTCCCCGACCGGAATCGCCTTTGGAAGTAAACACGCCGAAGCAATTTTCGTAACCGGCCAAACCCCCGAAAAAGTACGCAACAACGTCGAAAAAATCCGCTCGGCAGCAGTTCTCGCAGGGCGAAAACCCGAAACCATCAAAATCATGGTCGGAGTAATCATCATCGTCGACGCAACCGATGAATTAGCGCAACAGAAACTGGAAAATTACATCTCGTACGGCGATCGCGAAGGAGCTCTAGCTTTATTTGGAGGTTGGACAGGAGTTGATTTATCCTCATATTCCGACGACGAAGATTTCAGCATGTCGGAAACACCCATTATTCGATCTTTGGTGAATGGATGGTCTGAGACAGTTCCCGGGTCGGATGGGAAATTGCCGTGGACGAAAAAACGAATAGGGGATTATTTGATGGTGGGGGGTATGCAGAAGAAAATGGTGGGGAGTGCGAAGACGGTGGTGGATGAGATGGAGAAGTGGGTGGAGATGACGGGGGTGGATGGGTTTAATTTGTCGCATGTGGTGAATCCGGGGAGCTTTGAGGATATTATTGAGTTTGTGATACCGGAGTTGCGGAGAAGGGGTTTGTTTCGGGAGACGGTGGAGAAAGAAGGGGCTACGGCAAGGGAAGTCTTTTTGGGGCAGTCGAGGTTGTTGGATGATCATTATGGCAGTCAATTCAAATGGGATGGCTGAGGACAATTCTGCGATACCATTTCAAGGATGGTGAAGGGAATATCAGTCAGTCAGAGGAGGTATTCTTAATGGTTCACTTTCGACGCTAGCGGTCTTGCACTTAAAAGCGTTGTTGATCCCACATCCATTCAGCCATGCCAAATCTGTTCACCAAACTCCTCGCTAATGTTCACGCAACCCTGTGCTCGACCTCTTCGTAACGATCCGATCGTGTGCAAATGACCCATTCAAGCTTTCGCAATCGTACACATTACAGTCCAGCAGGCCATGCTGGTAAGCGCGCTCTTGCGCATTCAAGTCAATACTAGGGAAGTCCGATGGCTTCATCACCTCAAGCTGCCATTGATGTGCGTCCCTAGCCGTCCAAGAGCAAGCTGCGTCACACCATCCCTGCAGTCACCCACGACACCGGCAACCCCGAGTATGCTCTCCTCAAACCCTCGTAACGTGCCAGCAAGTTGACGAACAGTATCCTCGTCATTGCTAGGCTGGGCTCCACCCATGCCTGATCTCCGCTGGGCCAACTGCTGCGCTTGCTGCACTGTTGAAGCCTCGATGACACGCATATGCTGCTCAATCTCGCTCAGGTTGCTGGCATACGAGTCCATGCTCTTCTGCAGGTCGGCGGCCATGGGCAAGAAGTAATTGCCAATCAGATCTGTGTCGTAGTTCTCGTCTCCCGCCTGCGCGTTCTGTTGCTGCTGTTGTGTACGCTGTTGAGAGGCATACATACTGCCAAGACCGCTTGTGCTCAGATTGGGGTATTGGTATGGTTGTGGCAAGGTCAGGTTCGTGACGACGCGCTGTAAGCGTTGCACGTCCTTGGAGTCCTTTTCAGCGTTCCTACGTTGTGCATCCACACCCTGTGCATCTGTTGCCAGCGACTGCTCGACATCATCTGCCTTGTCCTTGACGAAGTTGATGTCTGGTAGCAAACTATTCACATCCTCCTCGTGCTTGGGGAGGAACGCCTCGATCTGCTTAGCGTACTGCTCTTGCTGTTGTATCATCTTATCGAGGTTCTCGAGCTCTTGACGGACACTATCGACACAGTCTTCGAAGCGCGTCGTGCCTTTGAGGTTGTCAATGGTGACTTGGGCGGCGGCTACTTGGGTCGCGGGTGCAGATGTGCTCTGACCCATCCCGAGTCTACCAAAGGGTGTGCTCTGTGATAGGTTCGCGGATTGAGTTGCGCCGAGGAGGGAGGGTGCTTGTTGTCGTGCCGTGCTGCCAAACATGCTATTGCTGCCGGTGTTGTTGGTATTGTTGGTAGAAGCTGCGGGAGCAAAGAGACTGCCACCGGACGCAGCTTGTGTGGTTGCCGGTCGTGAAAACATGTTGTTGGTGTTTGCTGTGTTATTCGTGCTGCCGAAAATACTATTTGTATTCGTGTTCGTGGTGGTGTTGCCAAACAGACTGCCGCCGGCTGGAGCTTGGTTCTGCTGTGTGTTGCTGTTGTTGTTCTGGTTGGTCGTGTTGCTGCCGCCGCCAAACAAAGACGACGTGTTATTCGAGGACGTGTTGTTGCCAAAAAGACTGCCGCCTGCTGGTGGAGCCTGGTTGTTGGTCTGCTGGGCGCTAGGCACGTGGTTAGTGCTTGCTCTCGAAGCATTGAGCATTTGCTGAAAGTCGACTTTTTCCGGCAATTGCGCGGGGCCGAATTCCAGTGTCTCGGCGTGCGATCTTTTGGTGGGCGCAGGAGCGGCAGAGGAGCTGGTCGGGGTGAGGGTGGCGGTGGTCGCGGTGGTGGTGGTCGCAGTTATGGCAGCATCAAGAGCTCTCACCACTTGGTCTGGCATGGGCGCAAACCGAGGCAGCTCGTCTCCACCGTACAAGCGCCACAGACTGGTGAACTTCTTGGGCGGGCTTGGGGCAGAAGCAAGAGACATGGTGGGAGGTTCTTTGTGCTTGCTGAGGCGGAAGGAGAGGAGAGAACGGGTGGTGTATAGGACTTACAAGAGCGAGTTGGTTGCGCCTGTATTTAAAGACAGCGAATTCGACCTGCCGAATGCCATCTTGTCGATTGTCTACGGTGCAGCTGTTGTGCCGCTATTGTCGTCGAAGGAGAGTGTGTATGCGTGGCTATTGTGAGGGAATAAACAACAATGGGCGCGGGAGGGGATAGGTATTGTTGTGGTGGTGGTGGTTGATGTCGTGAACATGGAAGCTCTCCCGCGACAATAGTTTGAATAGCTCTAGCGCCCTTCTAGCGCGGAAGAGGTTCGCGTGTCTTTCCCGTCGCGCGTGGAAGACGGATCGGGCCTTCCCGTCCTCTCGAAGCGTGTCCTACGCGTCATCACACGCGCCTCTTCCATCTTCCACTTTCCTTGTTCCTTTCTTCCTTAGGTACTCATCCTTTCACCATCTTCACAAAAAGCACACACCGTACCGTAGTCAGTACAACGTCAAATTCGTCCGGGAACAACATGTACCAAGTATTGCATTAGTCGTCGAATCACATCGTCCACGATGCTGCCGCTGGTCGTGCGGCGGCAGGCTTGCCTCGGCCACTATCATAGTAGTCATGTCGTCGTCCGTGGCCATGTCCGCGCACTCATCCCACAGCGCCGTACATTCTTCGGCATGGGAGAGATTATCGGGGTGCTCACTAATCCAGCTGCAACTCTGCAGCAGTTGAAGGAGTCCAAGGACATGCTCGAAAAGGCGCGCGAGGAGAGTGAGCTGAAGAATGAACGGACTAAACTACCGCCCAAGCATACTTTCAGCAAGCTGCCAGGATTCCATGGACGACAGGCTGAGCAGACGCTCCTGCGCAAGATCTTGTCCAACACGGCGAAGATGACGGTCATGTTTGGGGCGACCAGCGTGGGAAAGACGGCGTTGCTTCGGGAAGTGCTAGCGACCGACGACTTCTACGTCGTGAAATTTGACCTTCGTATCAGCGGTTTCGCCGATCTGAGGACTCTGTACATTGCTCTTTGCGAGCAGTTTGAGCAATTTTTTGCCGAGGCGAGTCTCTTTTGCTCCCTCCCTCTCTTCCCAATCCCGCCGTGATTATGATACCAAGCAGCTGACCCTCGTAGATGCACGACGAGGAGATGGAGAAAAACGGACTAGT
Source organism: Sphaerulina musiva SO2202 (assembly GCF_000320565.1). Lineage (NCBI taxonomy): Eukaryota > Fungi > Ascomycota > Dothideomycetes > Mycosphaerellales > Mycosphaerellaceae > Sphaerulina > Sphaerulina musiva. The sequence continues at coordinate 683,313 of NW_016017392.1, forward strand.
ATTCAAACATCTGAAGCGAGACCTGCTTGAGAAGTTGCAGCCGGCGGATAATAATGCTGGCTACACCGTGACTGTCGCCGACCTGGCTAGCTTGATGGAGTCACTGCAAAGCTGCTTGCTAAAGTACTGGGAATACGATCCTCGCGCTGCCGGAAACGAAGGAGACGGAGACGGCGCGGAGAAGATGGCGGAGAAGATGAAGAAGATAGCAAAAGATGGTAGCAAAGACAGTGGCGAGACTCACGAGGAGCCGCCAGAACCTTTCCAAAAGCGACCCATCGTCTTTCTGATGGACGAAGCTCACAAACTACCCGCACTTGTCGATGACCAACTGAGCTTGAAAGTCTTTCTGGATACCTTGCTCGTGCTCACTAAGCAAGACCGCTTGTGCCATGTCATTCTCGCCACCAGCGACTCCTTCTTCCACCATTTCCTGCGTACGATGAATGTTGGTCACCATTGTCAACTCGTTACCATCGGTGATTGCTCCAGAGAAGAAACTAAAGCTTACTTCGACGACATCATCCAGGACACCATCCCCGAGCATCTGCAACACAAAATCAGTTTCGAAGAGCTCTACGATGCCTTTGGTGGTAAACTCGCGCACATTAGTGACTATGTTAGCAGCTGGGTCAATTGCGATGGTGACCTGACCATCTACGAATCTGCCATTTTCGTCCAAGCCTATACCCTCCTTCAATTCCACCTCACGAGAAGTACCTTCGCCACCTATTCTCCTCTTTCGGTGGCCATCTCTGGCACCAGCACAGACAAAGATGATTCGACCTTCACACCCGAACATCTGGTCCATGTCATGAAGAAGATGGTCGAGTCGCCATACTCGCTGCCTTACTTTCAGCTATGCAAGGAGATTGGCACGAGCGAAGTTGATTCTATGATTAAAACCAGGATCTTGGAGTTGAGGTGGACGAAGAGTGTGGCGCCCGAAGATACCGCGGCTGAGCATATTTGGAGCAAGGATGGAATTCAGAGACCTGTTGTGTTGCCCATGACTCGCATTGTGAGGAGAGCCATGGAGGTCGTGTTGCAGGAGGATGCAGAACGAGAGAAGATTGCGAAAGAGGAGCGATGAAGATGGATCACAGAAACAGCCTTATGCGGGAGGTAGCGTCCAACACCAACAGCACATGCTACCACAGCCATGGACCACGCACGCTATCTTGGGAGCTTTCGGTGGAATAGGCATGTTGCAGTAACACTAGCAAGCTTCTCGTTGGCTCGCCGTTTACACGCGGTCAGCACGAGGCGACGTCGTACAGCATGTAGCTGGTCTACACAAGGTCATAATTACAGCACAGCATATGGCTGCTGACAGTCAGCACACGCCTACGCCTTATAGAAGAAGAACAAGAAGTAAGCAGCTCGGCCTCGTTGTCCAAATTGTCTTGCCTGCTTTCTTCTCCACCCCACTTTGCGCGCTTCCACAGCCCTTTCGATGGACGCCCCTAAGCCAGGCGCAGGCGATATGCATGATCAAGCGCCCGAAGTCTCCCTCCGAGGGCATCAAGATGATGGACCTATACTCGCTACAGCATATACGACGAACAGCTTCGACCACAACCCCTCATATCAGCAACAGCAAGACAAACCACACACGGGCTTCACGCCGATCCAGCAACACCATTTTCTACCGCAATATGCCCAATCTATGCAGCATCCAACGCCTCCATCATTACCAGCGTCAGCGGAGCGACAACAACAACAGCAAGAGCAAGTGGATCCTCCAACTCCTCCACAAGCGAAAAGAAAAGGCAAATGGATATGGCCCCTAGCTCTCGTCGTCGCCATACTCGCAGCTCTCGCAGCAGGCATCGGTATAGGCTACGCTGTCGGCGATAACAAGTCCACATCTTCCCACCAGGCAAATAGCACAGACGGCAGCAGGTAAGCCCTCCTCTCTTCTCCACCTTCCAACCCTCAAGATCGACCGGAATAAAAAAAAGGAAATAAAAAAGAAAACACCCCCCCTAACACAAACCCTCCAATCCCCAGCTCCTCCTCCTCCCCCATCACCACCGGCAACACCGGCATCACAGCCTACACCTGTTCCCCCTCAACCACCTACGCCTCGCCCTTCGGCACGTCTTTCGCGCAAGAATGCAACGTATCCTACAAAACCAACCAAACCGCCTACGACAATTCCTCCATCATCGTCAAAAATTTCGCCGGTCTAACCGTCTACAATTTCGAAACGTGCATGGACGAATGCGCCAAAAGAAATTTACAATTGCGAATTGGAAATATGTTGGGCGAGGAATGTGTTGCTGTGAGTTTTTATGCCAATTTGACGTATAGTATTCCTGCGTGGGCGGGGAATTGTTTTTTGAAAAATGCAAAGGGGATTGGGAGGAATTGGGATACGAATAGTAATGCGAGTTTGACGGCGAGTGGGTATGTGGTTAGTTTGAGTTGATTTTTTTTTGATTGATTGGGGGGTGTAGGTGATTGGGTGTGAAGAAGAGAGGGAGGTACATGGTTGTTACGGTCTATCATCGACTGCTTCGCTTTTTTATGAGACTCGTTCAAAAATTATCAATTTTATCGGATTTACCTACTCTCACCTTTCTGATACGGCTGTACTTTCTTCACACACTTCCCCCCCTCACCCCTCCAACCCATCCCGTATGATATACACCCTCCCCTCCCACGCCTGCAACTTCTCCCCCGGCACCTCCACATTGCACGCAATCATGCGATACGTATGCCCCAACAAATGCTTCTGCGGCGTATTCAACTCCAATTCCTGATTGCTAAAATTGAGTATCACCAACGCCATCTGCCCATAGCAGTTCTTCTTGCCCGTCGTCGTAGCCATTTTCGTAAAAGTCACCATATCCGGATTCTCATAATCATACAACGCAAAACTCCCAAATTGAAACAATTCGCCAAATTCCTTCCGCATCTTCACGCTCGATTTCCAAAAGTTCCAAATCGAATCCGCATCGGCCTGTTGCGCCGAAACGTTCAACCAGGAGAAATTGTCATTCACTTTCATCCATGTCGGGTTACTACCCGTGAAACCACCATTGGCAGCTGCAGACCATTGCATGGGAGTGCGAGAATTGTCGCGGCCGACTTTGAAGACGCCGTGGATGGCGTTTTCCCGTGCGTTGGGGTCCATGTCGCGGTAGTTGGTGGAGTAGTCTTCGACATAGATTTTGGCGTCTGGGTCGCGGAATTCGGAGACGCCCCAGCTTTCGGGCATGTTCAGCATGCCGATTTCTTGGCCCTGGTAGATGAACTGGGTCCCCGAGAGGGTGGTTTGGAGGAGGGCGAGGAGTTTGCCCGCTTTGCGCCAGTATTTGTGTTCTGGTGTAGCGTAGCGGGCGATGCTGCGTGGTTGGTCGTGGTTCTAGAAGTCATTCAACGCTGTTAGTTATCATACAATCATGATAAATACACAGTATGTGTACGGCAGGCATTGCTTACTTCCATAAACACCGTTCCCCAAGCACCACTCTCGGTAATGAGGCTTTGAGCCTTGGACACACTATCCTTGAACTTGGGCAGAGTATAGCTCTCGTCATGGTCCATGTAATTGCTCACTTCGTGTTTCGCATACTCGTCCGGATTGTCATTATTGCCAAGCTTGACCATGTCGAAGTCAAAGACCATGCTGAGCTCCTTTTCGTCAGGATGCACATACTTGAGCAGCTCTTCATACGGTGTGAGAGGAAGCTCGCCCACAATCATGAGATCCTTGCCGTTACTGTCTCGGTCCATCTTCACGCGGATCTCCTTGAGCCACTTGTGCATTTCCGGTCCATTGATATAGTGCTGGCTTCCAGGCTGCCATTTACCTGGTACGCTCACTTCAACATCCGGATATGCCGGATTCTTACAGAATCGATTGGCAGTATCGAGACGGAAGCCGTCAACGCCTCGATCGATCCAAAACTTAATAGCAGACTGGTACACGGCCTCTCGCATTTCTGCGTTGTGCCAGTTGAGATCGGGCTGTGATTCCAAGAACAAATGGATGTAGTACTGATCTCTGGCAGGCACATGTGTCCAAACGCTTCCGCCAAAAGCTGCGCGCCAATTCGAAGGCTCTTCGACGAGCTCCCCCTTGATCCTGTTCCCAGGGCGTTTGTCAGCCCACATGTACCAGTCAGCCTTGGGGTTGTCCTTTGACTTTGCACTCTCTTTGAACCAAGCATGCTGATTAGAAGTATGTGTAACGACAAGATCAAGGATGATCCTCATTCCCCGCGCGTGAACTTCCTTGATTAATTCCTCGATATCACTCAGTTTTCCGAATTGGTCGTGCATATCCTCGTAGTCACTGATATCGTAGCCCCAGTCATCAAGTGGAGACTTGTAAGTGGGCGACAGCCAGATCATCTCGATGCCAAAGTCCTTCAAATAGTCCAGCTTGGAGATAATACCCTGCAAGTCGCCAATACCATCTCCGTTCGAGTCCTTGAAGGACATGGGCCAGACTTGGTAGGCAACGACGCCCTTCCACCAAGGTCTCCCTTCTGCATCAATTTCAAGTGCATTAGATGGAACGTGACTGTCTGCATTCAAGGACTCGCGAGTTGGGTGCGAGTTGTCCAACGACGGCTCGAGACTTTCGATGGGAGCTTGCTCGTCCGAGGACGAGGCTCTACCATTACGGGTCTGCTGGGAAGCAGTATGGATTCCATCGAGAATCTCTCCTGACAATGCGGGTCGCAAGTCCTTGTCGACGACTTCTTGCTCAAATTCAGCGAGGGCCGTGACAATCGACGGATGCATTTCGTGATGTAGGTCAGAACCATGCAGGTCATCGTCCAGGGACTCGAAAATCTGAGGATCTGGAATAGACATAAGATGAAGTCTCTGGAGCTCTGATGTTGGCTTGGCTTCAAGGTGTGGGAATGTCGCTGGCTTAGGGGCTGATGTTGACTTATACCTGAATCTTCGCGTTTGATTTGTATATACGCTGCTGTGGAGACAATATACCATGATGCATCCGGCGAGTGAGATACCCGAGTGTATGCGGCGACGATGTCCAGTGGCGACCCATCACACTTTGTAGCTGCAAACATGTTTGCTCGAGTCATGGGTATTTGTGTCTCAATTCCTGATGGATTTCCTGTCCAGTGTTGTCCAAATGAGTTGTATCTCGAGACCATCACTCGGATGCAGACATCACAATGGTCTTCAGACTACCCCTTCTCTCCGGGTCGAAGTAGTACAGCTGGTGCTGGTCGCATCCAGTTCCCATCTTGTATGCCCCCAACTCTGCCTCACGTAACTTCCATCTCAACAGCCACCTACCTGCCTCTTAACCTTCAATCTCCGGCTCCGTCCCTTTCTTGAGTGGCAAATAGATTTTCTGCCACAATTCACTCTCCTCTCCCACCGTATAGCTCAACTCTACCTGATGCATTCCCGACTGCTCTCCATCGCGCATCCACTCTAATTGAGAGATGATATTGTCCAAGCCCAACGCTTTCCCCACAGCCTGCGTCCCCGTAGCATCCAAATCCACATGCACAACATGGATGTGAAAGTGGTAATATGTCGGCTGGTAATGAATATAAAACTTCAGCATATCAATCTCTACTCCAGGGTAAAGTTTCACAGTCGCATCCGTGATCGTTTTCCGTAGCAGCCTCAACCATGCCGCATCTTTCTGTTTGAGATCGCGGACAGACCAGATGTCTCGTCTTTCCACAAGAGCGAGGAGATGAAGGGAGCCAATCGTTTTACGATCCCAGTTCAAGTCCGGCAACAACAAAAAGTCATCTTTGACATCCTGCTCCTTGGATCTGTAGAGTACGTTTTCTTGCTCTTTCCTCCCTTCCAAGATGTTGAGTACCCAATTCAGCTGACCTTCCTCCCTACACAAGCTCATGTAAGGTCTGACAAACTTCTCGTAGATTTCCGGAGTTTCGGTGACGACTCGCATTTGCTGAAACGAGTACTTTTTAAAATGCTTCTCGGTGGCAGGCCAGATGAGATTGATCTTGAGATCTGGCGGGGGTGTTTGAGCCTGTGTGTCCATGGAGGCGGAAGCATTCGCCATATACCATCGGTAGATATCATTCTCTCCCAAATTTTGCACGTTTGACAGAAGTTGGGAGAAAGATGTGAGATAGACATTGTTGTCTATGGGAAAAGCCGCTCTTTCTGCCAAGAGAAGAGCTGGTTCATTTCGAATCGTGCCTTGGAGGATGATACGGCGGCCTTGTTGGTCTGTGTTGACAAGTCTCTCGAACGTGAATGAGGAGAGCACCTCTATCGACGTGTTGAGTAAGTCAGACATGTTGCTCATGTAGACGAGGTGGTGTCGAAGTGTGACTGTGAGTGCAGCGGGAATGGAAGGTGTAGTTCAGAGACGCTTCCGAAGTGGAGAAGCAAACCGAAATGGTGCCAAGCTTGAGGGCTCAAGTTACGTATGAAAGTGAAGGCAAAATACGGTGTACGGTAGGCGAGTCAAGTCATGAGGGTGAAGACGAAATTCTGTAGGCGAATCCGCATTGTATTATTTTCTTTCCGCTGGGTATCCAATCGCCTCAACAGCGATGTCTATTCAGAAGTATCCCGCCTTCGCCAATCCAAGGGCTTTCCATTGGCTCATGTAGCCAATCCTACGAGCTCCGTCTACTTCTTCAGAGCATCCAAGAATGCCTTGGGAGGCTGCTGTCTATACCCTTGCGGGTTGTTCTCTGTCCATCTCCACAAGTCCGCACAAGCATCTTCCAGAGTGAATTTGGTTTCCCACTTCAGCTCGGTGTTCGCTCGCTGGGCATTGGCAGTCAGATTGAGCACATCACCGGCACGGCGAGGGGCAACCTCGTAAGGCAGATCGCGTCCTACTGCTTTGCTGAAAGCTGCAATCATTTCGTACACGGTGCTACCACGTCCAGTTCCCAGGTTCCACGCTCGGACGCCTGGGTTGTGTTCGCGGAGGTGGTTGAGGGCGACAACGTGGCCGGCGGAGAGGTCGAGAACGTGGAGATAGTCGCGAATGGCGGTTCCGTCCTTGGAATCGTAGTCTGTCCTTACTGTTAGCATACTGTCGCCTGCGTGGTGCAGACGTGAAAGCCTCACCGTCTCCAAAAACCATCAACTTCTCCCTTTTCCCAACGGCAACTTGCGCCAACAACGGCAATAGATTGTATGGGACGCCCTGCGGGTCCTCGCCCATGATTCCACTTGGATGACTTCCAGCCGGGTTGAAATATCTCAACAGAGCTGCGTTGTGCACTTCCGCCTTCTTTCCCTCTTTCTTCGCACGAGTGCGCTCCGCATTGATGTAGTCGGTGATCATCGTCTCCACCGTGAACTTGGTGTTTCCATAAGGATTTGTTGGTCCTAGCGGACATTCTTCTGGAATGGGAATCATGTTGGGGAACCGAGTCGCATCTCCATACACTGTCGCGGAAGACGAGAAGACAATGTTGGTGACATTGTGCTTTTGCATGCTCCTCAACAGGCAGAGTGTACCATATACGTTCACATTGTAATAGTCGAGAGGGATCTCGGCAGACTCTCCGACAGCTTTGAGGGCAGCAAAGTGGATGACATTGTCGATGTCGGGGTGTTTGTCAAAGACTGCATCCAGCGCCTTCTCGTCGGTGATGTCAAGCTTTTCGTACTCGGGTCGCTTGCCACAGATGAGCTCGATGCGGTTGAGAACTTCGTCGGAGGAGTTGTAGAGATTGTCGACGATGACCACTTTGTAGTCATGTTCGAGGAGGGCGAGAGCAGTGAAAGAGCCAATGTAGCCGGTGCCACTGTTTGCAACGTGTTGTTAGTGTATGAGATGAGGAATGGCCCGCTGAGAACGATGTGGACATACCCGGTGACGAGAACAGAGCCTACAACCATGGTGACAGCTTTGGAATGCGTGGAAACGTTGGAAACGTGGAGAGGTAAAGGGGCTACTTCACTGTATTCGCGGGGCAGCAATGGTGGGCCGTATATTTCGTTGACGCCCGCACTCGCAGGGCCAGCTCGGTAGTCTTACTAGTCTAGACTTGACGCCGCAACCTCGGGATGTGGGCAGGCTTCCTCTATGGACCTAACGCAGTACTACATACTGGGGTAGTCTATATGCTTGCTGGAGGATGAGTAGGCTGGTAACAATACCAAGGTATTCATTCAGACGAGGTCATCATAAGGTGACCCTGCGGTGTCAGTAATGCTCATTCAGCCATGGCTTGCTGAGGCACGCTTATCATAAGGCAATGAATTGTTTTTTTTACCGCAAAGAACTGCTGTTACGCTCTTATTGCGAAAACATCGTCATTAAAAAACCAAAGTAACAGCCTCATTAGCTAGCTCAGTGGAACAATCGCTACCCGCGCGCCTGTTCGTGTCGTGCTGGCATGGTTGCCCGTAGGCCGAGTCACCTCATAACAACGCCCGAATGCCCTCCCTTTCCCCGTTCTCCCGTTACTCATGTCTCGATGAATCGACTGCTCATCAGCTCGTCCACATGTGCCCTCTGACTTTTCGTCACACCTTCATTCATCTCCTTCAAGAGCACCGCTAACACCTCAATTGGCGGCTCCAATCCCAGCGCATTGGCTCTCTTCCACCTCTTCAGACGTGCTATGCCAATACAAGGCCCATATGAACTCTGCATGTCCCACTCTCTCAGAATCTTTTCGTGTGTCGTCAAATCTCCCTGATGCACTCGAGGAGCCTTCCGCTCCGACTCCTTAGCTCTCCAATATCTGTTAATCTGCGTTTCCGGGACCTTTCGCGCGCGAGCTTCTTCGTCGCCAAGCCAGCCATCATTCGCGGGACCACCAGTTGCGCCAGCGGTAGATTGAGGCGCGCGACCCCCGAGAACCGACTCTACGGTTGAGATTGTGGAAGCTTCATCTTCGGCTTGCTGGGAAATGACGGCTTCTGCCGTTGTCTGTTGTTCCAGATCTGGAGATGGATCCTCCACCTTCACATCTTGCGCTTCGGGGGAGACGAGACTTTCGAGAAGCGCCGGGTCCTTTTTGGTAGATTTGGCGGTGCGAGGGGATTGTGATTTGGTGACTTTGTTGTCCTTGCCGTGAAAGGAGAGCGTTTGTTGCTGCGAGGCTGTGCGCGGAGTGATGGTACGAATGCGCTTGGGAGGCATGCTGGCGGTGGAGTATGTTTCGTCAAGATGCTGGAGGAGGGGTGTCGTCGCTTGGTGTCGATGTTCCTGGAGTTCGAGGTTGAGTAACGAGTCCAATCAATGATGATTTCGAGTGACGTTGCTAGAAGACACGAGAACTGAAAGTGTCTGTGCTTGCTTCTGACGCTGTCGCCTGGGGAACAACGACCGAACGCGTCAATATGGCGCGTAAAGTGGTTCCTTCTCCAACATCGCTCAACATTGCAGACTGAACGGGCGGAGAATCCCAAGGACTGGGAGAGAGATCCATACAAATCTACCTAGTACCTACATGTACCTAGTACCTACCTGTATGCAACATCTCCAATGGCCAATGTCGTGGGGTGGGAGTCGCGTCGCAGTCGCAGATGGTGGAAAGGTGCGATATCGGAGTCGAGTCCGCATTAGGGCTAGCTCCGGCTCCCGTCACGAAGCTTTTCATCCCACCCTTGCATTCCTTCCTGCCACCTCTCTCCTTGTTTGTTTCACGTTCCGCAGACAGCATACACAAAGCATAATTGCAAGCAGTGCAGGCACGACCAATAATTCCATTGTCTCTCTGTACCACATCACTGCCGCGAACAACACATGACTCTGTCATGTGAGCTTCTCGGTCTCGGGCCCCACGGTCCGCTCACCAAACCGGAGCGTGCTGTCTATGCGCGTTTTGCATACCAATCGCCGCAAACGACGTCGCCAATGCGATATGTTTGCGATACCATTTTCCATTCCCAGTCCCTCGGCCGCGCCCGTCTGGCTTCCTTCCCGTCGCCGAGGACGCCTATGGATATAGATTCGGCCCCTGCCCCCAAGACCGACGACATTGAGATGGAAGATGCACCACCACCACGACGCGTCGCCTTCACACCACCACCCGACTACATCCGACCAACCACCTCGCGCGTCGCAGTCAACGCGATGCCCCCCAAAACCGCCCTGTCGAAGCGCATCCACCTCATCAACCAGACAGAGGACGATCAGTACGTGCCCAAGGAGCCGCACCCGCTCGACCAAGACGTCGATTACTCCCACCCCGAGCTGCACGGCCTCAGCACCGCCGGCGAGACCCCGCCTGCAAAGCCACTACACGCGACGAACACCTTTTCCGCACTAGACGACTCCTTCAGCGAGCTGTCACCAGAACACGCGTCGACGCCCCTACAATTCTCGCCGAGGTACGTGCCCAGCTGGCGTGAGGCTCCCGCGAGGTTCGTGCCCAACTGGCGTATCGCTCCCGCGAAAACATCACCGCCGCATCTCTCCCCACAAGGTCGCCCTATAATTTCACCAGTATCCCCACGAGTGATAAAGTCACCACCAGCACGCGTGCTGTCCCCCGACACTCTGTATCCCAGCCTGCAGACAGCAGGCCGCAAGCGCACAAGCCCATTCGACTTTTCCGAGGGTCCAGAGCAGCTAGCGCAGCCACGCACGGTCCTAGGCACCGTCGTCGGCATCATTAGAGCCATCTCCACCAAGCTGACCACCTCTATTTGGAGCCTCTTCAAGTCTCGAAAGAGCATCGAGCAGGAGATCATTGCCGTTCACACATCCGCATACAAAAGACGCGCTATCGCCAGACAGGACATAGAGACAGCTCCGGTTCCAGGTTACTACCCTGGTTCCGAGCAAGAGTTGAGAGATATGGTCCTGCAGGAGACCGAGCAGGGCACAAATGCCACCACCATTGCCACACCACCAGACTCGCGCCCGGGGAGCAAGGAGAACAGCCCACCGCCGCAAGAGCAACATCCAGTGCCACAGGCGTCCCCGCCGCAGAAACAGGCGACAGCGCCAAAGAGTAGCACATCAGAATACATAGCCTGGCGACACATGTTCCGAGACCAGAGGCCGATGCCGTTTCCTCAGAACAAACAGACGGCAGCGCCAATGAGCAGCACGTCGAAAGACACTGCATCGGGACATCCCATCCAAGGACAGATGCCATCTCGCCATCTTCCACAGTCTAACAGGCAGACGGCAGTGGCTACGGGCGGCACGTTGAAGCATACCGCATCGAGACCACAGGCTCAAGAAGAAAAGAAAGTCCAGCAGCCTTTCAGGGCGCATGAGCAGACCCTGGCGCCACCAAGCCGCAGGAACATCTATACAGTGAGAAGACAAGCCCGTCCAGGTCTGCTTCTCAATCAGTCCGATAGAGCTGAACGGAACCGAGATGCCGACGACAGAGTGGATGCACTTACCAAGAGGGCGAAGGATATCACGATCCTGTCCCCCGAGGAGAAGGCTTTGAGAGAGAGCGTTCGTACGCGCAAGAGTCGCATTGCAGACCAGGAGGCTTTGGAGGCGAAAGAAGCGAAGGCCAAGAAGGCTGAAGAACAGGCAAGGCTTTTGGCAGAGCGCGAGGCCGAGGAGGAGCGCAAGCAAGCCGAAAAAGAGGCGGAAATTGCTGCAGCGAAGGAAGCAGCACGCCTGGCAGCGAGGAAGACGCTGATCCCGCCGACCTCATCAGAATGGCAACAGAAGATTGCAGAGCGGATGGCCACCCGAGATCCCACCAAAATCTTGGGTCACGATAGCCGCGGCGGTGAACTGACACGCAAGACCTTGGGGTGTATTCTACCACAAGAGAACGAGCATTTGGTCAAATACGCTGCGGATCCCAACGCAAAGAGAGAACCAGCTGGTTGGATGAACGATGCGGGAGTCGATGGCTTTATTAGTGCCATCGTCGACCGCAGACGCGAACAGGATGGCTATGTCAAAGGCCAAGGAGTACCGGCTTTTGCGAATTTCAGCTGCCAATGGTTTTCCAACGTCCGAAAGAATGGCATCAAATCGATTGCCAGATGGGGCAGGCGACAGCAGATCAGCGACAAGAAGCTGCTGCAGTGCGAGAAGATATTTTTTCCGGTCAATACTGGCGCCCATTGGGTACTTTTGGTTCTATCTCCCAAGGAGAGGACCATGGAGTTTCTGGATAGCGCTGGTGGAAGTGGCCGAACGTTTTTCAAGTTGGCACGTGAGTGGCTGGATATGGAGCTGGGCATGTGTTATGTGGCCGAGGAGTGGACGGAGCTGAGCTCCAAGAGTGAGACGCAGCAAAACTTGGACGATTGCGGTGTTTTTACATGCATCAACGCGCTGGCTAGCGCAAAGGGGGCGGATTATTCTGCTGTTCCAGGAAAGGACATGAAGCCGGCGAGAGAGTTCATCGCATCGGTGCTTCTAAATGGTGGTTTCTCCGAGGAGCTTGATCTGTAAAACAGAGCATTACATTGGCGCTTTATGCTTTGGATTGGGGTTAAACTTGAGCGGTTTGTGGTTTGTTTGGGTTGGAGTTGACGTTTTTAAAAGGGAGATACCCAGCACTCGTTTCCACGAGTGAGCAATTGGCTTTTATGAGATAGCAATGATAATGACAATCACGATTGTGACTTTTTTTGGCCACGTTTTTCCCCCTCTTCACAATTAGAAAGGCAATTGTCTGCGCAGTCCCGAATCAGGTAGGTTCAGACATGTCAAAGTGGAGAGCCAGCAACTATGAACACCATAGGTCTCATCCATCTCTCGAGACTGCTCATATATCCCTTGCAACTAGTAACACGGACGATACCCAACTGCAACGACCCTATTACCCAGAGTCGAACAATGCCAATGGCACATACCTCCTACCTTGAGGCTTGAGATGTAGTTGAAAAAGCTTCTGTCCCGTCTGGTTGCAGCTTACTAACAATTCCCAAACTGTGCCGCGGGTGTTACCCCTGTCTCTGCCAAGTGCGGTAAGAATGTGTGATAGAGTGATGGACGCCTCGCCGCCTCGGTAACTTTGCCTAGAATATATCCTCAAAATATCAATCCTCGAGTCTTGGTCTGAATAATTATCCTACTACGTAGTTTGCTTGTCTGATCTGAGCCTGTTAAAGGCGGTATAGACTATAGCGATATAGTTAGCGATTTTATGTACAGGTAAGTCGGTAGGTATGTTTTGTATTATTCCAGTAGGAACAGAACAGAACAGAATGTGGATATCTATCCGGTAAGAGGGACTACGAATAGGTATTTCACGATCACTAGGTGTCTGGCGGATAAGCTACTGATTCATCACAGTCAGAGTATTAAGAGCGTACTGGGGAGCCTTTGGATCTCATCGGATTCATACAAGGCCCCGAGGTGCATGCTAGTACCATGACGGATGTCGTGTTGATGATAGAAAGGAACACTGGAGTCGTCAAGGCCTTGTACGAATCCGATACCACCCTCTTACGTGGTTTGAATCCGGAAGCTGTGGCTTGAAGAAGGACCAAGATGCTGTTCATTGAGCATGCTGCCTCTGGAATCTATCAGCAGCAGCTTGGCAGTGTGACGGCTGAAGTCGAATTTCGCGGTGCATAGAAGGAGCGAGATGACTTGCACATGGTCATGCATGAGTGCCATTGCGTCTTGGAAGAGGACCCAGTGAAATTCAGGGAAGTCCGTCCTGACTTTCTTGCCACTGGTCTCGCAGTCATCGGCGTCGAGCGTCCTGAAACGGTATGTCAGAAGCAAATGCACATCTTTCGACGGCATCCGCTGACATTTCTTAGATGGGAGCCCTCGATCCCTCGGTCGGTGGTGAACTCATCAAAGCCGTGGTCCAAGCCAATCAGGACGTCGATGTGGGTGAAGCAATCACCAAGGAATCAGGCAAGGCTATAGGTTCTTTTGAGCCATCTCTGAGCTGCTGCAATGCACAGAGGTAGAGCGGGTATCAAGAGATATCTTTTTTGACCTCCAAGATATGGGATTGCCTGCCTACACCGCTTCCATACTCCTTCGACAAGCTGACAGGGAGAGAAGACGAGACCTGGGTGTGATGCTTCCATCTTCTCACGACTGCTTTACCACAGTAGTCTGTGCAGCCCACAAGTGTCGACAGCGCGCGATGGCAGCGACCAATGTTCTCGATTGCGGGAGGTGGCTTGTCAGAATCTCCAGTAAGTACATTCTTGTTTGGGCATCTGATCTTGGTTCGCATCATTGTTAATATGCTGAACAAGTCTGCTGCTACAACTTAGCCTGTGCTGGGTGACTCATTGTAGGTTGAACGCGCCAGTTTCGTGGAGCTGATGTTGCGGGCGACCGTATGTTTACTCTTATTCCTCCTCTCTTCTCTCCACCCTCTTTTGCCCATCCTCTCGACGGCACACTATCACAACGCTGGTAACACCTTCACACCTCACCTCACAGCACTAGTTCCTGCTCACAACATGGGACATGTTCACTCAACCGAAGAAATCGCCGCCGCGACGGTGCCGCGGTAGGTGATTCTCCTCATCTGTGTCCCTGAGTTCCCGCTGATCAAAGACAGGAGAGACGACGAGCTGCCGAAAGCTTCTGATGTGTCCAAAGAAAATGATGAGCTTCTTTCGCGCATGAGCCAGCAATTGCGGCAGTTCCACGCATCTTGTCGGACATCACGCTCGAACCTGATGTCCTCAGTCGCCCGATCTTCGCCAGCTTTCAACCATTCCGCCGTGCAAAATCCGCCGCCAGCGACCGTCGTCGCATCACCGCCGCCAGCGTCCTTCGAATCACTGCGGCCAGCGTCCTTCGTCGCACCACCGCCGCAGACGCACGCGAGACCGCTTCTTGCAGTGATCCAACAGCCTGTGCCGCCGCACTATCCAGGCAGTAAGTTTGTGAAGTTCATGCGCTTACGCCCCAATATTCGAATCCATACTACAGCCAGTATCGAGGTAAGGAAGAAGCTACAAAAGTCACACAACCAGTGAGGAAGCGTTCAAAGGGGGATCGGGGCTTACTCCTCATCGAATCTATACTGACTCCCCTCCCCTCACGGGTACCAGGTCTTCAACCGCGTCCCCGAGTCATACCGAACAGGCCAGCACATCGCCGAATGGATCCTACAAAAACTCGACATGAAGACTTTACTCCTCGCACAACGCGTCTGCACCACTTTTCGCGGTCTCGTCCGCTACCAAATCCGTCTTCAACGCCAGCTCTGGTTCATCGACACCAACGGCGCCACGCGAGCAGATTTACTCGAGGATCCAGACTACGTCGATCCGCTCATTGGACGTCTGCGTCAAGATCTGGATCTGTTCTTCGATTACGATCCTCGCAGGCCGAGGCAGAAAATTCTGTATATGCCGGTTCCGCCCCAGGCCAAATTTGACCACTCGCCCGTGTCGAATTGGAGGAAAATGTTGGTGATGAGAACTGCTAAGCGGTATTTGAGATGGTGAGTGATGTGGTGAAGGGAATGAATGACTGGTTTGAAGACATGAATTCATTCATTCCACCCTCCCCCCCTTTCTTTTCCTCCATCATCAATGCCTTGCTACTAAGCCCGGGAGCCCCCTGAGCTTACAAGCCAGCCAGCCATCGCTTGGAACGAATTCCCTCTCCCGATGTCTTCCTTTTCCTCCTGCAGAATAAAAAAAGCCTCTTCCTAACCGTCTACGTTTCTCTATACAGGGAGATCGTCATACCCGGCGTAGCCATCATCGACCTCGGCAAGATGGAACGCGCGCCCACTTTCGGTCTGGTCACAGCCGTCATCATCAATGCGATGCATTACGGCGGCCGTGGCATTGCCATGATTATAGAAAGAGATCGGTTGGGAAGGATGTTGGGACGATAAAAAAAAAAGAAAAAGCGCGCTGGGGCGGAATTGTGGGTAAGAAAATGTGCTGGACGGGCAAATAGTGGTGATGATGATGGCGCTGCTGGTTTCTTACAACGGGCAAATTGGCGCCTTCTATTCACGACTTATCTTGTCGGGAAGTACCTACTAGTGGGGTCGGCCATGATGCCACCAACTTGATTCGCGTGGGGGCGCAGATCCCTCATGGAAGGGAGCTGAGGGAACAAGAAGATGGAGGCCTGTGTTAACTAGGTCAAAAGACAACAGTGCACTGCACTGCACCTGAACTTGCAGTATTAATCAATTAGGTATAAAGTGAACGTGAACTAAAAACGAGGAAATATGCATTAACCGGAGTTTCGTGCCCCCGAGAAAAAAAGGGGGGGAACAGCAGCAAGTTCCATCATCTTCACCATCACAACTGACTCATCATCATCTAGGCACAGAGCTTCTGAGCTAGGTGGTGGTTATAGGTAGGCAGGTAGTAGAGAAGCTGCGCTGCTTGTGATGATACCATCGCGTTGCACAGCCATCGGGGGCAATGTCATAGCAGATAGAAGAGAGAGAGAGAGAGAGAGAGAGAGAAGTTGAGCACATCAAAGAAAAAAAGGGGTCTGGAGAAGCAGGCAGGACGTTCGATATTGCAATATAGGCTAACTGACCACATACGGCTTCGTCCCAGGCTTAAACAACAAATGGGGTTTCCGCTCCGCAATATCAAGAATCGTCTGGGCAAAAACCGAATTCGCCCACGCAAACCAACTGCGAGTATAGTCGGTGATTCTCTCCACATTTACACTTTCGTGGATCAGTCCTAAGGGACTCGCCTTCTTTACTGCTTCCAACAGTTCCGCAATCTCGTCATCGTCGTCACTCGTCATGGCTTGCACCAACAAGGACATGGGCCAGGCATTGTTTAATCCAATATGCGGTCCTCCAATTCCCTTGAACGCTTTCCCCTGCAGGAAGTAAGGATTGCCATCTTTGGATAGAATCATTTTGCGTGTATTCTGGTACGTGCGTTCTTCTTTGCGCACGAAGCCAAGATATGGCAGAGCGAGGAGAGAGGGGACATTGGCATCGTCCATCATGATGGCTGAGCCGTAGCCATCAACTTCAAAAGCAAAAACGGAGCCCCATTTCTTGTGCTCCACCACTCCGTGCTCCCACACACCTTTCTCGATGCTCTCACCTCGAGCCTTGAGCTCGTCGCCGACTTTGGGTTTGCCTGCCGCAGCGAGCATCTCCGCGGTCTTCTTCAGCTCTACGGCCATCATGGCGTTGGCTGGAATGAAGAAGCCAAGATTTGTGGCGTCGTCACTGGGTCGGAAGGCAGAGCGGATCAGACCGGTGCCGTAGTTCAAAGGATTGCCATTGCCTGCGAGGTTCAATGTTTCCGTTCCAGTATTCGTATTTCGCTGAAAGCGGTAGGTCTGCTTGATAAACCTCCCAGTCTTGGCGTCGAAAGTCGACTGACTTTGCTGATCAAGCACTCTGAGCAGGCTCTCCAGAGCATGATACCAGCGCTGCGTCAAGAAGGCAGTGGAGCCGGTACTTTCGTAGAACTGATTACCCAGTCTCAGAAAGTGCGCCAATGAGTCCAGCTCATACTTGCACTCGAACACCTGGCTGGGTTCATATGCCGGATGTACACTATCTCCTTGTCCATTATCGCTTGCTTTCAGCTTGCTCGGAGGCGGTGGCTGGAAAGCATTGCAGTACGGTGACTCGATCACGTACTCTGCTTGTGTATTGATAGCTCCCAGTATCAAAGTTTCAATCTTCTTATCCTTCTTCGCTAAGCGCTGGTATTGCGCTAACTGATTTGTGCTGTCCCGCAGCCATTCAGCATTGATATCACCTGTCACAATGAAGCTTTGTGGACCTTTCCAGGCACCTGGTTGTGCACCCAACATCTGCTGCATCCCATTGGTTTCCGTGTGTTTCTCTGTGCCGTCTACATGCCATCGTACTGTAGTGTCTAACGTATTGGGAAAGGCGTTCTCGAAGAGTCGTGCGAGGTCGTGGTCTACGAGGCTGGAGGTCATGTGTTTGATGACCTTCTCTACGAGGTCCGACTCGAACGTTCGGCAGTGTTTAGAGGGCCGTTGATATGGCAGAGCCATAGACCCATCGCTGAATGGGTAGCTATGGTACAATCAGCGCCTCTCTTGACATAGCTTCCGGCTGATTCTTACTGCGGATATTTGGAATAGTGCTCATATGCTGGACATGCCTCCTGGTATTTCGCCTTGGATGTCCCTTTGTCGCTCAATGCTGCTGTTTCCTTCAAGCACAAGCTGGCCAGCACTGCGAGTGCTGCAGTCGAAGGAGTCTTCATGGTTCGTACTTGGCCTCTTTTTCCCAGTCTATTGAGGTTTGCCAATGCGATCGCGACTGTACGGGAGTGTTTCACCAGGTGAGGTTGCTGAGTGCCGAGCACTCGACAGCTTCGGCCTTGATCCTTGCTTGACAGCAACAACAACACCAACACAAGCCCCTTATCGGTATAACATTCTCTTCGGATACACCGGCCGATGCGATGAAGATGTATACTGTTGTGGTGTAACAGCCAGCGGCGAGATGCGGTAAGCCGCCAGATGAATACCTTGGTAGGCACTATCCGACTGCTGGGCGGGCCACAGGGAGTCGCGATATAACGCGTTCTACGGTCGGATTTCTCTACACTCTGGACAGAAATACCCGACCGGCTGCATTTGATTGACTTTTGATACAGCGGATGCGCCCGATTGCCCAAAATTTCAACTAGCCAAAACGCGTGCTCAATTGAAGGTCGTCAAAGGGCAGACGGGAGGAATGGAAATGTGTTACTGATCTCAGTGTGTGCAATACGTAGAATATGATGAGCTAGAGAGCAGTCTTCTGTCTTTAGAACTATATCAAAATTGGATGAGACCTCTTCTCCCGGCTCTTTTCAGCTACTTTTTCAAATGTCTACATCTGCTTTACGCCGCTTCGCGCATCCGCTCGCATACTCAATCAATACTTCCTACGAAGCACGATACGGCAAGACTGTGTCTTTATTGGAACTTGCATTGCAATGCTTGGAGTCATCGAAATACAAAGCTGCCTGTAATTCATAGCAGGTTCGGTTCCGATGCTGACCGTCATGCTCTCCAGCCTGTCCCTCGACGAATAAACTCCATCTACTACTAGGGTGTTCATCAAGATTAGGCTGCTCCAAGCATAGGCTTCTCGTGCGCGGACTCGAGGCTCGCCAGAATCCGAGTAGGTGCGATGTTACGTAAGATGCCTAGGCTCTCGTTCGTCTTGATCACAGTGCGACGAGCTTCTGCCCAGTCCGCTTAACGAAGCTGGCATGTGATTCTTCATTAATGTTCATTTGATGCTGTAAGATTTTGACTCGGTTGCCAAAGTTCAGCCGGAATGTCAGATGTGCGAATTGAGCGGGTGTTGGCTACCACATGCCATGAGCATTCTGCTCATGCTCATACTCAAGCCCATGGCTACACTCGACTCACGGCAGTGGCGTCCCCGCTCGACTGTCCGGAGTCCCGCCATCCTCCAACGGCCTCTTCTTCTTTTTCTTCTTCATCTTCGGAACTACAGCTGGCTTCTGCCCATAATTAGCCAATTGCAAGTGACTCCCGCACGTCAGACATAGACTGTCGTGCAATGGCTCGCAAAAGATACTGAGACATATTGAACACACGAATCCGATATCCACCACCCGCCTGTGACAGAAACAAGCGGCGCGGAAATCCACGCCCTCGCCCTCGCCCGGCGTGATCAAATGCTTGCGGGCAGTCTCATCGGGTAAGTAGGCGAACATGAGGTATTGGAGGAAGCCTCCCCTGGTATTGGAGTCCAGTGCCATGTATATGCCGCCTGTAGCATCTGCAGCTTGTTGAAGAAACACCGTGTCGCCCGCAAGTTTGAGGATATCGATTGGGATGCTCAATCGTTGGCATGCGAAGATCGAGTTCATAATTGGTATGTATTGATTCGCGAGGTCTCCAGAGACAGATAGAATGAGAAGTCGAGAAGTCAGGCCAGAGATGTTATTTCCTTGTCCACCAACGCCCGAGGCATCATTGCCACCAGCTACAGATGAGGGATCAGAGTAGTTGAAGTGTTGTGCGCTGGAGGAGCCCGCCGGAAGAGATGCCGTCTGTTTGGAGATGTACGTCAGAGCTCGAGTTAAGGCGCCAGCCATCATCGTCGCTGGAGTAGCTTGCACTGCGCTGGGAGCAGTGCTCTCCATAAGTCGTCTCAGGTTCGTGGTGATTGCGTGCTCGATGTGCGCAAAAGGCCGATACTTGTTCGCATCATCTGGTGGCTGCACGGCTCCACCATTGGTTCCTCTGTCTCCATCTGTCATTTCTACATCTTCGCCGTTTGTGGTGCCATTCATATTGCTGGAGTGCACTTTTGCTGGGGTCGGATATAACCACTCTGCACGCTCGGAATGGCTCGCTACTACTGCCACGCGGTTTGCATGGTTGATCGCAATATGCGCATTGATGAAGACGAGGAGGTTTACAACAACCTTTTGGAGGGAAAGAGAGTCTTCCAGTAAGGCCCAGGCATGCGGATTCGTGTCGAGAATGATGGTCAGAAGCGATGGCGCCTCTCCTTCATCATGCCGACCACCACGGCCAGTCGCGTCAACTTCATTCATGTCTGTACCGGTCACGACATGCGGCGGCGATGTGTCTGATGGAAGGATGAGAGAGTGACGTGAAGTGGTTGTTGATGTTGTTGTGTAAAGGTATGTCCGGGATGCACAGTGCTCGGCAGGGGTCTGTGCTTGAGACTAGGTACCTGTAGTAAGTATTTCCAGGAATTCTCACAAGTTCTACCATTTGAGAAGTCTTCGAAAAATTTGTGCTTCCATCCTACCTATTCTTCAGCTTCACTCCTCATGATGGTCTCAGTATATATCATTGCGGCTCATGCAGAGTGAGCGATACATGTACTCTGCCGGCACGCCAAGGAGTTCTTCTGCATGGGCCTTTCTAGACTCCCACATCACATGATGCCAGTCCAGTCCCATGCTGAGCGCGAAGTGAGGTGAAAAGGTACATGTATTTGTTTTCAGGCCTGCCGCCCACCAGAACCATATTCGACCTCGGGAAAATCCACTACGCATTGGGTCTCTGCCGCGCGCTGGCCTGGATGCGAATGGCAGTCCCCGTATCTGTTGGTTACCTTATTGCGGCATTGCCTGATTCGGGTTACCCGAAGAACTATATGCACATCCTCCATGATTTGCTGACGAGCTCGCAAGTGAATTGTTCTCATCGCCTTGCGACCGAACTACATACCTGTATCCACTATAACAATCTGCCTTCTGAACTGCTCGAAACGGGCAATCATACGGCGTCATGAGGCAACATGGGCAGTCCTCTACGATCGTGGTAGAATCCGCAGAGCTGGAACTACCGCCGGTCCAGCTCGAGGACTATCGTAGCTCCAGCAAGAAACCATCAATCTCCGGACGCAGTTTGCGATCAGCGGCTGAGACATGGGACGAAGATCGCAACGAAACACTTCCTGCACCGACTACTGCAGCACCCGAAGAGTCAGAAAGCTGGAACTCCTCGACGGGGACCATCTGGAAGGTCAGTGCCGCATTCTGGTCTTTCGCCGTCATGGGCCTGAACGATGCAACATATGGCGCCATTATTCCCTACCTCCAGCCATTCTACAGTCTCCGCTATGCCATCGTCTCCCTGATTTTCCTTTCGCCCTTTATCGGCTACACCCTTTCCGCAGTTCTAAACAATGCTATTCACCTCAAATTCGGTCAGCGTGGTGTGGCGTTCGTGGGGCCATTGTGCCATCTCCTAGCATACATCATCAACGCAGTCCATCCTCCCTACCCCGTCCTGGTCATCTCCTTCATTCTGGCAGGCTTCGGCAACGGCCTACTCGACGCCGGTTGGAACGCATGGATTGGTGCAATGCTCAACGCCAACGAGATTCTTGGCTTTCTGCACGCCTTCTACGGCCTAGGAGCCACCATTGCTCCTCTCATCGCAACAGCAATGATCACGCGAGCCGATTTGCCATGGTACTACTGGTACTACTGCATGATAGGCTTTGCAGTCGCAGAACTAGCAATCTCCCTCTACGCCTTCTGGGAAGACACAGGCGCCAAGTTTCGCGAACGCAATGCGCGGACGTCCGATGAGACAGGCTCTCGACTACGTGAAGC
Source organism: Sphaerulina musiva SO2202 (assembly GCF_000320565.1). Lineage (NCBI taxonomy): Eukaryota > Fungi > Ascomycota > Dothideomycetes > Mycosphaerellales > Mycosphaerellaceae > Sphaerulina > Sphaerulina musiva. The sequence goes on from NW_016017392.1 coordinate 705,240, forward strand.
CACGATGAAAATGCCTGCAGCACGAATCACGTGGCTCTGCGCGATGTTTTTGCTCGGTTATGTCGGCGTCGAAGTGGCTCTGGGGGGATGGATTGTCGAATTCATGATCAAAGTGCGCGATGCCGAAAAGTTTGCGGCGGGGATGAGTGCGACTGGTTTCTGGCTCGGTATGACTGTGGGAAGAGTGATACTCGGCTTCGTCACTCCTCGCATTGGCGAAAAGTTATCGATCATGGTATGTACCTACATTATGTATTGCACATGTGCTACCATGTGTAAATCCCCCCGTCGTACCTACGCTGACCCAATATACCTCACCCACCTAATCATTCTTCCCAGCTCTACCTCCCAATCGCCATCGGACTTCAACTCCTCTTCTGGCTAGTCCCCCAATTCTACGTCTCAACCGTAGCAGTCGCACTTCAAGGCTTCTTCCTTGGGCCCTGCTTCCCAGCAGCCGTCGTGGCATGTACGAAACTGCTACCCAAACATCTCCACGTGAGCAGTATAGGCTTTGCTGCAGCGTTTGGAGGAAGCGGGGGAGCGATTTTCCCGTATGCAGTGGGAGCGATTGCACAAGCTAAAGGTGTGCAAGTGTTGCAGCCGATTATTCTAGCTCTGATGGCGGTGATTTGGGGTTTGTGGGTGATGTTGCCGAGGATGAATAAGAAGCAGGATTGAATCAAGAAGTTGACAAGTGCACGGTTTTGACCACACTAATGCCACCATACGATCGTCTTATCACTTCAGGTCTTCATGGCACTCATGCCGGTATATTGTGAGAGACTATGGGATTGTCTATCCTCGCCAAAGTGCTTATGCGCTGATCTTGCGAGTGCGCAGAGACTTGCCAAGACCAAAGAAAACTGGCTTCACTCAAGAGGGGCACACGTGAGATTCCCCCTGTGTCTTGGTGCAAACTAGCAACCTCGGATCCCTTTCCCTGCGCGGCAATAATGGATGAATCCCCAGGTCTCTAAAGGCCTTGTCGGCTGCACGCGCCCTCTACTCTAAATTCTAGGTTAAAATGTACATATCTCTGGTTCCGCGTCTCAGTAGTTCATCATATCTAATGTATCATTCAAATCAGCTTCAATTTTCCACAATACTGCAGATTAGTAGTAGGAATGGATACAAACTCACCTCTCCCGAACAGCGCCCTCTTACTCCAATCCATGGCAAGCAACATTCTTGTCCTCAGGCTCACCGACTGCGCGAAGTACACACTCCTCCAGAGATATGCCGCCATGAGTCCGCCCCCAAAGCTGATGTTGCCACCAAAGTCAAAGATGGCAGCATTGCCGATATATGCCAGACTGCCCATATGCCGATACTCAAAAGCCTTATAGACGGCATCATCAAGATCCCCGTCGATAATACCATTGAGTTGCATGGCATCGGCACTCTGCGCCATCTTGTTCAACTTCTTACCCAGGTAGATACCCTGCTGATTGGCACGCTGAGCAGTAGCAGGCAGTGAAGTCATCTTGCTATCGATCTGCTTGAGGAGTTCATTTAATTCGCCGAAGTCGAGAGTGCCGGATTTGTCGTGGTCGTATTGCTCAAAAAGTTTACCTAGTCGCTTGAGATGGTCTGTGGCTTGTGGGAAGCGTGCTCTGACGCGTTTGGCGACTTCACACCATTGTGAGTAGTTGAGGGTCACAGTCTCTGGGTCCTTGCCTTTTTCCCAGGCGAGAGTGCGGAGGAAGTTGACGATATGCTCGGAGACATTGTTTTGAAGGGTGCTGCAGTCGCCAATGGCGTAGACGTCTCCAAGCGGTGCTCCTACAAGACGGAGATGCGTGTCAGTTTCGAGAGCATGGCGATTGTTCTGGGCGTCAAACTTCTTGGCAATGTCTTGAGCAAATTGAGTCTGAGAAACACCGGTGGACCATAGACAGAAGCCCATTGGCAGCTCCTTAGTAACAGTGTTGCCGTCGGCGTCTTTTTGCGTGAACAGGATCTTGTCTTTTTGCACCTCCTTAACGCGTGCATTTGTCTGCACATCAACGCTGTCGTGCGCAAGTCTTTCTTCTGCATACTTGCTCAGTGCTTCGTCGTAGGTGTTGAGGATATGGCCGCGGGATTGAATCACATGGACAGAGATCTCGTTTCGCAAGAGACGAGGATAGAATTTGCACAGATCCTCATTCAGCATGTCATAAAGCTCGGCAGCAAACTCTACACCGGTAGGACCACCTCCGGACACGACAAAGGAAAGAAGTCGTCTGCGCTCTTCGTCGGATGTGGATGGAAGCGAGGCAGTCTCGAGGTTGCTAATAACGGCATTTCTGATCCGGCGCGCATCACTGATATCCTTCAAGAAGTGACAGTGCTCTAGTCCCTTTACGCCGTGGGGGTTCGTAACGGATCCGACTCCAATGACCAGCTTGTCGTATGGCAAGTAGAAGCGCTCCTTTCCATTCGGCCCATCTGCTTCCAACTCGAGGAGCTTGTTACTGAAGTCCACATCAACAGCAGACGCCTTCATGAAGTGACCCATGACGCGTTTGACAATCTTCCGCACCGGCTCTACCAGACTCCTAAACTCCAACGTACCCACAGTGGCTGAAGGTAGCATAGGTGTGAACAGGAAGTGATTAGATGGCGAAACTACGGTGACATGGTAGTCCCCCGGATTCAGCTGCTTCAACAGAGCTACGCTACCCCAGCCGGTACCTAGAATCACCAGCTTTGGCTTGTGCTTTTGCTCCCTCATTTTCTCATTCTCCTCATCGTCAATGAAGTACTCCGCGATGGGCAAGTTCTTCGGACCGCCGATGCGCGGGTTCAGAGCCATCTCGGAGATGGAAAGGTCCGCCGGCTCTCCCTCTCCAACATATGTAGTCGCGTCGTAGGCAAAGAAGGCCACGACCAGACCTCCACTCATAACAATGAACAAGCCGAGCGAGGCGAGCACTCTATAGGTCCAGCGTACCAGCCGCCCTCTCTGTTTCGGGGGCGCGATAGCTGCCTCCTTCAGCTTTGAAGTCGAAGCCCATCGCAGCTGTCCCACTTGTCCATGACGCGTGGTGTGCTGGAGGGCTCGTCGCACGGCTCTGGGAAGTGGTTGGGGTCGTCGGAGGGAGATGTATCGCTTCTGTGCCTTCAATGCCGTCTGGATGGAGGCATTGGCTCTACTCCGCGGTGTTTGCTGCAGCGTTGGCCGTGCGAGCGAAGGACAAATGCGAGCTGAGCCGGCAAAAGCTCGCTGCATGGGCAGCATTGGCATTCGCGCTTATCGCTTTGAAGCGATCAAGTGCCAAGGGTAGCCCTTGAGGCAGGGTTCGGGGTTCGAGGGTCAAGTGAAGTGAGTTGGGCTGGCGGAGTAGGTAAAGATGATTGGAAGGCGAATAGAGACAGAATGATAGCGGAGGGCCGCGTGGTGTGGGCGCGTCGAATTGATATCGATTGTAGTCGACCTGCGGTTCGTCCGGATAGAGAAGTTGACGGAAGCTCGTTCCTGATTGACATCATGGGCGAGCAGGGATCATTAACTAGTGCAAACTCTATCGCATATATTTTGCCTTTCTGGACACCATTGTCATAGGCAGTCGTGTACAACATCTCACAAGTAACGACAAACCGATCAAACATGGCAGTCGAAACGATCACCACCATCTCCCCGTCCACCAACAAGCCCGTGGTGGAACGCAATGGCCCGACAGACGCTCAATTGGCCCAATTGCCAAAAACTGCCCAAACTGCATTCTTGAAATACTCCAAGACCAGTCTCCAAGATCGCCGGAAGATTGTCAAGAAGGCGCTTCAACTCATCAATGACAAGCAAGATGAGCTAGCTCAAGAAATAACAGACCAAATGGGAAGACCTATCGCGTTCTCGGCCAAGGAAGTCCAAACAGCTGTCAAGAGAGGCGAGTATCTACTCAAGATCAGCGAGGATGCCCTCTCAGATACTCCTGGTGAGCCTGAGCAAGGCTTCAAGCGATTCGTGCGCAAAGTGCCTCTTGGTCCAGTTCTCATTCTGTTTCCTTGGAATGTATGCTACTATCTTTCCTGGAGCACTTTCAATGTATTCTGACACTTCCGTCCAGTATCCATACTTGACACTCGTCAACTCTCTTGTCCCAGCCCTCTTGGCCGGTGACAGCATCATCCTCAAGCCCTCGCCTCAGACCCCAACGATCGCAGAGCAAGTTCAAGACATCTTCGTAAAGGCTGGTCTCGACAAAGATGTCATCCAGTACTTCCACTGCGGCGACTTCAAGAAAATCGAACAACTCGTTCAAGCCCCTGAGATCCAACTCGTCTGTTTTACAGGCTCCGTCGATGGTGGTCTCGCTGTACAAAAGGCCGGAGCAGGACGAGTCGATCTTCGCGTTGGGCTCGAATTGGGTGGCAAAGACCCTGCCTACGTCCGCTCCGATGTAGACTTGGCCTGGGCAGCCGACGAGATCGTAGACGGAGCAGTCTTCAACTCGGGCCAATCCTGCTGCAGTCTCGAGCGCGTCTACGTCCACGAAAGCGTACATGACCAATTCGTCGAAGAAGTGAAGAAAGTCCTATCCAACTACAAGCTCGGCGACCCCACCGACAAATCTACCCATGTGGGACCAGTCATTAGCAAAGCCGCTAAAGCAAGAATCGAAAACCACATCAACAGTGCCATCCAGGCGGGAGCGAAGAACGAAACTCCAGAGAATGCATCCTTCAAGAATCCACCCCCAGATGGCAATTACGTCGTCCCTACCCTTCTCACAAACGTGAAGCAAGACATGCTCGTCATTCAGGACGAAACCTTTGGTCCCGTCATCCCTGTCATCTCTGTCAAATCTGACGAAGAAGCCGTAAAACTCATGTCAGACAACCAATTTGGTCTGACAGCTTCTGTCTGGACCAAAGACGTCGCGAGAGGCCAAGAACTGGCTAATGAAATTGAAGCGGGAACGGTCTTTGTGAACAGAGCAGATTACCCTGCACCTGATCTGGCCTGGGTCGGATGGAAGAATAGTGGCAAGGGTCAGACACTCAGCAAGTTTGGATTCGATCAGTTTGTGAAGTTGAAGAGTTATCATTTCAAGGATTACCCCAAGGCTTAGTACCTAGGTATCCGGTGGGGTAGGTAGCGTAGGTCATGTGCCTTTGATTTTTCCGACAATTCCATTATCGAGAATTTAGATAGATTAAATGTATGATTGAATGTTTTACATACCTACTGGCCTTCTGTCTAGTTAGAATTTATCTCGAAAAGCTATCTCCGCATTAACGCCAAACTAAACCATACTTGCATCGTGGGACATATGTCTCCCGAGACAAGACTTTCAAGAGCCGACCAGAAACATTCGTATCGAGTAGGGAGCTGAGCGACATAATGAAGTATTCTTGGCAGAACATTTGCTCTAAAGGTCACTCAGATGCAGACAGGCTGAGGACTTGACGGGTATCAATCAGGTTTGCAGGCAAATATCTCTCGTCGTTGGAAACGACTTGGCAAGCCGGTATCCAAGTTCCCAGGTTCCAGTATCTCATGAATACTCAAGGCACCTTTTCCGGTCATGGCCACCACCCATGATAAGTTATAGCATGTCAATATACGTGGAGCTACAAGACAACCTGTTTGGAGAACCAGGCACTGGACGGCAATTGCGTATGATCTGCGGGGGGATGGGAGAGCATACGGTTCATGAAGGCATGTCACCAGTACACATCCACTGCATAATGGAACGAGAGTACTTACAGTAGAGAAAGCTTAATGGAGATGTCGATTAGTGGAATGGATCAAATAAAGCAATAAGCATCTGGTAGACTAACCATTTCAGTCTCTTGGACTCCCTCAAACTCCATCGTAGCTCATTGATCCATCGTAGTTATGGCGGATGTATTGACCCCTAGGAGGCATATTAAGGCAGCCCGCCTCCCGCATGACATGCTGTCCATATTCGTGGAGTAGGGTAAATCTCTACTACTCTCGTCTGCTGGCTGCATGCAGGTCAAGCAACCCCGTTCACAGCAACCGTGGCTGGCCAGTCCCCATAGCCCCTCCCTGTGAATATCGCAGAGCATCGACGCACACACTTCACGCAAGTGCCAAGCCAATAGATATGCCCAGATATGGTCCATTCGCGCCCGTGTAGCACGACTTCCATATTATCACTGGGTCTTCACACATTCCCGAAGTCGCTTGAGTTCTAGTATCGGTACCTTGTCGAGTAATCCTTCGGGCTGACCACCAGACCCCTTCCTTTCTTCGCGCCTTTATAAATGGTCTCGATAATATCAATCAACTCTTGCTTATCTTCCAGCACCCAGTTCAACTTGTTATTGTTTCCCGTTCCGAAATCGCACATCATATGCTTGTTGCGGAAGAAGAACATGAGTGTCACTGTGTCGTACAGTTCGTACATTTGCTTAAAGTCGGGAACTTGGTCGAGATCGCAGACATAGATGACAGCGAAGTTCTTGACGCGGTCGGCGATTTTGTAGAGGACTTCGTCTTGTCGCATGCAGTCCGGATCCCAATCGCGGCCGAAACGGATGACCACGAGACGGTCTTCTTCGGACATGATAGCTTGGTCCACGTGCCAGCCGGTGACGAGGTGAGGAATGACGACGGATCCCATCTTTTCTGTTCGGTTTCCTCTTGGATGTGAAGTTGTGGTTCGTGTGTTGATTCTTGAAGAAGTAAAGAAGAGCGTAGAACTACGGAGACGGCGACCTGCATGTACTTGGGGACGGCATGACTCAGGAATCTTGGCGATTATCTACCTCTACCTTACATGGTCATCTTAGCTTGCCAGCCTTGCCTGTACTTCGACCTTCTCACATGCTGCAGCATCCTATACCACTCTCCTCTCTCCGCAGCAAGTGCGCATAACATCAAAGACAATGCGCCTCACTGCCGAGCTGATCACCTCATCACTCTCTTACAACAATCCTCTCAACGAGCGCGAACTCGATCTTCGAGGTATGCAAAATCGCAAAAATCTTCCCTGAAAAGAACAGATACTACACGAGAGCTAGTTGATACAAAGGTCTCTTTTCCTACTATAGGACACAAAATCCCAACCATCGAGAACCTCGGCTCGGCCAAAGACCAAGAAGCCATCGATTTCACCGACAATGCCATCCAAACCCTCTCCGGCTTCCCACTTTCCCCACGCCTTCAGACGCTACTATTGGCGCAGAACCGGATAAACACCATCTCGGAGAGCACGGCGAAGGCGTTACCAAATCTGCATACGCTGGTGTTGTCGCAGAACGCGTTGGCAGAATTGAGTGATTTGGACGCGTTGGAAGGATTCCAGAAGTTGACGTATTTGAGCTGTGTGGGTTGTCCGGTTGCGAGTAAGGATGTGAGTGAGGCGCGAGGCATACCGCGAAGATTATGGAAACACAAAGGGATGTCTATACTGATCTCACCATGTGGGTAGAATTACCGCTACTACGTCCTCTGGCGTTGCCCTACGATACGATTCCTCGATTTCCAAAAGGTCAAAGACGCCGAGCGAAAGAAAGGTAAGGAGCTCTTTGGAAGCAGCACGAGTGAACCTACGGATCTGGCGAAGAGTATCATGGCCGTGAAATCGAACAAAGCAAGTAGCGCTTTCAGTAGAACTAGCGCAGCGGTTGCGAATGGGTCGAGCGCGAAGAGGGTCAAGCTCACGGACGATGAGAGGAAACGGTATCAGACTTTGGTGCAAAAGGCGAAGACACTGGCTGAGGTGCAGAGACTGGAGAAGTTGTACAATGAGGGGAAATTACCTGCTGGGGTCATGGATGGCGAAGCGATGGATGAGAGTTGAAGTGGAGATCACGTTGAAAGAGACGACATGATACGACCATGAGAACCACCAGCGCCGTATCGGTGCCGATCAGCGGCCGCGGCAGCGTCTGGTCTCTAGAGGAACGGCGGACGCATACGCAGCCGAGGTTGGGTCGAAAAGTTCCGGTACTCAGGAGGTATTGCCGGGCATGAACTGGGGTATGCCAAGCTGTGCGGAAGCGTACAAAGGCAACAAAAGAAGAGGTAGCCAGCTCCTTATAGCTGCAAAATGCAAAAGACTGACAAGTAATCGCAGATCAACTTTCATGCTCAGCACTCATGTGCTCAACAGGGCCACTTAGTCTTCGCATACGATGAGCTGCTATGAAAGCATCAGCAACGAGAAAGGTCATTCGCGGAGGACAACCTACGCTCCGCTCATACGTGCTTTGATATCGAATTTCTCCCGTGTCCGGTTCCACGTCAACTTATTTCTCTGCCTGCATGTCTACGTGATGTGCTCCGGTGAGGACCATACGGTGAATGGGAGGCCGAGAAGCAATGCTGAATCTCCTGCTATGGTCTAACACGTAGCGTACAAAGGTGCCAAATGCACCAGGGGTATGTTCTTGGTCGGAGGGGCTTCACGATCTCTACGAAGCACTCCTCGCCAAATTTATTGAGCCATCTCTCTCTCTTGGCATCTCCTTCCATTATTCGTCGTCCAGCCTCCCTTCGAACCGCTCTCTCCGCCTCCATCCGCTGTTGTTGACCCCGAAAAATTCCGTGCTCATCAAAGTCTCGCTTCAGACCGTCCTGCCAAACATCCGTAGGTCCTTGCCCACATCCTCCATATCCCAGAGCTTGGCCTTCAGCTGGAGTTGCGGCGTGAGCAAACATCTGAGTCAGGGTCGTGGCAACTGCGAAATCCATCACCACTCTGTCGAGACGAGGTCGGAAGGACCATCGTGAGACGAGCCTCCATACCCGTTGGTATCGTCAATTCCCAGATCCCCAAAGAGCGGCGAATTCTGGCGTAGGTGGCCTGCGTGCCGCTGGCTCTGCCTCATCACCATCTTGGGTTAGTCGATGCCCTCTGAAAAGATGGAAAGCCTGCAGGTTCGCAAGAAAGTCATCTGGCCCGCCATAGATCTCTTCATCTTCCTCTTCGTCGAGCTGCAATCCTAACGCGAGGAGGTCCTCTGCGTTGTCGATGTCGACGTGCTGAGGACCGACGATGCCTGGGCGTCGCCAGAGAGGGCAGTCGTCTTTGTGGCCTGCGCTGCCATGGTCTTCAACATTGCTCTGAGGAGCTAGGCAGAGCCAGCAGAAACTGAGACCGCACTTGTAGCCTAATGACAAAGTCAGTCAGTAATTCGTTCGCTCAGTTTCATGCATTCAACGTAGGGAATGACTTACACTCCATCATTTCGCAGCCACTGGAAGTAGAAGTAGTTAGCACAAGATCAGCAAATCATGGCAAAGAGAGACCCGACTCACCCTGCCTTCATGATCTTCACGCCACAGCTCGGTTCAGGACAATTCTTACACGTCTTGTCCAGAACCTCCCCAGTGGCATCCTCTTCCGACTTATGCGCCTGACGCATGCTGTGCATCTTTCCCTTCCAAATGACCTCAAACCGAACACCGGCTCGCTTACGCTCGAGCAGCGGCGCCTCGCAGTTCACTCCTTCGTGAAAAGGCATCTGGCAGGGCACGCAGTGCTTGTGAGTGCACGATTGGCATTGAAACGTCGAGTAGTCGTCAGGCTGAATCTGACCGGAATCGCATGTCGCCCTTAGGCACTCTCGATATGTGCCCTGGAGTGGCGGTCGATTGATAAACGCAACAAGCTGCATGTACCTGTTACAATGAAAGGTATCAGTATTGACTCGATGTGCTCCTGCAATATGTCTTTGTCACTTACCGCTCGTATGTGCCAACCGTGGCCCTCAGCTTCACATCACTCTCCTTCAAGATCGCCTGGCATTCAAAGCAGCGAAGCTCACCAGGTTGCACCCGCTTGAGTTCATTCGAAATCCATCTTTGCCAGCAATTTAGACAGGCTGTTGTCGAGTGAGCCGCACAACCAGAGTCTTCTGGAGCGTCTGGAAAAGAGCGAGCCAGATGGAAGTCGCGACAGACACTGCAGATCGTCATGCTGTTGATCTCTGCAGCCGGTCGACTGCGTCAGGAAGGATGAATAAGGAACAAGTCCAAGGAAGGTAGCAGCAATTAGTCCACGGGTGCCGTTTGTGGAGCTTTGTCGAAATCCGATTGTCTGGTGAGGTGAGTGGGAAGTGAAAGAGGGATGGCTTGGCAGTGAAGCGTGGTAGAGCTAAACTGAAGAGACTGGGCAATAGAAACTTGTTCCAATTGCACTAGTTTAGGTAGGTAGGTACCTGTAGTGCCAAGCATGGTTGGCAGAGGGAGAGAAAATTTCGAGGCAATGGACCACATCATGCCCTACTAGAATTGCTTGACTAGGTAGCTTCTTAAAGGCTTCGCGTGGTCAGCGAATCGCGTCAAACTTATCAATCGAAGAGTTCAACCACATGGTACGGGTCGTGCGCAAAGCCTTGTCGACCTTGGAGGGCTATATTGGAAGTTGTGGGGAAGCTCGGGACGAAAAGAGGTCATCGAATGGTATCGGCGAACCCGACCAGTTGATTCCACTGTTTACTATTAGCAGCCCAAGTATCTCTCCTCAACCCATCTCGTCTCGCTGTCATCCACTATCCTACCAAGGACCACCTTGATATCTGGGTACACGCTCATCAGCCTGTTGAGGCCGTCTCGCCCGGCCATGTAAGTCACAAAGACAATGTGACTCTCCTTGACGCCATGATCAAGCAATACCCGCACAGCCATCAACGCTGCACCACCACTGCTCATCTGGGGATCCAGCAGCAAGACCCTCTTATGATCTTGCACGTCCGGATTGAGCTTGTAGTAGTGAAGCTCCGGCTCTCCTGTGCGGAAATTGGTCTGGATCAGCAGACGACCAACGCGACAATCAGGCACCACACGCTTCAGTCCAGTCTCAAGGCATGTCCCACCTCGCAAGACTACTGCCGCAGAGATCTCGCCATCCATAGCCAGACCGTGGTATACCTGGCCGGACATAGGAGTCTTGACCACATGCTGCTTATAACACATCCCGCTAGCGAAGGCTTGCTCAACGAGCATGACTGCTATCCTGTCAAAGTAAAATACAAAGTCTTCTCGCTCAAGCCCAGGGTCCATAAGAATTGTATTGATGCCGCGGACTTGATTGGTGGGCTCCAGAATAGCGACATTCGAAGACATTGTGGCATCTTCCGATGTCTGTCCAAGACGCCGTAGCTCGAGCTGATGTTGGCGCGATTTCTCGTCCAGCGTCCTGTGCACGCGGTCGCAGACCATGCTAATGGCAACCTTGTTTTCAATGCCACGAGGCACGATGAGATCTAGCAGAGCAGTCAGTCCACATTTCGTCGACTGCTCACGAAGCAATGGCGTTGTGTAAAACACATATCAGACGAATTGAAAGATGGTAATTGGTTATCAACAGGAAGTTTCAGTTGAACTATGCATTGAAATTGTGAATCATCATAGTGTTGGTGGCGGAGATGTTGTGAGTTCGGGATGGGGAAACAACATACCGGCAACATTGCGCTGTGGTTCCACGTACTTGTGGAAGTTTGGCTTCACGAAGTTGAACCATTGCTTGATGCAACCCTCGACGTCGCGGTCGCGCTCACGCACATCGCGCAGGACTAGCATATAAGATCAGTCTCAGGCCAGTCCGAGGACTGTGCTGGAGAACTCACGACGCCTCGATAAGCAGAGATCTGCATCTGCTTCGGTGAAAATACGAAGGTCAAGCAGGTCCAGGATGCGTTGATCATGAAGCGCAAAGATGCCCTCCAGGACTAGTACATGAGGCGAGTAGATTGTGTTTGTCTTGTCTACTCGTGCGTGTTTCTCGAAGGAGTAGATTGGGATGTCTGTCTTCTTGCTGACATGGGTCAGCAGACTTCCAAGACGAATGTGAAAGACATAGCATACCCAGCTTTGATGTCTCGTAGATTCTCCACCAGCTTATCAAAGTCAATAGCTTCCGGTGCATCAAAATCATACTCATTTCTGAAGGCTGCTGCAGACTGAGCCGGGGACAGCGGCCTGTAGTAGCTATCCATAGACATGATCACCACCCAGGGCAAGCTCAACTCGCGGATGATGGCCATGGACAGTGAGGTCTTGCCCGAGCCGGAGCTGCCAGCCACGCCAATGATTGAGGTATCTGCCCATGGTGGGGAGTAATGGGCGCGCGTACTCGAGGTGGTCTTCGGGGTGTCCAGTGCTGCGAAAGCGCCCAGTGGGAGCTCGAGAGAAGGGATGTTCATCGCAGCCGCCTAGATAGGACCGTAGCCGACACCTCGATAGTCCACATGCTGCTCTCCCAAGGCGATGGACGCGGCAGAGAGGGCAGAGAGGCGTGGAGTGAGGGCACTTTAAGGAAGGGAAGGGAAGACGGAGCCAAGAGACCAGAAAGTGAGAAAATCAACCTGGAACCGGGCGGACGCCGTGGACTCGAGGCGAAGTGCGGTCGAAGATTTAGTAGTGAGACTCGCCGTTGTGGTGCTGGTCCACTGGAGGAACGGAAGAGAGCTCATGGCAAGCTACACAACCTGACGTGAGGAGATCAGGTATGTACTGATGATGAAGGCTGATTAGCAGGATATATCAGGTCAGTAGATGTGCCTACACGTAACGTAGCACACAATGGACAGGAACAGACAGCTGCACGGAAGCCTACCTGACATACATACCTGGACTTAAGGTTGTCACATAGATAGGTGCAGGCCCTGCGGTGCCACTACATTAGAACGAGAATATCGGTTGTCGGTGTCCATAGTCCAATTACCAAGGCTTGGCACCCGCAACAGACAGTTCAAGCTCCGAATCTTCTTTTCCCTTCCCATCACCACCTCCATCTCACCAGACATCCGCCATTCACTACCTCCTGACCTCACGCCATCGCCGCCAGCAGCGCGGGAAGGACAGGTCCTGATCAACGTGGTCTAGATCTGTCGACTATGTGCCTCGATCCGACTTGAGCAGCTACGGACATGAGCTCATCGCCGTCGGTGCCCTCGACCACCATGCCTCCCGCCCGTTCCTTCGACGCGAAGGTCGACGAGAAGAAACCGAGCAAGAGGTACGCTATGCCCCTCCCCTCTCTCTACCTCTACACAGCACCTTCTCCACAATTCGATGATGAATATAACACAATGGGAATCTCTCCGAATCACACTGAGGAGAACCTTAAATCTTTGTACCTCTGAACAAACGGACCAGTATGGGTATACCGGTCCATGAATACCCACACCAATACTTCGCTCTATGCAGACTGGCGATGGCGCGCTCGCGACGGCGCGTCAGCCTGGAGAATCTATCCGCTAACAGGTATTCACGCAGCGACATCAACTGGGTCATCATGGACTATCTCGTTTCTGAGGGCTACCCTGCGGCAGCAGAAAAGTTCGCACAAGAGACCAACCTCGGCAGCCCTGATGACTTGGAGAGCATTCGTGAGCGTGTTGCTGTACGCGATGCTCTTCACTCGGGCAAGGTGGAGGAAGCCATCGCGCTCATCAACGAGATCGATCATCAGGTATGCTGCGCCCATCTGCCCTGTCTTTCCTTCGAAATGATTATTGTTTCATGCACCACTCATATACCTTCGGGTGTTGATGAGATCAATAAACTACACTTCAGTCCTCAGTATGATCTCGTCTTGAGCTTCCTGCCTACCTTCAAAATCTTGCGGCGCGTACACACTGTTAACAAGTACCCGCGCAGATCCTCGATCAAGACCAGCTTCTCCACTTCAATCTGCTGCAGCTGCAACTCATCGAACTCATACGCAGCATCATCATCCGCCCAACGAACAGTACGACGCCTGCGAGCGATGAGTTTCGCCCGGCACTGGAATTTGCCACAGAGCAGCTCGCACCCAAAGCACCTACGGAAGCAAAGTATCAGGAAGCACTACAGCGCACAATGGCGCTTATGATATTCTCACCGGAGAAGATGCAGCCTGAGTTCAAAGAGCTATTAGACCTTAGGCTGCGAGAAAGAGTAGCCACTAGCGTCAACAAAGCAATACTGCAGAGCAGAGGACAGCGGTCAGAGGCGAAGATTCGAAAGCTAGTTCGAGGCCGAGCATGGGCAGAGAATCTAGCACGGGAGTCGAAGGCAGAAATACCTTTATCAATCCCTATCGGACTTGATGGAGCAGATACGGTGCAGGTCACTGGCGATGCTATGGTGCAATGATATCATGACTGGAGGCTATGAGATATGTGAGCCTATGGTTTAGCGTTGGCGCTGGCGGTACTCGGCGGTTTGGACCACTCGACTTTGCAAGTCAACTTTTTCCCCTTATTCTGTTCCAACCTTTCGTTCTCCGAGCTCATTGCTCTGACTTTAATCTCTTTGTCGCGGATGTTGGGGGGCCTCTGCCTCGACACCAGGTCTGCTCGAGGGTAGTAGACTTCGGGTCGCCGCTAGTAGTGCCACTCCTTCTATAATAAAGGTATAATAGGCGATCCCTGAGTGGTAGAAGTAGACGGTATGAATGATGTGATGAATTTGATTGTGTGAGTTGAGTACTACAAGAAGTTGCGATTCGTCTGGTCCTCACATGAAGTTAGTACGCCACGGACGCGCGAGCTGATACCGCACGACAACTCACTAAAGGAGATAAGAAGTCAGAGGAGCAGGAGGCTAACATGGCAGGTCGTCATCTGACTCTGTCCACATTACCGATCTTTCCTAAACACCACTCTCCAGCGCCTATTAGGCAATTCTTCCTATCACTACCAACACTTCCAAGCCTTACTGGTGTGCTCCCCGCAGTCCGGATACAGAGCAGTTCAGGCCTTTGACGCACCAATCAAGAGAGTCTTGGGGCACAATCACCACCTTTACCATGTATTTGTGGACCAACACCAACTTCAGTGACCTCGACAACGGGATAGCTTTTAGAGACGCATGTCGTAAGTTCACTCGCCATACCTTGTTGTGCTATGCAATTATAGCTGATTGGCCATATATCAGAGCCTACCTACTCACAGGGCATCGACTGGCCAATAGAAATTTCCTGCCATTCTCTGCGCGTGGAGACTGATAATCTTCTGAGTATCACATCGAGACCAAGTACCAAAAGCGACGTGAGGACTTCAAAGGAGCCTGGCAGGAAATCGTTCAATGCGAGGTTTGGTGCTGACTTCAAAGCACCATGTATTATTATAGTAGCGATCGGCGCTTCAGGCATGCTCACACAAGGCTTGCCTACTTGTGAGCATGCATAATATCTGTCTTTCGACAACTTTACACTTTCGCTTCGGAAGCATCTCCGAATTGCTTGACGTTTACCAATTTCTCATTTGAGCATGGAACTGGCATCGCCATATCCCTTGTTTGCTCACGAGACCTTTAACACTCTCACTCAAGGCAGTAGCAGCGACCGGAGACGTAAAGCTCGGATTATTCTCCGGGCTGCGTATCTGGTGCACCGTGCATCGTGTTATGCATGTCACGATATAACCTTTGAGAAGTAGGGATGCTAATAGAACTACCTCGCGCCGGTACCATATCGGCTTTAGGGTCCCTCGTTCCGGTCCACAAGATAGCTAGCTACCGCAGACTGCAGCAGGCCCCCAAATGTGTCGCAAGGGACGACTTGGCGCGAGAACACTGCGATCATTCTTCGAAGTCGACGATCGACGTGTCGGCAGATCCTGGTCCGCGTCCGGGAGCACGAAGCCTACCTGGTACCTTCAAGTACATCAACGACCCGATGGTAGACCGACAGTGCGTAGTCATACATCTGATGGGGGAAATATACCCCTTCGCTGCTCCCTGATGTTAAATGGCGCTTCCGCCCAGTGTCGGACTTCTTAAATACAACAAAGGAAACCGGTTGCCATGACTTGCCCAAGCACACAGTACCACAATGACAGTACATATGTTCCAGAGATGTGGACGTGGTTCAGCATTGGGTAAGTTGAGTTTCATTGATCAGTAGACACGCGCAGTAGCTGATCTAATCAGAACACTAGTGACGATTCTACGACTAGCAGTCACGTTCCGTCAAGTGGGATGCGGGAAGTGGCAAGGCGATGACATCTTGGCCTTGGTAGTGTGGATGTGCTTTGCGTGCAAGTCGATAGCTTTGACAATGGTGTTCAAGTACGGCACCAACATGGACTACTATAGTGCGGAGGCGGTCGCGATCCTCGGTTCCTGCCAACTGGATCAAGTGGTGACAGGAAGTAAGATGGAGCTGGTAGCATGGTATGTCTCACGAGCAACAGGGCACCAATCCCGATATTTTAGCTAACGTGCATACCTAGGTATGCATACTGCAGCATCATCTGGGGATTGAAGGGCATGGTATGGTTTCAACCAGCCTTTTGAGATATGGAGGCGCTTGCTGACCCCTCTCCGCATTGCAGGTTCTTTTCATTCTCGCTAGATTTCGCCTTGTGTGCGACAGGATCTGGCTCTTCAGGACCGCAGCGGTCATGACAGGCGTCAGCTACGCTGCAATGTTCCTCGCGTTGTGTTTGGGCTGCCTGCCATATCGGGAGAACTGGCAAGTAGACCCGCCCCCTCCATCCACATGCTCCTTCAGGATGCACGACGTCTATGTCTCGGCGATACTGAATGTCACGACGGATCTACTCATACTAGCCATACCTCTTCCGATATTGTGGAAGATACGAGTGGGCCTGGGCAAGAAGATTGGACTGATCTTGTTGTTATGCTCCGGCATCTTTGTCATGGCGGCCGCCCTCATTCGATTTGGATTTGTGCAAACGGGTTCCACTTCAAGTAACCTCAACAAGTACGTTCACTCCCTTTTCCCTAATGCTGAAGCCAAGCAAAATTTCTGACATGCTCCAGATGGTGCCAGAGAGAAACCACAATCGGAATCATTGTTGTCAATATGCCCATACTGTGGACCTGGATAAAGCCCCTTTTCATTAGCAGAGCTTCTATGCTACCGGCCAGAGGGTGCCACCCTTTGAGTGTTGTCAATATGCCATGCCAGGAGACGCCACCACTATACAAATGCGGATTACTTCCTTCGACAAGCGATGCACCGAAGCTCCCCCATGGCACTGGGGCAAGCCTTGACAGGGGAGTCACGACACCGGCGGCCAAGCCACATATCTTGAGCACTGTGCACCCTCTTGACGCGAGCGAGTGATGACGGCTAGATACCTGCTTGCATCCTTTCTGACACAGAGGAATTGGATGCAAATCTAGAGCTCGTGCTATGATATTCCAATAAAGGAGCTACACGTTGAAACGAATGTAGCGCAGCGTTGGCGAGCTTCATCAGTTTCTCGAGGCTGTGGAAGCGTCGCTAGTTCAATTTCTTTGGCGAGAGAAGTCGATACCCCCCAGCTTCTATAGAGCCTGGCAACTACGATGAATAGATTGTAAAACGCCAAAGTCTGCCCACACTCCTTTATGGGGTGCCTATCGAGATTTCCTCAATCGCCTACTGATCGTATAGAAGGCGGCTTCGTTACAGGGCACAGATGACAGGGTCCAGAGATCTAGTATGACCATGAAGACTCAGCTCGAAGCCGCGATTGCTTGATAGGTATAACGGCGGTTACAACACACTCTGCCTAGCAACGCGCGACCCAAGGTAATTACATGTTTCCTTTCGCATCTCCGATGTTGTTATAGCGAAAAGCACGAGCAACCGAGCAGGGACAGGCGCTTTTTTGCTTGATTTCCGAAGCTTTCTTGGCGGCTGGTATATGTTCCTCGCTCGTCATCTGCGGTCGCTGCTCATGTCGGAGTCGCCCCCGGAAATCGCACAATGCTCGCATTGTTACCTTGAGGTACATCACGCCGCCGTGCGAGGATTTCGGTGGCAGAGCAATCTCGATATTATTTTTCTCCTGATGGATGCCGTGCGAGTCGCGCTGTCGATTGTGATGCTTAGGGATATGTGTGAACGTTTAAAGGATTCATTCAATTTTATTGGCGAGGGGAGTGAAGTCGCTGTCACATGCACGCTAGTCCACTTTCGAATTGAATCCCTGCGTTTCAGGGAAACCCTGTCGATTCGATACCCAGTTCAGTCAGGCTGAGTCAGCACCAAGCAGCATCTGAAGCTCAAGACCTGGAAGGATCATTTGACAAGCTTCATCAACAGACTTCCATCCCCACAACAGGCATCGGAAAGCATGGAGAAACAGCCTCTCTTCCAACTGAAGTCACCACACCCCTCTGTAAATGAACCCGAACCCTCTCTCGCCGCCCTCCGGGAAGACGTCCTCATAGCACAGCACCGCTACATGCTAGCCTGGCATCGCTCCTCACTCGGCCGCTGGCACAAACGCATCATGATGGTCTTCACCGCCTTCCTCCTGTTTGTCACCTTTGTGATCGTCCAAGCAGCCCTCGCGGATGACGCCGGAATCGATTATGGCTACGGTGGCAACGGTAAAGTCCCTCTCGAAGCCCACATCATGTCCAAATGCCCTGATGCACGGGATTGCCTTCACGATCTTATCCTGCCGGCCATGCAACAGGTGTCCGACAAAGTGGACTTTCAACTCTCGTATATCGGCAACACGACGGACCACGATGATGGGGTGCTCTGCAAGCATGGGCCGGAGGAGTGTTTGGGAAATATCATTGAGCTCTGCGCCGCGCAGTTGTACCCCGATCCGAAGGTTCGAGTGTCCGTTTTCTCTCTGTCAGAATCAGGTATGCTAATCTCGTGCGTGTGCATCTAGATATATTTGGGCTTCACCATGTGCCTCACTCGGGAGTATGAGAAGATTCCCGAGCGAGCGCTTCTGGAAGACTGTGCTCTGGAGCACGGGATGGACTTTGACAAGGTCAACGCATGCACGACAGACGAAGATGGCCAGCTCGCCGTGGATCGATTGAAGGCCAGTTTCAATCACAGCGCCTCAGTTGGTGTGACGAAGAGCTGCACCGTGCGCCTAGACAACAAGATCCGATGCATCAGAGATGGTGGGAAATGGTACGATTGCGACGGAGGATCCAGTCCTGCCGAGTTGGTGCAAGAGATCAACGACCTTTCTGCGTCCTACTTGTGAGCCATGCTATTGACAGCCTACCTATTCCTGTTTGTACTCTCTGTAGTCTTTGTTCACTATGAAAAGCACACAAGTCTATAAAGACTGTACCTCTGATACAGAAATGTTCCAAATACGCCACTCATTCGCTGGAGCACGGTCTCTGCAGAGCGAATGTGGCGAATGTGCAAAAGTGCAGCCAAAAACCGCCACTGCTGGCATCTCACTATCCATCAAGGCTATTGGACTTTACCTCAGTATCTAGACTATGCTCACTTCACTTCTACTAAGCTTCAATACCTCAGTTGTGAACCTTATATATATATATATATAAGGTTTTTACTACGAAAAAGAAAAGCGGTTCCACGGACGAGAATATTGGGCGAAAAACAGAGTTACCTGAGCAGTTGACTTATATGGCATACATTGAGGACTCCCCATCATTCGAAGATGAGCTGGCGCCATATATAAGATGAAAAATAGAAATTTTGCATACGATTCTAGAGGATAGGTACATGTAAGGTAGGTATGCTTTCTCTCCAACGCCTTAGAATTCGACAACGATCGATTCTACAAGACACTTTCGAGACCAACAACCTGCTCCTCCTTCTTCTTCGCATATAGCCTTCCTTCCTCCCTAGCAAATAAAAAAAAGAAGACAAAGAACCAACACTCGTCCCAGACGACACAAACTCAAGTAGAATGGATCTAAATAGGATCGCCACCAGTGCAGCACTCCCTCGCAGATTTCTATCGTACACACACAATCGTCAGTATAGGTACACGCCTTACTTTCTCATCCACCTTTCTTTTTTCTTCTCCATTTTGCTTTTCTACTGATATCATAACTAACTTACCGGCTCAGGACATCCCATCGTCTTTCTGCTCGTGCAAGGGCAGTTGATGCTCTGGAAAGCTGGGTAGCAGACTTGACGCACGCAGCATTGGACGACTCGTTCGCGCTTCTCCAGATCGGTGTAGTGGATGCTGGGCTCGGCTCCGGCGTTGGCTACGGCTGCGGCGGAGGCGGAGACCGCGAGGGTCAGGGCTGCGAGGAGGTTGGAGAAGAGCATGGTTGGATGTGGGTGAGTTTGGGTTTTTGGGGGGTTTTTTGGTAGAGTCTTGGTTTTGAAGATTGGTTTGCGAGTTGTGATTCTGGACTTATGTGGGACTGCGCTGGGACTTTTATACCCGAGTGGCTGGAATATTGTCAGTCTCTGCTAGTGACCATCCAACTGAGATACTACCTACCTTACTCTCATTAGGCTGTTCGAATCTTTGCCAATGATCGCCAAGTACCCTCTCGCGAGTGGGCGTGAGGGTGTGGGACCACCAAAGGCACGATCATGTCTCATGACGATCTGCTGCATTGTATGAGCAGAAGAAGAGCCGACGTCTCCATACCAAGTCAGTCAGTGCTTGGCATTCGACAGGTGTGTGGCACAAGCGAAGGAGGTAGTGTGCGCCGGTTTTCGGCTGCAGTGATAGAATCGAGCTATAGCGATACCCTGGAGCCAGTTTTACGGTATCGTCTCCTCCTCCTCCTCCACCTCCTTCTCCTATGCTCATGATATGATCGTGCATTGTGGTGCTCTTTGCGCCCATTTTGGTAAGTTGTGGTAACCTGCTACCTCACAGTTGTCCCGGCCAGTCAATGCCATGTAGGCAACATAGATAAATAGGGATCTCTTCGACCTCGTGATCTGTTAATGCGAGTCGATAGTACTAACGATCAGCGGCCCGTTCTTGCAGGTCGATGACTGGAGAAGCAGATCGTCGAACGGTATTTTACGCAGGGCTGTCTCGGACAGGTCTTGGAGTCATTTCAGGTGAGAGAGGCCTCAAGCGAGCAATAACGAACTTCGGTCGATAGAGAGATCTGTGCGCTATGGTAGAACGAGACCAGGAAATGGATTTGACACAAGACCTGCTAAGCAAGCCAACGGACTTGTTGCAGTGCAAGCGCGTGAAATACCACAATTAGTGTTGTGCTAAGTCCCGGGTCCTGGAGAGGTCAATGAGACCTACTAGAGAGATATAGATAGCCTGTAGGCTCGGTAACCCGGAAGTCTACAGACGCTAGCGACTTTCGAGCGAAGCGCTTTCTTCGTATAGGCTGTAGCCTGTAGACGATGTTGTACAGTACAACAGTACAATTACACAGTGACTCGCGCTGCGCTACATCTTCGGAGCTAGGATTCTGTACTTGCCTAGAGCGTAAGGGGTTTCTTCGGATACGGACAAGGATTCTAGGGATGGCCCTTCTTCGTCCCGGCCCCGAGATTCCAGGGAGCCAAAATCTGAAGAGCTGGGAGTTCTCGCAGATGATGGCGTCCGATAGTGGTTTTCATGGCCTACCCAGATGATCTGCTGAAAGTTGTTTTCATCTCTTTGCTACTTAACCAGAGCACAAGCAGTAGTTGAGCAGTACTCTTCGGGGGCGGAGCGGCGGAGTAGAGAGGCAGCACCTGACAGCGATCCTGGCCGATTGTCCATGGTCGGCTAGGCATGTGTCAGGACGTGGCCGTCGTTTACCGCTCGCGGGCTTCAGATGCCTACCTTATAGAGAGAACCCTGAGACTCAAATATGTCCACCAAAGCAGGCGTTACAGGCCTTAAGTCCTGCAGGCAGTGCTGGGTGTTCTCTAGGATGTCCGTCTCCAGCAAGTGCTAAAGTGCAGCCACGAGTTGCTATCAGCCGTAGACCCGGACTTCCATGGAAAGTCGCCTCGTGGAGTCCAACTCCGACACATCAGACGTGTACTTGGAATGGATATCAACCCCACGTACCTATGTAATTAGCGAGGTTACGATGTAAAAGTGCTCATGACATGGAGAATCCAAGTGAAGCTGGAGAGAGTGGCGGATGGGGGCTCTGGGTGGTCCCTCATGTTGCTGAGGCAGTCGAGAGAAGGTGAACGATGTGTAGATACATCACTCAGGTACGTGTGTCAAGGAGCATACGGTAAGGTACTGTAGTGCCACGAAGGTTAGCAGAGAAGAAGAAGAAGACTCTCGGTCTCGGCTCTCGGCGGAGCGTAGACCGCCAAGGCTGCTCTGTTGCTTCATCTACCCACTCGAGAATGTCTCTTCGCATTGCGAGCAAAGACAGTGGTCCACCAATGCAGTTCGCTACCTGGTATCTTCCAAAGAGTTGCGATAGCTATGCACTTCTGCTATGGACTTATAAGATAATGAATGCAAGCGCCAATGGCAGTGTAAGGCATCAAAGCAGCTGAACAGTACAATGGCCGGGAGCGATCGAGAAGGTAATCATGGAGATCAGCAGTGGAACATTATTGGTTCAAAGGTGCTTGTAGACTTTTGAGGGTTGATTGACTTGGGCATGTTCCCGAGCGGTACTGGAGTTGGACAGCATTAGATTTCTATCCTTTGACAGATATACTCTTGTCAACACATCTCGGATCTTTTGCGTATCTCGGTAGACCGGATCAGTCGGCCATTCGAGCAAGTCTATTATTCTCCCATAAGCACGGGGAATGAATAAGGTAAGTGAGGAGGCATATGATGCCTTTGGGGAATGAATAACATAATAAGTGAGGAGGGAAGAAGGTTTGATATTCCCCAAACGCACGGGACAGCAGAAGGTCAGTGACAGACCGATGACGGATCCAGTGCAGCTTAAGCTTCAGGTTGACTTTCATTGACTTCAATTGACTTGAGCCGCAGACAACATGAACACAACATCCTAGGAGGTAAGACAAGACCACTTCACTGTCAGTCTGTCAGTTGATACACCAGTCGTCAACATGGTTCTCGAGGAAGCCGACACCTTCTCCGCCGACACCGCGCCGTCGTCTGACGCCGACCCGTACTATGGCGACCGCAACCCAACCGAGCTTCCCACCCGCAACTCGTCCTATTTCACCGTCAATTCGGGCGAAGACACGGTTTACGTCAACATCAGCCAGCTTCCCAGGCTGTTTCTCCAGTCTGAGCCCCTTCCCTCCAACATGCTCTCTAGCATCAAGTCTAGCATTCAGAATGCAGGACTCGCGCTCGGCCGCCCCGTTACGCAAGACGAAGCCGACGCCCTTGCCTTCCACCACGCCAAAGCCTACCGTATAGGCAGCTATGGTCACCCAGTGGGCACCGTCATTGCATCAGCCCTTGCCTTTCGTTCGTGGAGCAAATTTGGGTTTCCGGGCTGGACCCCCGGTGAGAAGTTCAACCCGCAGAGATTTGGTTTCCTCAGCGGCCGATCTGCAAGAATTGCGTGGCATAGTGCGAGGCTCCTTGCTTATAGTACCGTGGGGGCGTTCTTGGGCGGGACTTTGGCTGGGTCTTATGCTCTTACCGTGTACAGCGTGGGGAGGGAGAGGGATCCGAGGCTGAAAGAAGTGGGATTGGCTATCAGGAAACATGCAGCGAGTGGAACCTGGCCGGGGAGTAGAAAAGCCGATGATAGTCCTGGCAGGAAGGAGAGTGCAGGAGAGACGTTTGATATGGCGAGGCAGAGGCAGAGGGCGCAGGAGGCTTGGAGAGAGCACAGGGCCGGACAACAACAGCCGACGGAGAGAAGAAATGTGATGAGAGCTGAGAGCAGAGCTGATGACATGAGTCCCACGGGTGGTGCTTTTGGTGCGGAGTTTGTGGATCCGGGCAGCGCGGATGTGTCGGATACTGCTATGATGAGCGATGATCAGGCGAGGAGGCAATCGGAAAGTATACAGAGGCAGCAGGAAGCGGACTATGCGAAGAGCCAGGAGAGTCGCGCTGCACATCCAAGCCAACAGCGACAAGGACCAAGTCGAGATGCTTTTGGCATGCAAGAGGACTCCAAATCGGTCCAGAGCGGGAGTGCTTGGGAGCGACTCCGGCAGAAAGCACAGTCAGGGGGATCAACATAGTATGTACCGAGAACTTCGGCGCCAATAGCTGGGAAGAGTAGCGACTCCGACTGGCGATAGCTTCAGCTTCTCCCAGAGTGATGAAGATAGACAACTCGCAAAAGCGGAAGCACAAATGGAGCATGGCACTCTCAGCTGTAGAGATTCATTCTTCAATCAACATCACATATCCTGTCCATTGCACAAGCCGAGTAGCTAGCTAGACTCCTGCTTTAGAGATGTGAGTCTGCCCCCCTCCTCCACAGACAACTGACTCCCTACATCCATCCTTCCCAAACCATCCACAAGCTGATCCAACACCTTTTCAAGCAGAGGATTCTTCACACCAACCTCTCCCATCAAAAATCTCGCACGCTGATCCAGAGTTTTCAAAACCTGCTTTGTATGATTTAGACTTCCAGCGCGTTGCAGACATTGGATTGCTTCGATTTTGATTGTGTTGTCTTGTGTTCTCATTGCGAGAAATTCGATGAGGAGGTGTTTTCTTTCGGAGCTTGAATTTTCGGGACTTGGGGGAGTATTATGATTCTTTTCTTTCCAAATTGCGTGTGCGATTGGATAGGAGAATTTGCCTTCTGTTAGGTCGTCGAAGAAACCTTTTTGTTTTGCCATCTGTGGGGGGAAAAAGAAGGGGTAGGGGGGAGATGTTAGTCAGCTGCTGTTAGGAGCCAAAAAAACCACGGGAAAAAGAATAAAAGAAACAAAAGAAAATGAAAAAGGAGAGGAGAAAGAAGAAAACGAAGGATTTGTTGGGGTCGCGCTTACCTTCTCATCGCAAATATTCTTCAAATCATCTAGAATTTGAAATTGTAACCCCATGACATCCACTACCTTCGAAATCACATCCACATTCACCGCCATTACATGTTCCACGGGACTCATTACCCTCAACAATCGTAAAATTAACCGAAACAACCCTCCAGTCTTATTCGAAACCATTTGGAGATATTCCGCCTCTGAAGGTGGCAATTGCATCGTATCGCGCCAATACAACTCCATCCCTTGACCTCGATGGAGATTTAGCATTTCTTCGTTGAAGATTCTGATGATGGCGGCTTCTTCTACTCCTCCTCCTTTGGGAAGGTGTTGGAGGAGGTGTTGTTGGGCTTGAAAGTAGACGTAGTTGGCGGAGTTGATGGTTTGGGCGACACCGTAGACTTGATGAGCGGAGGGGAAACCGCGGCGGAGTTGGGAGTTGTCTTGGATGTCGTCGATGCTGGGGAGGGAATGAGTTGGGAGGAGGAGGCGGAGGAGGAGAAGGAGGAGGGACTTACAGTAGTGAGGCGTTATGCATCATGGTGACTGTCTCGGCTATGATGTTGCTAGATATTTCGTCTACTTGGAACCAGTGATTGAGAGCATTCAGCAGCTGTCGACGAATCTCCTTGCCTGGCATGGAAGCCACGTAGTCGTAAGGTGCTTTGATGATCTATCATTCAGTCAGTCTTGCATCTTTAGTCATCGTAGAAGTCGTAACGCGCCTTCTCGTTGCATTCTTCCCATTGATGGGACAGTTTATGGTCGATGGACTGCGATAGATTATGCTCGGCTTCAAAGCTGTCAGTATCGGAGTTTTTGTGGCTTTCTCGAGATAGTTCCAAAGCTCCGCACATTCCATTTTCGGAAGCGTTGCTGGAAGAATCATGAAGCGGTTCCGAGCCCGAGCCCACAGAAAGTGCTACAGAAGCCGATGGCGTTTGCTGGTTTTGGCTGAAGGGATAAATGTATTCAGTAGAAAGCGGCTCGATACCTTCAGCACCGTCGAGATCAGACTCGAAAGCGAAGAAGTCGGAGAATGTGTTGTGCATCATGTAGGTATGTTGTGACTTGCCTCAAGGAGCAGTTCAGTAGCAATGCTGTGGTGAGCCCTACGATGAGGTCGCGAGTACATGTATCGGCATCATGTCGCGCTGGAATCTGTATTCCATAGTGATTGTAGGTTTTCCTCCAGCACTACCCTATACTTACAGCCGTGGAGAGGTCACAGATCAAGCTCACGTTGTGAGTGCTGGCGTCACGTAGTCAGTGCATGTGCAGCTTTCTGTAGAAATCAATGGTAGTAGTGAATGTGTCGTCAACATCGACGACTGCTATAGGAAGCACCAATGGTCGATTTAAAGTTGCCGACTAAGTGAAGTCTCTTGCTTGGGTAGCCGATACGCGATCGTGCTAATTAGACCCTTTGAAATGCACCAGTCGAGTTCCCAGCGCGTGTGACTTTGACCAGGCCAACTTGCGGACTGAGTCCCCAATCGTCCATAGACACTACTGAATCGAGTGCTATGGCAGAGACCTGGGCAGCTGCTGGACTAACGCAGATTGCAGTAGTCTCAAGAACGATGAAGGCTGCCTGACCAAGCAGCATGACCAGTGTAGAAGCAGACGCGGCGTGGCGTGAGCGGAGTAGAAATTAGAGTCCGCCATACCATATACCAACCACATTATAGAGCTGGTAGTCCTGCGAGCCATAAAGTCCGCAGTACAGCTTCATGTTGTTGCTCTCCCTCAGCTCCAGCTCTTATACCACGTCCGTCGTCTAACAATATCGCATTTGCGTGTCCATCTCTTCAAGTGCCACGCTTGCACTCCCCCTACTATAGCAGACACAACTAAGCCGGAGCAACATAGCACTTTTAACGCCCGGCTCTACCCAGTCACGGCATCTGCTGAGTTGCGATTGACGAGTCGACATCGGACAAGGGAGCATAGGTATAGCCCTTCTTTTTGTACTGCCGAGTTCAACGTGAGGAGTTACTCGGGGTCTTCTCCTCGCAGAAAGATATTCACGGTGGTGGTGGGAGTGGTGCAAAGAGGGGAACCCCGTGGCTATGGTCTTGGCGCCAAGTGTAAGAGCCGGCTGGCAGCTGCGAGCATGTGCGAGGCAGCTCCCTTCCTCAGGTGAGCTTCCTCTCGAATATCTCCCTCCGTGTTCTGTTCCTGGACTAAAACGATTCTAGACCTGCTTGTCAGACCTGGACAATATCAGTACCTCACGATCGATAATGCCCGGCATTCCCTTTCTCTGACCACCCCCCTGAAAGACTAGTATCTCCCGACCCCTTCCTTGATTGCTTGCTGCCTCACAACCGTGGTACCAGTTTGGCCTGAATGCCTCAGAACCGTGGGAAACCTGAATAAGCTATACACGTACAGGGTAAAAGATCGCTCTCCCTCTCGTCAACCTGCATCCTCTTCGTACCTGGAAGTGGGCCGTGACGAATACAACATGCTCACCTCACACTAGGAGGTAGGAGGTAGGAGGTACATACCTCCCACAGGGCACGATATCGCACTTTCACAACTCCGAGTGGAGGGGGAGCTAGACCGCTGGGCGGGAGGGCCGGCAGTGACAAATGTGACATTCTCACTCCTCATTCGCCAAAGCCACCACTTCGCTGTCTGCCGTGTTATGCACTCGGATGTGCAAGGAGGGAGGCGGCTGTGCTTGATAGCTCTAACTTGGGGCAGAATTGATGATATGACGATAATGACGATGATGGGGTCGATCGGCATTCATCCTTAGTGCAAACCCTCAATGCTATAGCTACAGGTATTACACCTCAGGTTGCCCAGGCCGCGATCAGCGAGGGGCACTCATCGTTTCTTGTTTATATCACAACAACCGGACGATATATTACCACAAGATCATCCTGTCAGGCATATTCGCAGATTATCCACTTCAAGTTCTTTTGACCAAACAACATGGCAGACATCACCGACTGGAAGGCCTTGAGCAAGCCGGACCCCTCATGGAAAGAGGTGCGGTCGAGTCTTCGACTGAAATGCTGGTGCCATACATGAAAGCTGACGACCTTATTCACAGGGTGTCAAAACCTACCTTGGCGGGCAAGAACCTCAAATCGGCGACTTCAAGGGCAAACCCATCCCTGAGCTCCGTGCCAGTATGCCCAAACCACCAGCACTCACCGACGAACGTGTAATCCAAGAAGACCGCCAGATTCCCGTTCGAGACGGATCCACAATCGGCGTTCGCATCTATCGACCTCGCGATCAACCATCTACAGGAAAGAGCCCACTAATCGTTACCTACCATGGAGGCGGCTGGTCCGTCGGTGATCTCGGACATTTTGCCTCCCTCCTCCTCGAGGTGACAACCAAATTCGGCATGGTATGCGTCGACGTCGACTATCGCCTCGCACCCGAACATAAGTTCCCCACGGCAGCACACGACTGCATCGACGCCACCATCTGGGCCACGAAGAACGCAGCATCCCTCAACGCCGATCCCGCCCAAGGCTTCCTCATCGCCGGAGACTCCGCCGGAGGAAATCTCGTTGGAGCAGTCGCGCATACGTGGGTGACAGACAAACACCAACCAAAATTGACAGGTACGCATTATGTCGTGCCTGCTCTGTGCGATCCCAGTTGCATACCAGAGAAATACAAGCACGAATACAACGCCTGCGAACAAAACCGCGACGCACCAATTTTGAATTCCACCGCCATGGAAATCTTTCACGAGGCCTATGTGCCCGAGGCGAAAATGCGAAGCGATCCTTTGTTCAGTCCGCTGATATGGCCCGGCGGACATGCGGGACAGCCACCAGCGAGTTTCCAGGTCTGCGGACAGGATCTGTTGCGAGATGATGGGTTGATTTATGAAAAAGTGTTGCGGACGGAATATGGGATCCCGACGAAAATGAAAGTGTATCCAGGTTTGCCGCATGGGTTTTGGTTGATGATGCCGCAGATTGATGCGAGTAAGAAGTATGTGAAGGAGTTTATGGAGTCGATTGCGTGGTTGTTGGAGCGCAAGTAGTGGCGAAAAGATGCTACCTTAGGTTGGGTTATGTGTTGTAATACAACTATTATTACTACAACTACTATTACTATGTAGTGGCCTTGAACTGGGGGTAAAAGTTCTAAACGAATACTCAAATGTGTCTGTCGATGTTATCCACGACCGGCATTGGTCGATATGAGGATACGGGGTGATGAGAGTTTTGACCCGAGCGTTGCGCCTGCTTCTCACGGACCTGCAATAGGCTGCTGGTCTGAGAGCCATTGGGGGACGTATCGCACGCAGCATTGTAGCTCGGCACGGGTAAAAGTGCGTGGGTCGATCATTCCAAGCACAGCCCGCCCTTTGCACCAGAAGCTCTGCGGGAGGAGTCAGACTTGCGGCCATACTGTCGCCTCTCCCTCTCACTCTCCCTCAGAGAATGCTCCATCCAACTACTCCCTCCCTCCCCGGTGGCCAGAAAGTATCTCACAAGAACCCCGATCCAAATCAAATCTTCCAGCATTGTCAACACCCAGCACCAGAACGGCCCTTTCCCTCTTTGACTTCAGCAACAAGTCTCTCAATCTGCGGTACCAATTCCGGTATTCGAAAAGGTTTCGTAACCACTTGATCCATACCCGCCTCAATCGCGCTTGAAATTTGCTCAGATCGTGCGTTTGCTGTGACTGCAATTACGGGGATATGTCCGGTGATTTTTCCAGTGAGTTGTCGTTTTCGAATGTGTCGGATACATGTGAGGCCGTCCATTGTGGGCATCTATGTCGCCATTCATTAATTCGTTTGTTTGGGGTTGGTGGTATGGGTAAGGTAGGTAGGTAGGAATTGAGTCAGGCGGGCGGGCATGCCATTTTGGATATTAGGGGGGGTTCTTACCTCGAGGTCGAGCAGGATGACAGATAAAGGGGTCGTGGAAGAGCAGTATGTGGAAGTTTCAAGAAAGTTGAGACATTCTAGTCCGTGGTTGGCGACGTGCACTATGCAGCCTGCGCGTTGAAGTTGCTGGGACATGACTTTCTGGTTGATGAGCTGGGGGTAGTGTGTCAGTATGGTATGGAATGAAAAGGCCCAGTCAGCACATCATCGGAAGGCTGGACTCACGTTATCTTCGACAATCAGGACATGCAAGTCTACTTTCAGGGTCGTGGGCTGTTCAATTTCCTTCGTGACAGGAGGCGAGACTTCCGCTACAGCCGTCATAGGCGCAGCTTGGTAAGAAGGTACTCGCAATAACGAATGATCTGAAGGATGGAAATGCTCCACCGTAGTCCCGTTCTCCTCGCGGGGAGATCCGAGTTGGCTCTGACCGACCTCGAGCATCACGCTTCCTCTTCTGTTATACATCATTGGACTCGACGCTGCACTACTCTGATATCGCAGAGGCGCAGGTCGGGTGCATGCTGGTGGCTCACCTTCCACCCACCTTTTGGCTCTCACATAGAACGTGAAGACCGTGTTGCCCTTGCTACTCGTAACGCCAATTTGTCCACCTTGAAGCTCGCAGAGCTCTCGCGAAATGAAGAGGCCAAGTCCGGACCCGCCGTACTGTTTGTATGTCTTTGGCGATGCTTGCTGAAAGCGCTGGAAGAGTAATTTCATTTCATCTTCATTTAGACCACGTCCAGTATCATAGACGGCGAACTGCAGATATAAGTCCTCGCCGCCGGTCCATCCTGGTTGTGGCGTTCGTGATGGTCGAATCTGTCGTCGTGGTGGAATGAAGGATATGCCGTGATGCTGACCTGTAGGTTTCTGCAATGAAGCCCCAATGCAGATCTTGATCTTGCGGACATCGGAATACTGTGTGAACTTTATGCTGTTCGTGAGGAGGTTGATGATGACTTGAAGTAGTCTGCTGCCATCTAGGATCACTGTACCCACACCGAGCTCCTCCATGGTGTTTTCAATGCATAGCTGCGCATCAATGCCAGCGCGCTCGATCTCAGCTTCGTACATCTTGAGAGCCTTGGTCACGAGCATAGGGACATCGACGGAATCAGGAGATATAACAAGTAGACTGGCATCAAGCTTCGAGAGCGTGCTATAAAAGTCAGCAGTATACAGGGCGTGGGGAGGAAAGCACATACAGAATGTCGTCCACGATCCTAGAAATGACAGAAATTAGAAATCAGCAGGTTGCCACGGACGTGTCAGTGCTCTGTGATATGACCAATCTTACCTCTTTTGATGCTGTGCGCACAAGATGATTGTCTGCGCCGCATCTACGATGGCCTCTGCGATGTCCGCAGGCAATCTCATATCTTTGTT
Source organism: Sphaerulina musiva SO2202 (assembly GCF_000320565.1). Lineage (NCBI taxonomy): Eukaryota > Fungi > Ascomycota > Dothideomycetes > Mycosphaerellales > Mycosphaerellaceae > Sphaerulina > Sphaerulina musiva. Next base: position 735,990 of record NW_016017392.1, read on the forward strand.
CGTGATCGGCATTCCGGTTGAGTTGAGAAGCGTCTCGATAGAGTCGGCACTTTGCAGGATCGCCGACAGAGGGTTTCTCATCTGTTCGAAGTTAGAGTAGGTAAGCTAGAATTCGCGAGTGGGAGAGAGAGAGAGAGAGAGAGAGAGAGAGAGAGTATGTCACCTCATGGCTGGTCATGTCGATAAAGTTCTCCGTTTGGCGCTTGTTTTCCAGCGCATCTTCCAGTCTCTGTGCGAGCAGCTGTTCGGAGAATTTACGATGCGAGATATCTGTCAGCCAGCCTTGTATGGAAGACACAGTACCATCAGGCTCAATCTCTGGAAAGGCGGTGGCTAGCAGCCAAGTCTCCCCAGACATCTCCTGGCCGCTCTTGTCTGTGGCCAACCATGATCGTTTCAGCCGGTACTCAAAAGTAGTCGGCAACTTGTCTTGCGTGACTGCTCTCCACGCTTCTGCGAATGTATCGAGATCCTCTTCGTGAATCTGTGTTCCCAAGCCTTCGCGATCCTTGATGCTCATGTGCTCATCTCGTGTTTGTCCGATCATTGCGAGATACTGGTCATTCACGTACAATGGTTTTCCAGAGGGCTCAAACATGAACATGCCTGTAGGTGCTGCCGACGCGAGACGAGAGAACTTGGCTTCGCTCTTCTCCGCCTTAAGAGTGGTCAGCCGGAGCTGCTGTGCCAGTGCGTTATTCACGTCTTCGGCGATTCTCTGAGCACGTTGTTGCTCTTCGGGTAGTGATATGACTGCGGCTGCCTTCTCAATGACGTCCACGATGATTTGACGGAAGACCTGATATTCTTCGCCAAACACTGACCGGGGATTCAATCCTATGATGAGAATGGCAAGCGTGTCGGATCCAGCAACGGGCTTGATGGGCGAGATAACTGCAGTCCTCACGGTTTCACTGAATCCACGACCTGGCACAGCGACAGCTAAAGATGGTGGCAACGTCCCGTCTGTGCTTGACAAGCTGACCATTTCTCTGGTGTTGTACGCGTCTATGCACGACTGAGCGATGCCAGGCCCACAGTTGACAGCATCAAACGAAAACGTCTTGGGAACATCCGGCTGATCATCCGGCAACCCAATGGTATGGGCCAGGACGGCTTTCTTCGAGTACAGTGTGGTGGAAGAAGATCCGTTCGATGACGACTCAGCTGCTTCGCTTCTTTCGGGCACATCGTTGACGATGGTGTATAAGATAGCAAATGGTATGTCCAGCACATTTTGCGCCAGCGGCACGAGCACGGCAGGCCAAAGGTCTGCTAATGTACGGGCTTTGTTAAGTTGCATGCTAAGCTCGTTGATGGTATTCCTCCTACGATCGCCGATGACCAATGCGGTCGACTCTTTCAGCTCGTCCACCACGCCGATGCCCATGCCAGCCTCATCGATCAGGGGCAGCGTAGTGAAAGACCAGTATGTTTCTTCCAGAAAGCCATGTCTTTGGATTGGAAGCGGAAAGTTGTGAATCCTACGAACCTCGCCACGATAGCCTGCATCGACGATGGGGCCTACCATGGCCCACGCCTCTCCAAATACGCCTTTGACATTCTGTCCCAGACAGTCAGGGTGCTTCGCACCAAACATTGCGACGCAAGCCTCGTTGTATATGAAAGACATGTCATCGCCCCATACAATCAGACGCGGATCGGGATTTGCCATAATGGAAACAATGGCCTGACGCAAGATGTCCGACCAAGCATCCATAGGCCCAATGCCAGTCGATGCCCAGTCGAAGTTGCGGATGAACTTGATCCATGGCGAGAGGCCAGACCTGTCAGCCTTGGTCCAGTCCAGACCAGCCTGCCCTATTGATGGGACAGAGCGAATGTCGCTGCTTCTCCTGGTGCCATTTGAGCGTGACCTCGACAATTCGAGAGCATCACGATGCTGCCCTGGATCTGCAAGTCTCCCTCCGGCTACTGATATGACTATCGCGTAGTCGCCCGATATCCGTGTCTGCCATGCTCCACCGTCGAGTATCTTGTCATGCAACGTCGACAGGTCCTGCTCTATCGAGTGGGAGCGGGCGACTGCATTTCGCACTTCTTCGAGCTCGACCGATGGTCTGGAGAGACGGTCGAAGGCTGGATTCCTGTACACGACCTTGAAGTCTCGTTCGACGTCTCGCCCATTCTGCGGTATGTGCAATATCGCCGTCGCTCGCTCGTCCACGCTCAAGTATGCAACGAGACCTCGCAGCTCGCAGGGCAGCTCGAGCAGGTCGCTGCCGCTGCCGCCGCCGCTGTTGTTGCTTCCATTGGCCTCCATCCTCGATCGCCTTCAACAGACCTGCCGCGTCGCGTCGCCCACGTTTTTCACTCCCATCAGGCCTCTGCAAGCATGCTCTCAACAACTCGTTCGATGCGCATCCTTCACAATGGCCCAACTTCTTGAAAAATGCATGCAGAACCTGCAGATCCAGACACGGCTGGTCTTTGCGCGCCAAACTTTCGGCCCACGCCATACATCCCCATCCATTCTGGCGCCTGATGGGCTGATGGGACTCGGGGGCCCTCCGGGGACGATGACGGTGATGGTGCAGGTGAGATCTTGCCGCGTAACAGCGCCAGATGGTCGCCAAGAGGAGGAACTAGAGGGGAGGTCAACCGTGCAGCAGACGGGAACGACTTCCTCCATCGACATCCCATCAGCACACAATGTTTCCAGCCTTCAAGGCCCCATATCATGAACTGATGGCACCACAGGCGCCGAAATACATCGCAAGGATGACAAGTGGCAGCGGATGAGGTTGTTGAGTCTTCACTGGCCAGGCGATGGGCGTCACACTGCGTGAACAGGGACGGCATGAAGGGAGGGCATGGGAGAGAGCCAACCAATTGAACGAGCGGGATAAGGCCCTGTACACAACCACCAACTCCCCGCAGCAAACAGCTGCAGCTCTCTCAGTCGACATGTTCATCCTCTCGGTGACATCGGATGCACGTATGCACCGACCATGGAGCAGTCTACTGAAGTGAAGCCGGTCAAAAGCCGCCACGGCTGTGGGGCATGTCGCAAAAAGCGGATGAAGTGCGATGAAGGGAAGCCCAGATGTCGGAATTGTGCCTACAGGAAGATAGACTGTCCCGGATACGCTCGCGACCTCAAGTGGTCGACCAAGTATGAGCGATTCAAGCCAGCAAAGCAGAAGCCGCTGCGGTCACTATCGCCTCTTCAAAACCGATTCCAAGAAGTGCTCCATGCCTTCAGTGGCTCACCAGTTGCAGAAGTTCCTTCGACTCCCGCAGAAACTGCACCTCAAGTGATTCCGGAACGACTCGATGGCGACGGGATGATCGGAGATGCCGTAGTGACCGAAGAGGCCAGGAGCTGTGCATCACCCGAGTTCCATCAGGTTGATGAGCAAGTCATGGCGGTATGCGATCCTATGAGCCCTTCCGAGACAGCGGACTTGTACGTGGGAGGTTCTCCTAGTGATTCCGGTCCTGCAACGACTCAAGATCAGGACACTACACATTCTGAAGCCTGTACTGCGCCCGATGCTCATCCTCCCTGGGAATCACGCGAGGACGATGACGATCAACAGCACATTCAGGATGAAGAGGCAATGGCGGACGACTATGAAACATTACTGACAAGCCGCTCTGACCTCGCTTCTGGCCAAGACTGGCTGACGGTTTCCTCACCAGCGCCATGTTTATGGTATGAGGATGAATCGTCGGAAAAGCTTATGCATCATTACTTCAGCTCGGCCTGCCGCGTCATGTCGTGCTATGACAGCTGGAGTAATCCATACAGAACGACTATTCCTAGTCTCCAGCACTCCTCCTCGCACATCAAGGCCTGCATGATGGGGATGTCGGCATCACACATGGCGAATTTTGTCCATGATATGGCCATCACAGCTATCAAGTATCAGACGAAAGCAGTTGAGGAGATTGCCTCTTCACTTCCCATCCAGCAGCCCAAGGGGCGCAACCCGATCAGATCGGCATCCACATATGAGATGTTGCTAGGCGCCATCATGCTTGGCATGACTTCTGTGCGTGACGTGACTGCTATACGCGTGAGTCGACAAGCTGACAGGTGTAGGCATGGTATGACCCTACTGCGAATGCGACTGCAAGTGGAATGCACCATCTCGCAGGCGCCCGTTCACTCTTCCAAGCATGGTCGGCAGAGCAAGCAATTTTCAAGGCCAATGGTGATGTTGACATTCTGGACCGCGAGCAGAGCTTCATCATCGGCTCCATGGCATACTGGGAATGTCTGTCATCCTTCATAGCCGATCAGTCTCTCGATGCCATCGCCTATCTGACTCCTTTCACCAAAATCGCCGAAGGCCAGACGATATACCCCAACCCGTGGACAGGTGTTGCCACACCAATATTCATACGCATGGCACAAGTTGGAGTTCTGCTTCGTCAGAGGCGCATTTTGGACAGACTCTCGTGTCTCCGAAGCACTTCGTACGTGAGCGCATGTCTTGCCGAAGGGCTACAGGCAGAAGCCAAGAGTGTGCTTGCTGCCGTCATGGCTTATACCTTGCCACCGGACGAGAGTATGGAGAACACTGCGGATCCGAGCACGCCTCTCCAGCATCTTTGCGATGTGGCCAATATATACCGCTTCACGGCCATTCTGGAGCTATGCCAGGCATTTCCATGCTTGGCCGTCTGTACAATCGGCCCGACTCACGACGCTCTTCCACTGAGCAAAACCACTATCAACGACACCGTCTACGATCTCGCTAGCAACATCACTTCGATGGTAGCAGCATTACCCAGGGATTCTGGCACCTTCACAGTTCTATGTATCGCGCTGATCTGTGCTGGTGGCGCGATGCAAAGTCAGCATGTCCCGCGTCCCGAAGCAGCTCCTGGCAGCCTCGAAGGCGAAATGGCTCGCCTGCGGCGTAGCCGACCAGCTTTGAAAGAACTGCGGATCAATCTTCGTGAGCAGATTATGCATACATCGCGGCGGTTGGGTCTTGCTGCTATGCACAGGGCAGCCAGGCTTATACAACAAGTTTGGGTCCAGTCCGATTTGCGGGTCCAAATGGGAGGCGAGAGAGGGAAGAAGAGCATACACTGGATGGATGTGATGATGGAGATGAGATTGGAGACTTTATTTGGATAGGGCTCAATTATGCTGGCATTGCAATTCTATGCTGGGAGAAACCTAATCACATTTCATTCTGCCTGGACGGTGCTGTGCCGGATATACGACCGCTTTCATCGTTACCACAGTTGCCGCAGTCGCTGCTTACATCCGGTCCGCATGCGAGATCATCTGAATGTCCACCTTGGGAAGGATCCATACCAAGGTCGTACACGTCCAAATATCCCGGGATGTATGGACTTTCCGAAGCCTCGCACCTTTTTCTTGCTTGAAATCCTTCCAGTGCATCAGTTGGCCTTCTTTTTTGGTTGTACTCTTTCTGTCTTTCCTTGCGCCTCTTCCATGCTTCTGGTGATAGCACATCCAGATATCAGGCACCCGACACGATCGAGCGCCAACAAGACGCCGGACAGCTCCGATGCATCACCAACGGTTCACCGCCTCCTCGTTCCAGCTCCTCCTCCTGACGACAAGCCATCAGCATCCGCATACTCGAAATCAAAGTAATCTTGAGCAAAAACCCAACCTACACTCCCACCACCATACCCACACACTCGCAACACTCGCCGCATATCCAGACCCAGCAGCTCAAAAGTCTTGCACAAATCCCTCCAATCCCGCCCCAGAATCGCCGCTCTTTCGGGAGGATGTCTCGGATCCATCCACGTCAGATAATTCGGGCAGTACGCCAAATCCTGAATTTCACTTCTGCTGTCTGCGTTCAGGTGGGAGAGCCATTGGATGCAGGTTTGGGCTTCGGTGAAGCGGAATTGTACGCGGGAGTAGTAGGTGGGGGACGCTTCGAGGCGGATGAGGCGGCAGGTGGACAGGATGGCGGGTTCGCGATAGGTGAGCACGTCGGGTTTGCCATGGGAGAAGCGCCGGAGGTCGATCCAGGTGTATAGTCGGTTTGTGGCGGGGCTGGTGGAGAGGGCGGAGTTGTGGGAGAAGAGGACGTGGTGGAGGATTTGTTGTCGGATTTCCGGGGGGATGGAGAGGAGATGGGGTCTTGAGAGGGTAGAGTCTGTGCTCATATCTCTACACTGGTGATTCTGGTGTTGCGGATTGCGGTTATTCTCTTTGATTTAGTGCCCGAGGCTGCCTGTAATGATGTGGCCTCGCTATGGCATGTGTCTACACTTGGGGTGTGATGTTGAATTTCCACAGGTTGAGCTAGTGGGAGGGTCCCTAACATATGAGTTCTCACATATGAGTTCTTAAAGAGAGCAGGTCGTGATTATACTTGCCGTATCTAGGACATGCTGCTGTGCTCATCATCATGGGGAGATGGGGAGACCGACAGAGCGATGGTGTCGCACAGTCGCCCGCCCCGTCCTCGCAGACCTGCATTTTCACGAGTTTGATGCGATGATCCGCCATGATTCCGAGCAAGAGCCAGAGTTTTGCATGTATCTTACCTGGTACTCGTAACTTTTGTTTGCCCATGGCGTGAGATGACCTCCGCACTGTCTCCTGTCCCGTTTCCCATTTATTGGCTCGGTGCTGGCCAGGTCTTGGCATTGTGCTTCAGCCTCCGATATCCCATCACCACACCATGTAACTACCTAGGTACCTAGGCAAGGTTACGTCTATGGGAAGTCTGGTTTACCACTCCATCAACATGGCAACGACAACAACCTGCACATCGACTACAGCCTGCGCAACGACAGAACAAGCATGCCATGAATTAGAGACCGAATACATCGCCCGCAATCCCACCAGCAAAAAGCTCTACTCCCGTGCAACAGAAGTCTTACCCGGCGGCAACACCAGAACCGTCCTATATTACGACCCTTTCCCCATCTACATCACCAAAGCCAGCGGATGCACACTCCACGATGCCGATGGTCACGAATACATTGACCTCCTCGGCGAATACACAGCAGGTCTCTACGGCCATTCCGAGCCCGTCATCATCCACGCCATCAACGCCGCAGCACAACGGGGCTTATCCTTTGGCAGTCATCACGAAGACGAAATCTCGCTCGCGAACCTCGTCCAGCAACGTTTCCCTTCCATGGAACTTCTCCGATTCACCAATTCCGGAACAGAAGCTTCCCTCATGGCGCTCGCCGCCGCGAAAATGTATACGAAAAAATCCAAAATTCTCGTCTTTGAGGGCGCTTATCACGGAGGTGTTTTGAGTTTTTCCGCAAACGGAATTTCTAGCCCGGTGAATGCTCCTCATGAGTTTCTTATTGCGAAATATAATGATCTTGCTTCTGTACAGCAGCTACTCGTCGATGATGATGATAATAATAATAAAGCAAATCTAGCGGCAATTCTCGTCGAACCCATGTTAGGATCCGGAGGCGCGATTCCCGCTCGTACAGATTTTTTGATTGGCCTGCGATCCCTCGCAAATGCGACAGGAGCTGTATTGATTTACGACGAAGTCATGACATCTCGTATGCACAACGGAGGAGGAATCCAATCTTTACAAGAATCCTTTCGACCGGATATGACGACTTTGGGAAAATATTTCGGAGGAGGAATGTCCTTTGGAGCATTTGGTGGTCGACGCGAAATTATGAAAATTTTCGATCCACGAATTCCCGGTGCTGTGTCTCATGCAGGGACTTTTAACAATAATGTTTTGACCATGGCTGCGGGCAGAGCTGGTCTCGAGCACGTTTTTACGCCGCAGAGAGCGTTGCTGTTACATTCCATGGGGGAGGAACTTCGAGGAAAATTGAATTTGCTTGGAGAGGGGACTTTGCTGCAAGTGACGGGTGTCGGATCGATTATGTGTTTTCATTTTACTCGGATGGCGGCGGGGGAGATTATGTCTTCGAGGGATGTGGAAGATGCGGATGGGAGATGGAATAAAATTTTGCATTTGTTTCTGTTGCGGAAGGGATATTATATTGCTAGACGGGGATTTGTGGCATTGAGTCTTGCGGTGAAGGATTCTGATCTGGAGGGTTTTGTGGATGTGGTTCGGGACTTTGTTGATACGTATCGGAATCTGTTGCAAATCTGAGATGCTTGGCTTGATGGCTGGATGGTGTTTTAGTGTCTTTGCATCGTCTCTGCTCTTTTCTTGTGTTCACTTCCATGAGCGTGAAAGTGGTTAGTCACTTACTCGCTACCTCGCCTACTTACCTACCTACCTACCTACCTACCTACCGAACTAAGTAAGGTAAATATATACCTAACATAAAACCAAGGAGTGTGAAGTGAAGTGAAGTCAAGCTACCTTACAATGTACGCTAAGTTTAATACCTATACCTAATCTACCTAGCGTGATTTCAGACCCTTACTGCTATAGATGTCTGAAATGTGATTTGTTTTTGTCCTTTTCGTCGACGGGATGATAAAAAGCTTTTAAGATTGTAATTCCACTCGGTGTTTTTTTTTGTATAGAACAAGGGATGGATAAAAAATCTCAGTTGAAAGATCAGAGTAGTGAGTGCGTAACAAAGAAAAAAGAGTTTTGACTTGTTCTTTTTTTTTTCCATTCGTTTCGGGCCTTTATAAACGTCGGGCCAATAAATTTTAAACGTCGGGCCCAAAGTTTGCCTTAGGCAGAAGATATCTCAAGATATTTCTCTTAGGTATTCTATCTCTCTCTCTCTCTCCTTTCTAGGTAGGTATTTTGCGTCTCGTTCCTCTCGTTGCTCTTATTCCTCTCGTCGCTCTCGTCGCCCTCGTTGCGTTACGTTACGTCGCATCGCTCTCGTCGCGTCGCGTCTCGTCGGTCTCGTCGTATCTCGTCGGTCTCGTCGTGTCTCGTCGGTCTCGTTATATCTCGTCGGTCTCGTCGGTCTCGTCGGTCTCGTCGGTCTCGTTAGTCTCGTCGCGTCTCGTAAGTCTCGTCTCGTTTCGTCTCGTTTCGTCTCGTCTCGTTGCGCTTATCTCGTCTTGTCTCGTTGCGCTTGTCTCGTCTTGTCTCGTTGCTCTCGTCGCTCTCGTCGCTCTCGTCTTGTCTCGTTGCTCTCGTCTTGTCGCTCTCCTCTCTTGTCGCTCTTGTCTCGTTCTGTCTCGTCGCTCTCGTCTTGTTGCTCTCGTCTTGTCTCGTCGCGCTCGTCTCGTCTTGTCTTGTCTCGTTACGCTTGTCTCGTCTTGTCTTGTCGCTCTTGTCTCGTCTTGTCTTGTCGCTCTCGTCTCGTCTTGTCTTGTCGCTCTCGTTATAGAAGCAGGTAACATACGAATATTCTGCCTTAGGTACATAATGCGGCCTAAGGCAAACTTTGGGCCCGACGTTTAAAATTTATTGGCCCGACGTTTATAATAACCCTTCGTTTCATTTGAAGAGATAATACATGTCTATTTGACCCAGCTCACTATCTACTACGACGTTTCATTCACTCACGCGAACGATGCTTTGTAGAGAATTGCTCCCATGGCCACAATCATAGCCAACAGGCCTATCATCAAGAGATAGGAGATGTGAAAGAAGATTGTTGGCCGTGGAGCCTCAGTTTGCAACATTCGTTGCACCTCGTCGTCAAAGGACGCGGCCATTTTCGTCCTGCTGAATTGGGCCAGAACTTGCTCGCGGCCGCTTCGTCCCATTGCGCGCAGTTTGTCTGTACTCGAGGGAATCAGAGGCTTCTGCATGACTTTTGTCCACTCCTCGACTTTATCGGGACTTCGCAGCCAACCGGTGCGTCCATCGTAGATGGTCTCGAGGGGCCCGCCGGTGTTGGTCGCGAGGACGGGAACTCCTGCCAGCATGGCTTCGAGGGGTACAATGCCAAAATGCTCGTTGGTGGGCGTGTAGATCAGGAGGCTGGCAGAGGAGAGGAGGCGTGTCTTGAGCTCGTTGGAGATGGATAGGAGGAACAAGACGTCGACGTCTGCGGTGGAAAGGTCGGTGAGTGCCGGGTCGTTAGCTCGGAACGTTGCGTGGGTGAGCTTCAGCAGAGTGGAGAGCTCTTGGAGCTTTTTATGAGTGAGGGCGTTCTCAGCGTTGCGTGGATCGTAGCCGCCTGCCAGAACTAATTTCGCTTTGCTGCGGTCCTCGGGCGCCAGTCCCGCAAACGCTTTGATGGCCAGATCCAACATCTTCTTGCCCTCGAATCGGTTGATGCTGAGGAGCAGCTTGCTGTCGGGCCATATGGGACTGTTGCCGCTATCCTCTTTCGCAGCGCTCGTATCTACACAAGGGTAGATAACTTTCAGTTCCCTGGATTTGACGCCCGGCAACGTGGTTTTGAAGATGCTTCTAGTGAACTTGCTGTTGACGACAATGCTGTCGGCACAGCCTGTACTCCAGGCTTCGAACGCATCAAATGGGATTCGATAGAGGGACTTGAGCTTTTGCTTGATGCCGCGCTCCTGCTGCACCAGTAGCTGGTCTGGGAAATGTCCGTAGAACAGCACTTTGGCCTTGGGGTATATGAGCCGGAAGAAAGGTATGCACGCGCTCAATTGGTCCACGATCAAGACATCCGGATCCAGCTCCTGGAGCTCAGAAGAAGCGAGTCCAGTGCTGGCCACGAGCGATAGTTGGCGCAGGATGGTACAGAGAATGCTGAAGCGTCCGGCGATGGAAGTAGGGAAGAGGCTGTCGCCGCGCACCCGGACATCGAGAGTGCCTTGATAGAAGTCTCAGCCTTCCCGACCTCAGTTGCCGTCTCTATTCGCCTGTTGCTGCTGCTGATAAGACATACCATCACGGGCTTCCTCAAAGCAGTGGTTGGGATCGCGATATGAGGTGAGGATAGTGACTTGGTGTCCCCGAGACTGCAATCCCACTGCAGCATCAATCACCAAGCGCTCCGCACCACCGATTCCCAAGTCCGGATGCACAAAAACGATCCTTCGCGGCGTTGTAGTCTTCGTGGCCATTTCCGCAAAACAGCTTCCACCCAACGTAAATCTCAATGGAGGTCCAGTATATGACTGGAGTTGCGATATAAGGTACCTCCTACGGACACGCGTCTGCAAAATAGAGTTCTATAGGCGGCTTGGCGTAGACTTTCGTCCGCTTAGGGTTACCTAGAACCGATGGGACGACGGCAACATGCGCCAAGATGCTCACACATCACAATTGTACACAGCGATGGTGGATGTGCCTCTATAGGGCTTATGGCAAAGCCGGCCACACCTACTAGCTGTACAGTATGTAGGTCAGAGACGGAAGACAGAGAAGAGAATGATGGGAGACGCGAGTTCACGTGATCTCTCTATAAGGTTCAGATCCCTGCAAGAATGGGACCTAACTGGGCTAGCGTGGCTGCCTCGACTCATCAATGGGACTTCATCGATCCTACCTTCCCTGGAGTGACCTACTGACGCGCTCTCTCTCGCTCTTGCTCTCTCTCGCTCTTGCTCTCTCTGTCTTTCTCTCTCTTTCCTTCTCTCTCTCTCTCTCTCTCTCTCTCTCCCTCTCCCTCTCTCCCTCTCTCCCTCCCTCTCTCTCTCTCTGCTGTCTGAAGCAATTCAACATTGCCTCTGCCCCACCACTGCCCGTGACACTCCCCAACACGCCAAGTCTCGAAATTCACTCCTGCCGACACGAGACTTGCTCATAACACATTTACTCGGCCAAGAAAGAAGCACTTACCTGCACTTCCCTTTCCTCCTCCTCCTCCTCCTCCTCCTCCTCCCACCTCCAGACACACTCAATCACTTCGCTCGTCCCTCAGCTACTAACACCAGCCCCCCTTCTGCTGTCCCGTCCTTTCATGGACGAGGAGGAAGTGCCTCGCAAACGTCGTCGCCTCTCCTCCACCGCTGCTACCCACTCCTCCCACCGCCCCATCGACGGGACCGACCACTCCGCCGATCCCAAGCTTCACACCAGAATGGCTACTGACGACGAGGCCTACGCTCGGCACCTACAGGCGGAGCTCGATGCAGAACACGGACACGCCGGATCTCCACCTGTCCCCAGCTCCTCGAGCCTCTACACCGCACCGGTCCCGCGCAGCCATTACCCAGAGCCTGACGATGAAGAAGTGGCGCGACGGCTTCAGGCGCACTTCGACTTGGATCAAGCCCCCGACATGAACAGCAGCCATAACCACAACAGCAGCAGCAGCACCTATTCTCCTTCACTCTCCCTCGACGGCACTCCCATCACCCTGACTCCGCTGCCTGCTCCTCCGCCTACCATTGCGGCCAGACACGTGGAGAAGACCTTGCGCACGTTGTATCAGTCGATGAAGACCCACCAGTGTCACTACTGCACCAGCCGCCTCTTCGAGTATGAAAACGACGTCATCAGGCTGTTCGACGCTCTCATGGGCCAGCCAACGCAGTCAGTCAGCCGTGGAATTGTCTGTCCCGACTGTCAGTCGCTGTCGAGAACTCAGAGCGACCGCCTGGTCTTGATCTGGGTACTGCTCTGCGGCTTTGACCACTCTTCGACGCACAACAAGCCCGACAAGGATCGACGCTCGAGCCGGCAGACCGGCCCGCAATCTACTGTCAAGGGCAACGGAGTAGGATATGGTGGCAAAGCTCGACAGCCTCATGCCCACGACGCGCTACATGCAATGTATGGCTTTGGCTTAAATGACACGGAATCTGACGATGCACAGCCCCACCAGCTAGTCGGTCATCCCAGTACCGCTGCGCCTGGCTATCTGGGCTATCACTACGGACCACCTCCCGCTGCACAAAAGCCCGCTGCACAAAAGCCCGCTGGAAAAAAGCAAAAGCCCCTGGGACCTTTATCCGTTGAACAATACCTCGCTGCCCCACCAGGCTACCACCAAGCTTCCCACAAAGGTAAAGTCGCTGCCGATCCCGATGAACTCGCTGCCGCGTTGAACCACTACCTTGCTGGCGGTCAAGGCCCCTACACCCACCCCAGCAAGCCTTCACCGGGAACAGACCTCCTTCGTCCGAGCCATGCGCCTGCGAAGCCAACCGAGCCGGTGGAAGAGAAGCTCAGCCGTGATGACAGAATGACTGCTCGAGTCCTCAAGTGTCTGACGCATCTGTTGCCCAGTGTCGAGAAAGAGGGTGAGTTTGACACGAATCCACCTGGAGAGCAGCTGGAATGCGTGCTGCTCGGGAGCTCCATCTTGGAGCGCGCTGCGGACCTCTTCCGTAACAACAATCTTGAGGAAGTTACTAACCAAGCCGAACTGTACACGGCTTTGGTACGCTTCATCCAGACATTGTCACAGCACCCTGCAACGAGTGCATTGGCTCTGCGAGAGAGAGTTGCGCGCAGTCCTGGAGTCAGCATCCTCCAAGTTTCGTTCGGAAAGACCGAACTGGTAAGTACAGAAGAGTCCGACACGACGCAGTCGCTCACTCGATGCATGAGAGCACTCGCGTTGCAGTGTAAAATTATGCTGAGAAGTCCCGAAATCACTCGGGCTCACATGAAGGTATTGCACACCATTGATGAGCTGAACAAACTCTTGACCGCAAATGCTGGTGTCGACATGACCAAATCGACAGACAAGAACCTGTGGCAGAAAGAGCTCGCCGTGTCCGAAATTGCCGACGAGGCAATCATACCAAAGCACAGCTTGGCGGGAAAGCAGTCACCACTGTTCCAGTCGCCGCCAGGACGCATGTCCCGGATCATGCAAGAACTCGCAAGGTTGCAGAGCAGTTTACCGGACGGGATCTTTGTGAGATATGCTTCGACACGACCGGACATCATGAAGTTTCTCATCACCGGCCCGCGCGACACGCCGTACGAGAACGGGCTCTTCGAATTCGACATGCTGTGCGGGCCCAAATTCCCTCAAGAGCCACCACAGGTGGAGTTCCGGACCACGGGTGGAGGCTGGGTGGAATTCAACCCCAATCTTTATGCTAGTGGTGAGTGTTTCCCCTTTCCCCGCGCTTGAATCTTCCGAGAAGCTGACTTGATTTTCTAGGCAAGGTCTGTCTTTCATTGTTGGGAACATGGCCAGGAGAATCGTGGAACCCCAAGAAAAGCACTCTTCTCCAGGTTCTCGTCAGCATTCAGGCCATGATCTTCTGCGATCATCCATACAACAATGAGCCCGGTCGGGAAAATGTGCCCCACCACGATGTCCGCAGTAAGTCGTACAACAGAAGTCTGTATCATCGCACGATTCAGACTGCAATGCTGGATTGGCTGGATCGTCGTCGCTACAGAGCAGGCCTGCCCGATCACAGCGGTCCCTCTGCCAATTATTGGGGTGATAACATGCTTGTTGACGGTGTTATCGCCAGACCGAGCGGTACGATCGACGATACTGAGGACATATGGGACGAAGTGGTCAAAAAACACTTTGAGATGACTGCAGAAGAAATCGTCGTTACCGTGACCAAATGGATAGCAGACAAGCCTGCACCGGGAGAACCAAAACCGAGACGATTCACATTGGCATCACCGACACCAGATCTTGCTGCTGCCATGTGGGGCGTACTTGGCGGAACCGGGGGAAAGTGGGGGACTGAGCCTGTCACCCCAAATCACGCTCCCGCTCCCGCTCCCTATGCGCCTCCGCTGTCGCCCGCCGATTTCAATTTCCCCAAATTGAGTACCTTACCGACCCCCGGTGGTATAATGGGGCCAGGGGGAAAGCTTGAGAATATCGAGCCCCAAAAAGGCTTGATCAGTAAGGCTATGGAGAATGTCAAAGTACCAGAGTTGGTCGGCGATAACCTTGCGGCCAAGTTACGGGACGCAGTGGAAATTTTGAAGGGCTGCAGCGTGAGACGATAACTGACAGACTGTGGACTGATCTGTGGAGTGCCATTTCGTGACGATGGCAATGCCTCTGCGAGCCATGAGGAATGGCCACGATTGAACCGCCGGTGTTCGAATGGCGAAGCAATAGAGCCCAGGAAACGGCCACACGTGTCTCTGCATGTATGGGCAGTATCCGAGCGCGTGAGAGCCAAGGCGTCACCTGCTCGATCCTTGATAGGATCGCAATATCTCGAGCTACGTTCTTTTTTCTTTTTTGTTCTCTGACAGGCGAGGACGGAGAAAACTCGACGGTAGCAATGCAGCAGCGATGAGTACACATCCGAATAGTTGTAACAAATGAACCAACTTGCACACGTCTGTTTTGTCCCACTTGGCGATTTTCTGCACAGTTTTCCTACAGATTGCCGTAGCCCCAATCGACTCTCAATTTCAACAGCTTGCAAGATACCTACCGAGATTATCTAGACAAGAGAGATTGTATAAGGTAGGCATTGTTCATTCTTGTCGAAAGGGGAATAGAAACAAAGAAACGTTCCAAATGCATTAGGCTAATATATTGACAACCAGGGGTTTCTCTATCAACTATTGCACCTTACTGACAGAGAGATTACTAATCACTCGCACAAATCTTGTCAGTCTCAAGCAGTTGGGGGTATCGACGCAGAAATGCACACGATGCCAGTGCCCCCATGGCAACCACATCAGTCTCGAGCTTCAACGCCGTTCATCCATGCACAAAAAACAAAGGGAACTTCATTTCCTCCAAAACAATCTCTGATCTTCATCTTACATTTCCTGCGCTTCTAAACTCACTCACTCACTAGGGCTCTTCGGTGGCCTCGGCCATGATGCTCTCTCCCTCGTCAAGCACACCCATTACGGTCTTCAGATTCTTCAACATCTCTTCCGCGTGGGCCACGAGCAACAGCTTCTCCGCATTTCCTGGCAAGCCCAGATACGTGGGCGGCTCGCGCTCGGGCAACTCCTTCACCCATTGTAGCATATCCGTTTTTGCCGAACCACTTGGCAAAGGCATTCCGACTGATTCGTCTTCAGCGACTTCACCAATCAGGTTGAAGCCATCCTCAAACGCCTCGGCTGTCAAGGTCTTCTTGACTAAGCCCTTTAGTTGTGCCATATCGCCGGCATCGTCAATCTTGCCGCCATACATTTCTGCAATCAGGGACCGTAGCATGTCCCATGGAATGCTCTTGGGCGCGACATTGGAGCGACCACGAGCGACCTTGTCTGTCCACCATTGTATGATGAAAGCCGAACAATCAAAGTCCGCATCATTAAACTCCCAGAAGCTCTTCCAGCCTAGTCGAGGGGCGTATCGTAGTCGTTCTTGCACGACAGCATGCAGGAACGCCAGTAAGAAATGCACGCGAGCCTTTTCGACTGGTTGCTGAACGGCCTTGTCGGGAAGTGAGGTCAAAGTGTCTCTCATGTTGGCGCGAATACCCGCAGGCTGTTCGTACATGAGCACCCGCGAAGCGCGAAGCAGACTCGATGGAATCTTGGGGCTCGTCTCCATCGACAAGAACAGTCGGAAATCCTTGTTCGGCTTGAGTGAGTCGATGCGCTTGACCAGGTTCTGCAGCCATTCTGTGGCAAGGTGGACGTTCTTGATCAAGACCCACGAGCCATTGGCTGCAGCTCCAGCGAGCGCAGCGTCGGCGCTGGAGACCCCTTCTTGCGAACCCATGGCGACACTGGTACAGCTCGCATTCTGTCGCTCAACGAGTTGGTCAACCTTGTAGCTGGCGTCGAACCCAGGAGTCGAGCAGAGAGCGATGGGTGAGCTGGCAATCTGTTCGTCGACAATTCTGCCGAGGTTTTCCGCCACGTCCAGGAAATCTTGGCCGAACACGACGTTCACAAATCGCTCCGTCGCTGGTACAAGCCGATCCAAGTGGAACAGCTTGACCAGCAAGAGCTCTTTGAGGGCTTTGTCGTTCTCGCTTCCGCCGGCTGCTGCAATGCCAGGAACACAAGTCTCCGCTTGTTCGGTTGCTAAGAATTTCTCCCATTCTGGCGACTCAATATCTGTGACCAGGTCCTTGATGCCCTTGACCCGCATGGCGACAGCCACGGCCTTGGCCTTCTGCCCGGGATCTGAGGTGACATCTCCGCCGACGATGCTTTCGTCCAAGACGAGGTCGATCAAGCTCTTATCCATGGGGAAGGGCGCAGCTTGCGCGAGAAGTACAGCGAATGTCAGCCGGTCCTTCTGCAACAACGAAGCTGAGGTCTCGTTGTATGTCTTGGCAAAAAGCGAACGCACGATGGTATCAATGCGTCGCTTTGGATCGCGCTCCGCAGATTCGCGAGCTGCACGTAGCACCGATTCGAAAATGTCCACAAAGTACTGCAGGGAAAACTGGTAGAAGTGGTGGACGTGGTACAGTTGTTCCAAAACCGCAAAGATGGCCGAGCAGGACCGCGCAATGATGTCGTAGGTGTTCATGATGGTGTTGACTTCGTTCATGACACCCTCCGTCTCTGAAGCCTTTGTCGTGATCTCTGCAGCCTCGTTCTTGAGCTTCTCGAGGGTGTTGATAACATTTTCATCGTCCAGAATGTTGCCGCGCGACTCGTTGAGTGCCTGCAATAACATTCGTTCGAGGCGTCGCAGTCGTTGCGTGAATTCGCCTTGCATCTTGACAAGATTCGATCTTCGCTCATCAACATCTGGGCGTTCGGACTTCAGAACCTCGTTCAGTGTCTGGGTTTTCAAACTGCTCTGCGTGACAGTGAAGTTGACGAAAGTGGTCCTGCTGCAGATATCCGGCGCAAACGCCGCTGAAGGATCTTTGGTTGACAAGTACAGCTTGAAAGCAGGCGAGAAGTCGATCTCTTGTTTACCAAGCTGTATCAACACACGGCCACCGGTGCGCTGATACTCCTTGTTCAGCACATGGTTGAGTATTGGATCAATGTGCTCCGCATCCTGTATGAGAATTGGATTGCCAAAACGCAAAGCACTTTCGAGCTGCTTCACGAACGAGCCGTCCAGGAAACTCGTGACAGTGAGACGCCGATCTTTCGTCTCGTTCTGCAAGAAATCTGTCACACGTCCAGACGGATCGATGATGAGCGGATAGCGATTGTATCTCTTCAACATAATGGCATTCTCCGTGCAAAGCTCATCAACCGGCAGTGCATTTTCATGCCATTGTTGTCTCTCGTCCGCAGTCGAAAGGTATTCGGAAAGTGCGTTCTGCGGCTTGAAGGAGATGCCCGAAGCAGATAGTTGCAGTGACCAATCTT
The DNA here is from genome assembly GCF_000320565.1 of Sphaerulina musiva SO2202. NCBI lineage: Eukaryota > Fungi > Ascomycota > Dothideomycetes > Mycosphaerellales > Mycosphaerellaceae > Sphaerulina > Sphaerulina musiva. The sequence continues at coordinate 753,962 of NW_016017392.1, forward strand.
CTAGCATGGCACGACGATACTGCTGATCGTATAGACCAGCATATGCTAAGAAGGCGGAAGCCAAGAAAACATCGCCGATGATGGTCTCCATTTGCACCTGGAATGTCTTGCTGCTCTCTTCCCAACGACCACGTTCCGATGACAAGCTGTTCAGTAGGCGCATGCTGCGATCTACTTTGGATTGCACACGAGTCATCTCAGCCTTGATCGCCTCAGTCTGGCTGATGAGCGATGCATACTCAGACTTGTACGTTGCAATGCTCTGTTCAAGCTCCTCGAGAGTGTTCATAATGGCCTTTGCCTCCGCTTTGGTCTGCAAAGCCTCTTCCTGTAACTGGTCGACTTCTTCACGCAAAGGACCGACTCTGTCCAGGATGGCAGAATAATTGACCTGGGCTTCTACCCACTGCACGAGTGGACCGCAAGCCTTGGATGCGCGATTGACTCGCTCAAAAGTGAAGTCATCTTTGGACAAGTATTCCGCCTCCATCTTTGATCTCAAGTTTGGCGTCATCTGGCGTTCATTGTCATAGCCGACAATGCTTGCGATGAAGTCATCTCTCCTCACAATGCTGACAATCGTCTTCCAATCTGTAGCCTTGTGTCCAAGCAGCGTGCAAACAGACTCCAACGCAAGCTTGACGCCGGCAGGGGGGTTCTGCATAGACCTCACTTCAGTCAAATGTTGACGCTTGATATTACTGACGCTCCTCTGCGCCTCTTCCACAGCAGGTTCAGCCTTTGCGAGATCATTCAGCACCACTTCTCTCCGCGTCGCGACTTCCTTCTCTTGCTTTTCGAGTGCAGCCTGGATCTCAAGCGATGCGGCACGTCTCTGTTCCGCTTCTCGCTGATCGGCCACCATACGCTGCAGCTTCTCACTCGCTTCAATGTCCTTCTTCTCGAGCTCGGTCTTCTTCTCCGCTAGGCTCCTCTTCAGCTCGGACACCTTCTGGACAGTCTCTCGAAGCTTATCTAGACCAACATTCAGGTGGCGTTGCTGTTCCTCGAGATCGTCACGCTTCTCGTTAAAAAGCTTGACAAATTGAGCAACAAAGTCCAAGAATTGTCTTGGAGTCAAGAATGTCTGCTTATTCTGCTGTCGCATCAGGCGATCATTGAAAGAGCGCAACGAGTGATGAACGTGAACCATGCCATTGACAACAGCATCCCGGTGCGAAAGGGGCATCTCCAGCTGGTCGAACTCGATCGGTAGGCTATCTGGGCATGCGTAATTGGCCTTCTCGATATCCACCGATTGCGTAAGTTCGTATGCGACCTGGTATAGCGCTTGATCGGACCAGTCGCCGAACCAATTGAGCACGCAACGGTTGAACAAAGCAGGACTAGTTGCCGCCTTCGATCCGAGGCCTTCAGAAGGTGGGTTCATCGTGAACACAACATGTAGGTTCCGTACGATCTGCTGCGTGAACCACTTGTACAGCTCCTCTTGAGAATCCAGCAGAAGACCTTGTCGCTGAGCACCTTCTTTACAAGCAGTCATAAGAGTGGCATACTCATCACCTTCGAAAAGACCCGGAACCTCACCATTGGCTAGGAGAGTGTTCATACGCTCCAGGAATCCAGAGTCGAGCACATTCGATTCGTCCATGATGAAGCATATTCTTTCCCCCTTGGTACCACAGCGTCGCAGAACCACTCGGAGATCCTCGTCGAAGTCCTCAGAGGAGTACCTGCCGTGCACTTTGATCTGAAAGACGGAAAGTCCGTTCATCCAAGCCACAAAGCGAGACAACGTAGTCTTGCCACTTCCACTAACACCAATCAGGATCAGATGTCCTTGAGGCTGTCGGAAAACTCGATCAATACGAAGTACATGTTCCAGCACATCATTGAACAATATAAGCGGCACATCGAGTTCCTCTTCGCAGAAGGTTCTCAATCTGGCTTTCACGAAATCTCGCAATTGATCGCGTGCCACAGGGACGTAGTTTTTCGACAGCCAATTCGAGAATAGTATAGGCCTCTGCAAGGCCGTCTCCTCGTCCAGGTTGGGAAAGTGCTCGAGCGCAACACTATTCACGGTGTCTTCAGTCCACTGCCTCTCGTCATCAGCGATAAGCCGATCGGAGAACAGACGGAGCGCCTCATGTGCCCAGATACGAAGCAAGCCTTCGAGAGAAAGCGTTTCGAGTGGTCGGATTGCTTCATACATGGCTCTCACCCACCTCGTCAACTCACGCGGGGAATAGACGTAGTGCGGCTGGATCTCCGGAGTAAAGCGCTTCTGCGACATGAGATAGACTTGAATCATAGCTTGCGTCAAGGCATCTGCATATCCTCGTAAAGTGGGGATGATCTTAAGAACAGCAGTATTGAACGTGCCATAGATTTGCTTTAAAGAGAGCTCGCCAGGATAGTCGACCATAATCAGCGGAGCATGTCGCAGGAAACGGAGGCCGAGAGGAGTACGGCCAGCATCCGTTGGAGGATTGCAGGCACCAACGAATTGAATCCGCTCCAGGCTAACCCAGCTCTTGGTCGAGGTGCGCCAGAAACCGCCGTGTTCGACTAGTTGTCGGAGGAAAGATATGACGCGCTGGGTGCCATATTTATCTGGTGCTGGCAAGTTTATCTCATCGCAGAAAACAACAAGCCATCGGCCAATCTGCCGAGGTGCCATCGTGACACCACTGAGGGATTTCTTGTAGTCACAGTACTGTTCTAAGGTCTTGACGAGCAGTTCTGGCGTCGTTGCACTGGAAAAATTGAGGCCAACGACTTCCAGATTTGGTAGCTTGCGCAAGGCGCTGAAGAGTGTCATCGTCTTACCAGACCCAGGGGGACCACAAAGTAGGAGAGGCTTGTGTTCTGCTAAGAACGAGTACAGAACGTCTTCATGTCGAACAGTATCCAGAGTCGGAATGACTAGGTCGGTCTGTGTGACCGAATGTGTATTGACCTCGATGGTAGGTACTTGGTTCTGCCACGAAGTCCAGCTGGCTTCTGGAAGGGTGACATCGTAGTCGATAAGCGATGTTGTTTCGGAGAGCACGGGCATGTCAAGTGTGGCCAGACCAGCCAAGTAGTCGCCAAATGCTTTGCGATCTAGAAGTGGGCAATCACCTGTAAAGGACCAGACAGCAGCTAGCAGAACCTTCTTCGAGAGATATGCCTCGATCTGCTCGTCGCCAAGAGGGAAGTCGACGTGTGAGACGTTGTATTCGAGCACAGAACGACATGCCTTGCGCAGCAGAGAGAAAAGAGTGCCAATCGCGCGAATTGACGTGAACTCCATGATGTGCTTCATGCCCGCGCAGTGCTCCAGGCTCTTTCTCACGAACTCGTTTTCCGTCAGTCGTCGGCTCAGTATCTCGGCCATCAGGTTCTGTACCGCAAGTCTCGATTCCGCAGATGTAGCCGTCCCAGAGTCTTCTTCCAGATCCTCAAAAGTAGCAGTCCGTGATTGAGCAATGTACCTCGAGAGCATGACATCAATGTCAACAGTGTCGTCGCTGAACCACACCATACCACATCTCGAAACAGTCGCCAGAGTAGCGTATCGTAGGGTTTCGACTTCGAACATGACTCGCACATTTGAGGGCAGACCCAAGCGCTCACCATTTGGCAGCGTCAGCAGCTTGTTGTCATCGAGCACGGAATTCAGATTTTCGACCCACTCAGGATCGACGTCGCCATCGAAAACGATCCAGTGCCGCTTAGTATCTTCACCACGGAGGTTGTCTACGACTTTGCGTAGTATGCTCGTGAATAGGCCATCAGTCCATTCGCGGGTCGTACTGTCGAGACTTCCGTACAAACTCTCCTTTGACATGACTTTGGGATCGATGACATGGCATACGCCCTCGATGCCGTCGACCTTTTGTAGGGCAGCAAGCAATGATTGCCACGCAGTAGACTTGCCCGTGCCGGAGTTTCCGACCATCATGACACCGTGATGCAGGCTCTGAATCTGATATAGCTGCAACACCTTAGTTAGCCACGAGTCTGTAGCAACCAGCTTCCGCTCTTCGACGACTTCTTCAAGGGCAGCGCGCAGCTTCTCTAGCGGTGCAGGCATGTACTTCACGCCAGGGAAAGCTTCCTCCTCGATCTCTTGCATGAGTAGAGCATCATTTCGTACGAGTTTCGGTGCTATGGTTTCGCGAATGCTCTGAACGATAATTTGCGGCTCCACCACCACGTCGGCGCCCTCTGCACCACCAATAGCAAGTCGCGTACGCTTGAGACCCCCAGAGCTGACAAGCACACTCTTCAGCGCACGAAGACCGAAATCGTAATGTGGTTGCTTGGACAATCCCGCGCTGCACTTGTCGAAGAATGGGACGGTCTGTCTGGACAGCGTCTTGGCCTCTGAAAACCCTTGCGAAAACAGCATGACCTCTGCAATGATCTCTTTGTCGGGCTTCGACATTGCGACACTGCGGAACAGCTTCTTCAGATTATCTGGCAAGTTCGAACGTCCAGCATAGCCAGGATTCATGGTGATGAACATTCCTGTCAAGGGATGCACCTTCAGCTGCCGACCAATGAGTTCGATCTGCGCGTTGTCATTTAGCGCACGCTTGCGAAGGCCCACTTGGATGTTTTGAATCTGCTGCGAGACAGCAGACAAAATTCGCTCTTCAAGTCTGTTGAACTCATCGAAGCAACCCCATGCGCCAACCTGTGACAGACCGAGGAAGATACGGCCCATGGCTTGGAAATCGAAGGTATCGTCACAGTTGAAGACCAAGGTGAAGCGACCAAGCTGCACACCAAGAGCTTTAACAGACTCAGTCTTACCAGTACCGGCTGGTCCATATGGCGAACCGCCAAGCCGTTGGCAGAGTGCTTGACTGAGAGTCAGGAAGCAGCGGTCAGTCAGAGGAGTACGAACAAGACGCTCTGGCACGCCAAGGTATTCGAATCCATAGGCAAGGGTGGCGTTCGCAACCTGAACTTGCATTCGTTCAAGAGGAGGCGCGCTGGCTGTGAATTCATAGCGCATCTGCAGTAGCCACAAGTAATGGCCTGGCGAGTCGGCACCGCCTTCAATCAGCTGCTCAATCTTGTCTCGCTGATGCACAAACTCAGTGATTAACTGCTCGCACTTTTTGCGATGCACTGGCGTCAGTTCCTTCAGCACAATGGTAGCCAGGAACCTTAGCTTGCTGACTTGCGTCTCAAACAACTTTTGCAAGAGAGCTCCGTCCTGCTGAAGAGCGGCCTCCACCTGTGCTGTCCAGTATGCTTGTGTTGCCAGCACGCCAATCTGAGCAGGGTACTTCTCTATGAAACCTTCAAAGGCAGTATTGTCACTGTCGTCAAGTAACTCATACTCGGCCACAGCCTCGACCAGTAGCTCAGAGAGCGTCTCCCGCATGCCATTCTCCAACGCTCGAAGCCAGTCGTTGATCTTGGGTGTCTTGATGAGTGAGATGGGGGTCTTGAACAGGACTTCTTCTCCTTCACGTGATTGCAGACCCAGAATGTTTTGTTCGTCATCAAGCAAGAGGCCGTTAATGCCCGCGAACATCTTTCGCAGGTGCTTTGCGACACGCACAGTGTCGTTACTGTTACCAATGATCTCAAGAAGGTCTTCGTCACCAACAAAGTAGAAACGCGGAAACGCCACTCTCTCTTTCTCTAGGTACTCCCCAAGCGCTTTCTGGATCTTGTTGAGCAGATCAGCCAATCGCTCGAGTGACTTCTGCACATCCGGGATGTTGAGTACGTCCAGGACCAGAGGCGAACGGTACACTTTCTTGAGAACGCCCATAAACTCGCTATTGATGTTGGCGAAGCGCGACGACTCCACAGGCAACAAGTGCTTGATATCAGCATTACCAGTGAAGACACCTTCGAGGTAGACCCATTGACGCTGAACATCGATCCACACATCGAACAGTACGTGGATACGGTTGAGCTTATCTTCCCAGGATGAGGCTTCCTCTTCAAACTCCTTATAGTACGGAGAATGTCGCATGGCCTGCAGAGAGTTAAGGTGATCACTGCATTTGGCGAAAAGATCATCCCAACCTCGAATTAGTCGGCACTTGGATTGATAGTTGACCAGATCCAGGGAGTAGTTTTGCCACTGTTCGCGCACGCCGCGAACAAACTCTTCCAGTGCCATTTCTCCTTGCGCTTGTGTGATCACGTCCCGGATGATAGACTCACTAGGGCCGAGTTGCAGATCCCAAACGTCACCAAGACTCATTGACAGAGGGGAATAGCGCTTCGAAGGCGCTAGGTTCCTGAAGATCTTGGTCCAATGTCTTTCCCGAACAGCATCAGATCGCATCTCGGTGAGCAGTGGGTTGACCTTAAGCAGTTGTCTCAGATGTTGCTGCAAGTGCTCGAAGGCGGCGTAGGAGCGCATTCTACTGGGCATTTCCTTCGTTGTCTTGATGAGATTTTCAATGCTCTGGCGAAGCTTGCGAGGCTGGATACTGTTCCATGGCTGATCTCTGAGCTCGCTGAGCTGATCCCAGACCACAGTCAAATTCGCCCAAACCGATTTATAGTCTTGCACCTCCGCCAGCAGGTCTGCAAGCATGTTGTCAGGACTCGAGGGTAGCTCAAGCGCTTCCTTGGCTTTTGCGACCATGTCGTGCTGTTCCTGTAGCTGAGTCAACTCCTTGTCAAAGCCTTCAAGACTGGCTACGGCCTCGGCTGGGGGCGTCGACCCAGACTCTGGACGTTGCTCCTGCCACTTCTCCGTCATTTCTGCAATGCGGCGAGAGACGACGCCATCTTCGGCCACAATCTTGGTGCGTAGACCCTCTGTGTGATCGTTAATTTGCTTGCTTTTCTTCTCGAGCACTTCGACAAGAGCAGCCCACTCGTGATCAACTTGTTCCACATGCAGCCAGTCCTTGGGATACTGAAATCGCAGTCGGGATAAAGTCTGCTGTCCTTGTCTGAATGTGTCCATCTCCGGTTCCCAAATCTTGGTCTGTCGCTTGCATGTCTGGACTACTGTAATGAAGGAGACCGCTTGGGACGTCGATGAGGCCTGCATCGATTGACCCTCCAGATCTTTCCTGGCTCGCTGCAGCTCACTGTAAACATCAACGAGCCGAGTTGCGAACATCGTCGAGAAATGAGCTAGTAGATCATGCTGCCACTGATCGTACTTGGCATTGACCTTGGCCTGTACCTGCTCGTAGTTGATCACAAGGGGACCGAAAGACCGGCGCATCCCGGATGTGTCAAATGTTTCTCGCTTCTGGCGGATCTCAAGAATCAGCTGCAGCCACAAATCGAGCTCTTCACCAAGATCATCCTGGATCTGGCCGAGCTGCAGATCCCACAGCGACTGAAATTGCAGCCACTCGTCAACATAGAGTTGGGCAGTGCTCAGCTTGGCCTCAATGCGCTCGTACAATTCAGCAAGTGTGTCTATACACATGATGGGTAGCTCCGAATAAGTAGCGGCAGTCGAGGAGGACCTAATAGCTAGCGCAGTCTCGAAGCGAGAAGCCTGCAATTTAGGAAGGCTGCAGACGATCGACAGCCAGGTATGAAGATTGTCGAGCCAGCCAACTTTTGCGTCCTCAAGCGGCGGCTCCAGCTGGATTAGCTGACTCTGCATGACAATGTCGTGTGCAAAGGTTTCGATGTTCGGTGTACCTGCCTCTCGGGATGACTGCTGCTCTGCGCCATACCCATTCTCAAAGTCGTCAGTCCAATCCTTGAGTGCCTGGCGCAACCTCGCGTGTAGAGTCTCAACGACTTTGTCGTTTGTCCTCTCGACCCAGTATGCAATGTTCGAGTAAGCCTCGAGGTTGAGCGTGTCAATGGCTCGTTGCAGAGTCTCAAGATGGGCGCTGAATGCCTCATGCGTGAAGGAACATGTCTGCAGCTCGCGTAGCGCCTGTTCAACTGTTGTTTGAATTGACAGGAGGGTTGTCACCTTTTGGGACAGTGTTGCAATGGCATTCCCGAGATGGCGCACGAACTGCACGTGAAGTTTGTCATCTCCAGGGCCAAGAGTGCTATCACCAACACGAGGAACGTGGACGTCGTACGCAAGTACGAAAGTATCCCAGCGCAACGACGCGCCTTTCGCAATGAAGCTTTGTACATCGTTACGATACCCACTAATCAGAGCTGTCACTTGCGACATGTTCTCGATAGTCGAATTGGTCTGGCCGTAGGTGTTGAGGCTCTCCATCAGACTTGTTGCGTATGGGTACACCCTTCGAGCCTCCTTGGACACATTTGTGATCGCGTGCGGCACGTTGAAGTTCAGCCAGAGCAGGTTGCGCACCTCCTTGAAGAGAACCACTACCTGTGAGTCAAAGTTGACATGTATCTCCAGTACACTTCCACGAGCCCTGTTCTGTGTGACGGAGAACAGACGGCCAGAAATCGAGAGGTGCCGTCTGTCAATGTCGCGCAGCCAATCGTCGAATATGGGTTTAGCGTTCAGCTTTCTCCGAAAGCCTTCACCGAGTTGTGCTAATCTCTGTCCATCTGTGTGCTCCTTCCACTTTGATCCCAGAATGTCTTCGACTTTGCTGAGATAATTGTTCAGCTGACGTTCAATCTGCCGAGCACGAATAATAGCACCAGAAATTGGCGGAAGATCGTGCAACTGCGCCATGCCGTGCGCTTCCGTCTGCCCATACTGGTGTGTGAAACGCTGTTGCAGAGCATCAATATCCTCTCGAACGTTGTTCATGAGCTGCACTTGATACTCTGCAATGGCTCCCTTGATTTTCGGCCGCACGAACAGCGCATTGAACTTGGAGAAGACTCTGAACATCTCATTTGCTGTCTTGGCCACAGCAAGACGGTCGCGCAGACGTGCAATGATTGAGTTCTCAACTCTTGCGGTGCGTTCATTGTATGCCGCTTCAGCTTGCGTCCACAAGCGCTCACCTTCTGGTGAAATGTCAAGAACATCGACATCTTTGACAACTTCGTACGCTTGCAGTATCTCTTCAGCAGCATCCACGTCGCCCATCGACTCAACAATAACGGGAGCCGTATTGCCATCCATGATCTCGCCGGGCTCGTCGTCTGGACCAAGCACGTTGGCAATCGTGTTCTGCAGCTGTTCGTGATCGTCCCTGAACTTGTAGATATAGCTGATCCGGTCCTGAGTCTTGTCGTGGCGCTTATTGATCTTGATTGGTATGAACTTGTCATTTCGTCGACGTGTCACGTCGCGAGCGACATTCGTGAACTCCTTGACGTTGTCATCCCAGAATAACCACACAGTCTGGACTTGCTCGATGGCTCGCTGGAAGTCCTGAAAGCTCATTCGCATCAGTGTCCGGCCATGTAATAAGTGATGCACACGAGCATCGAGATCAGCGGAGATGGCTTCCACGAGTGGCAGTGCTCGGCGGATAGGGTACGGGGATATGCGAAGCTTCTTCGTGAAATGCGTGAAGACGTCGTCGAGTGCATCACGTAGCTTTTCGACATTGGGCGCGGCCAGCAGCTCTTCTATCGGAAAGCCATGAAAGACTTGATTGTACTTGATGACCTTGTCCTTGGTCTCTTTCAGCCGTGTGTCCGAGGTGAAACTTGCTGTGATTCCGTGTCTTTTCGCTTTCTCCAGAATCTTCATGGACAATTGTATACCCCCGCTGTTCAGTTGCGACTCGATTCCTTCTATTGCATTCTCCATTGCGAGCCAGAAGTTCTTCTCTTGGGACGAAGTTCCCACAGCACGATCGTCCATGATCTTCGTGAACTCTCTAATCTGCTTGATCCATTCATTCGCCATGGCCTGCAAACGGTTGAGCAGCCCACTGTCGGTGACAAGAGCATCAGGTATTGCTACAGCTGCAACCTGCCAATCTCCATCAGCTTCTGCCAGCTGAGCTTGGACTGCTTCGTGTATCTGTAATCGTGGCGCCTCCACCTCGATGTTCTGCTGAAGGTTTTGCAAGGTTATCTCCAGATCTGCGAGCTTTCGTCGTGCGCCAGAGATGCCAGTCCTAGCTTCGCCATCTGATCTGGGCTTGTCCTGCGCTGACTCTGAACCTCGGGCAGCCGCCTCGAAGAAGGGCGTGAGGGCTCCTCGGACAAATGAGTGTAGGCCTTCGTATGGTGATATCGCGCTCCCTGTCCCTTCTGCTCCTCCAAATCCTGACAAGCTCAGGTTCACTACCGAAACCTGCTTACTGATGGGCACATCCGGAGCAATTGCACTCGGTCTCTTCAAGAAAGCCACGCATCCTACCGTCCGGCTGGAGTAGCTCACTTCCGCACTGAGTACATACTCATCTTGATGTGACTCCGCATCTCCATTCGTATATGTGTCTTTCTCAGCTCCATTCGCGACGGACGCTGTGCCGGCTTGCTTCAGCACGTACAAAGCCATCTGTGGCTCCAGGGCGAATCGTAGACATCGCGAGAGAGTCTCCTCAAAGACACTCTCATGGAGTAGACTGCCAGCTCCTCGTAGCTCCTCGTCAGTCGCTCCCAGAGTCACCTCCAGGACGCTGGACAGATAGCTCACCACTGCCTGCGGGTCAACCGTGGACGCAGCGGTGGAAGAAGCTGGAGTATTTGGCGTTCCGTTAGTCACACCATTTCCATTGACACCAGGGACCAGCGGGTCCTCCATGGTCGAAGTCTACCGCAACGAGCTGCTGAACAGCATGGGGATGTCTGTTGCACGCTGACTTCTTGGCGGAGAGGCCGTTTCAGTTAGGGGTCGACCGATGGTAGACTTCGGCGCTCGCTGTTGGATATAGGAGGAAGTCGTCGTAGCAGTGATCGGCAGCACCTCGCTGAGGAAGTGAAAGGGGTGATCGGTGTAATGGCGGAGCGATAGGTGCCTGTGTTCTCGCTGTGTGGTGATGGTGTTGATGGACTGTCGCCTGTACATGAGCTGGAACGCGACTCGCGACTTCCCAAACTTGGTGGCGCTTAATCCCTGTAGCGGGCGATCCCGAAGCTAGCATGAGTTCCTTGAGGGATTGGAGTTCTCCAGTCTTCTATCATACCTGGTATCTAGTATTACCTACATTGTACATAATGTACCTACAGTGTACTTCTACACCCGACACCTCATGTATTAATGTGCACAGTCTGATCTTATAATGTATGTAGTGAGACCGACAATGATTTCGGAAGCTACGTATGAGCAAGCCGACTTCAATATCAGATACACACATCGCAGCCAGAAGAAGAAAAACTACCTACATGTACATACACAGTGGCATCATCCCCATCCATCCCTATGTTCCAATAACGGAGTAGTACATATTATCGTTCAACGCCAGAGCATGCATCTTCATGCAGCTCATAGAGGCGTAGCAACGCTCCTGTTTTGCTGCATCAACACCCTGGAGGAGGTTTTGTACTCAACGCCGCACAAAGCACCTCCGGAACAATCAGACCAGCATGAATCTCCATTTTGTTACTGGAAAGCGTTGAGAAACTGAGAGTGCGGAAGAATTCAAGAAAATGCTGGAGATCCCGACAGCCTACACAGCTTGAAGAGTCGCACGCAATGCGAAGAGTGAGTTTTCATCAGCCAAAACTCCACTCTGGAAGTCCTGATTTGTCTTCTTAAAGCTGCAGGGCCAGGGGAGTCGCAGGCCATAGGTCAGCAGGCAGAGAACCCGGTGGAATGGCGAGTCCGCGTTCGACAATTGCAGAGGAAGTGATCTTGGACAGCCACGGATCAGCAGCCATCTAGTTGCCCATCTCCGGACCGCACTTGACGCATGTGATGCGAGGCGGGAAGGCCATATCGGCGAAAGCCTCACAGCACGGGAAGTCGACGTGGTTTGTCGGGGACGAGATTGATGTTGCGACAGCCGTAGAACCGGGATGATACTCTGGAATTGGCGAGGTTCGATGAGGCAGCAAGGTAGTATTGCTCGGGAGGGCAGCGTTGGCACCTGGTAGGTAGTAGCTGCCGTGGCTAGAGACAGGGAAATGTGGGCGGGTATGGTGTCCATCGTAGCAATCTGCGTCTGCGTTCTCAGGATCGCATTTTCCGTATACGTTGACACGATTTTGAATGGTTGGCACGGTTGTGACGGTATCCATAGAAGCTGGGCCTGGCCTGTGGAATCGTTGTGGTGCTCCGCATACTGTCGATGCTGTGCTTAGAGCAAGCGCAATAGTGTTGGTGAGCTTCATCGTCGTGTTCGTGCTGCTCAGTAGAGGATAGTGTTGCAGGAGGTGGGAGGAAAAGGTTGACGAGGTTTGAATGAGTATTTTATTTCGTGGCAAGCGGCTTTTCTTCCTGTGTGCTCAGATAGGTCGACTTGCTTAGCATTAACGTAGCCGGTGGGAGCCGCGATGTAGTAAAGAGGCAAAAGGTACCTTAAATCTTTTTGGTAGACCCAAGAGAAGATGTTATACCCAGGAGTGGCAGCCATATCAGCCAATAGGTGACAGCCTATAGGTTTTTACTCTGGTGCAGGCACGGGAAGGGTACATGACCAAAGATGCCTTGTTGGAGGACCCACGGATGGATAGGTACATAGCTACCGCTTGTGATCTTGCGAATCGAGTAGACGGAATGGAACAGACACAAAAGGTTTGACCGATGGTTTGCACCTCAGCAAGCAAACGCCATCGTCTGAACCTCAGGTTAATCACAACCGACGCCCTGCGTTGCGGGTCAGACTGGACGGGTCGACCACCATCAGAACGGGGCCTCGTTTCGATGATGGCCTCGATACTAATAGTCTGGCATCAGTGAGCTGTCCCAAATTGAATCCAAGCGACTCGGTGAGGGTACAGAATCTTTTGCTTGGCTACCAGGTATCTGGAGTTAAGGTGAGGGTGAAGTTCAAAGTGAATGAAAGTGAAAGGTGCTGAGTTGAAGACAACAAATAAGGTTGCGACGCATGACTCGCGCCTGCCAGCGTCTCTCTTCTTGCTTTAGAACAACACATCTCTCACTCGTCTAGCCATCACACGGCTCATATGCAGGGAGAGCATGGACGACCTCGAACAGCTGGAGATCCTCTCGCTGGTGAGTAAAATCACCAGCGAGATCAACAACCACATGGGCGTATCCGACAAGACCATATCCGAATATGTCATGGCCGAGCATGGCAAATGCGCTGATCAAGCCGCGTTTCGTGAGAAAGTGGCCGAGTTCGATTTTCCCGAGTCGCTCGCCGATAGCATTGATCGCTTAATACGGACAATGCATCCAAGGCATAAGTCGACGATGGAGGTCTCCAAGCAGAATGGGTCGAAAAGTGAAAAGAAGGAAACACAGATATTCAAGGGCTTGGCCATTGCGGATACGGAGCCTGTGGTTGACGACTTTGACGATACTTTTGCTGCATTGGAGAATCTGGCTGGACCTCCGAAGACTACCACGGGTGGTGGGCGGAAACGCAGTGTCTCTCCAGCGCGATACGAGGACACGAAGCCTACGAAGCGCCACAGACGGTCACGCTCGCCACGCTCGCGAGACCGGAAGCGCAACGACGAATACCTGTTCGAGGACGAATTCGGGCGGACTCGTGCGCATCGGCCAGACCGCGATGAGAGGGACAGCAAGAGACGCAGCAGACGGGATTCTCGGGAGAGAAGTGGATGGAAAGAGCCCGAATTAGACGACGAGCCGGTGCTGTTCAAGGTGTATGACGGAAAGGTTACAGGTGTCAAAGACTTTGGCGTTTTTGTGAATCTCTTTGGCGTTAAGGGAAAAGTCGATGGACTTGTGCACGTCTCCGCCATGTCCGATCAGAAGGTTAATCATCCCAGTGATCTGGTGGAGCGCAACCAGGAGGTAAAAGTCAAGGTCATGAAAGTACAGGACAAGCGCATAAGCCTCAGTATGGCCGAGGTGGATCAAGAGACAGGAGAGGACCTTGTACCCGGTAGGAAAGTGCAGACTGGTGCAACAGGAGCGAATTCGATGGGTCTCGGAGGCGCGACAGACTTTGAAAGTTTGAAGCCCGCAGTGCCAGTGATCGAAAGCGGTGCGGCTGCTAGACGGCAGCGAAAACGGATGACGAGTCCCGAGAGATGGGAAATACGGCAACTGATCGCGTCTGGTGTTTTCAAGGCCAGTGATTATCCAGATATAGATGAGGACTACAACGCGGCGATCAACGGTGAACAGATTGAGGAGGAAGAAGACGTCGATATTGAGGTTCGAGAAGATGAGCCTCCTTTCTTGGCTGGGCAGACGAAGCAGTCTCTGGAATTATCGCCGATCCGCGTCATCAAAGCTCCTGATGGCAGCATGAACCGAGCAGCAATGCAAGGGGATGTGTTGGCTAAGGAGAGGCGAGACATGAGACAGCAGGAAGCTCAAGATAAAGCAAAGGCGGAGGCAGCGAAGACGGACCTCAACCAAGAGTGGAATGATCCCATGGTCGCACCAGGAGAGAGACGCTTCGCCAGTGACTTGCGTCAAACAAAGACCAGCAACGGCGAGGTCCCTGAATGGAAGAAGCTGGCTACTGGGCGGGGTGCCGAAATGGGCAAGAGAACAAACATGTCGATCAAGGATCAGAGAGAATCGCTGCCTGCGTACAAAATGCGCAAGCAGTTTCTAGAAGCAGTCCGACAGTACCAATTAATGATTGTCGTTGGAGACACAGGATCTGGCAAGACTACACAGCTTACACAGTATCTGGCAGAAGACGGTCTGGCGAACCACGGCATGATCGGCTGCACGCAACCTCGACGTGTAGCAGCCATGTCTGTCGCGGCAAGAGTCGCAGATGAAGTGGGCTGTAGACTCGGCGAGGAAGTGGGCTATACGATCCGTTTCGAAGACAAGACTAATGAGAAGACGAAGATCAAGTACATGACTGACGGTATCATGCAACGTGAAATTTTACTGGATCCAGAGCTCAGCAAGTATAGTGTTATCATGCTTGACGAGGCTCACGAGCGTACCATTGCTACCGATGTGCTGTTTGGATTGCTGAAAAAGACGCTGAAGAAGCGGCCGGACATGAAGCTCATCGTCACCTCCGCAACCCTGGATGCCGAGAAGTTCTCCACATACTTCAACGAGTGCCCAATTTTGACCATTCCAGGCAGGACATTCCCTGTCGAGATCATGTACAGCAGAGAGCCAGAGAGTGACTACCTCGATTCTGCCTTGACGACAGTTATGCAGATCCATCTTACCGAGAAGCCTGGTGACATACTTCTCTTCTTGACAGGTAAAGAGGAAATTGACACAAGTTGTGAGATTTTGTTCGAGCGAATGAAGGCACTAGGACCATCAGTGCCGGAGCTGCTTATCCTACCAATATACGGCGCACTGCCAACGGAAATTGCCTCGAAAATCTTCGAACCGCCTCCTCCCGGCGGAAGGAAAGTCGTCATCGCAACGAACATCGCCGAGACCAGCATCACAATCGATGGGATCTACTTCGTCATCGATCCCGGCTTCGTAAAGCAGACCGCTTACGATGCCAAACTTGGCATGGACCGACTCCAAGTCACACCTATCTCTCAAGCACAAGCAAAACAGCGTGCCGGTCGTGCTGGTCGTACAGGCCCCGGCAAATGCTTTCGCTTATACACAGAATCGGCCTTTCAATCAGAGATGCTGCCTACTACAATCCCCGAGATTCAAAGACAAAATCTCTCCAATACCATCCTCATGCTCAAAGCGATGGGCATCAACGATCTCCTGGGATTTGATTTCATGGACCCACCGCCTACGAACACCATGCTCACGGCTCTTGAAGAACTATACGCCCTTGGTGCCCTGGACGACGAAGGTCTCCTTACTCGACTTGGAAGACGAATGGCAGATTTCCCCATGGATCCCGCTCTAGGCAAGGCCCTCATCACATCCGTGGACCTGGGCTGTTCCGAAGAAATGCTTTCAATTGTAGCCTTGATCTCTGCGGTCCAGACTGTTTTCCATCGACCGAAGGAAAAGCAACAACAAGCCGACGCGAAAAAGGCCCGTTTCCACGATCCCGCGGGCGACCACCTCACTCTACTCAACGTGTACAACGGTTGGAAGGCTTCCGGAAAGAGTGACCCTTGGTGTTTCGAAAATTTTATACAGCCTCGAAACATCAAAAGAGCGGAAGATGTTCGAAAGCAGTTGATACAAATTCTGGATCGGCATCGGCTGAAGATTATCTCCTGTGGTCGCGATACTATGAGGGTGAGACAAGCTCTTTGCGCTGGCTTCTTCCGGAATTCTGCACGCAAAGATCCCACAGAGGGATATAAGACTTTGGTGGAAGGCACTCCCGTCTATATGCACCCTGCTTCTGCGCTGTTTGGAAAACATGCGGAGCACGTGATCTACCATTCCTTGGTGGAGACCACGAGAGAATACATGCATAATGTCACGGCCATCGAACCGAAGTGGCTTGTAGAGGCCGCGCCGACATTTTTCAGGGTAGCTGGCAAAGACAGAGGAGGTTTGTCTAAGCGTCAACGGGCAGAAAGGATACAGCCGCTGCATAACAAGTTTGCTGGAGAAAATGACTGGAGGCTCAGTAGCCAGAGGAAACAGGGCAGGGGAGGTGGAGGTACGTGGGGATAGCTATGGATCAGCAGTGATTCTTTGCGGAGTTATTGGTATCACGCTGCTTCACTTCAGTTCGTGGATTCCACGTGTAATAACCAAGAATAAGGTAGCGCGAGAGAGAGACACACAGAGAGAGAGAGAGAGAGAGAGAGAGAGAGAGTTTTCAAATCCGAATCGTGTAAGAGGGTTGGCATAGATTTTGTCTCATCTTATCAAGCTTGGCCGAAAAAAACCTTGAAAGTGAGATCCATGCAAGGGCGGGACGTGCCGCATGCGAAAGTCCAACCTGTTTCCTCGAATGATTATTCTTTGCGCCAACGACTACAACAACAACAATCACGATATCAGGGCCATGGCGGACGCACAATTGTACGAAGAGACCTTTCAAGTCACCACCCTCATCGACCAAACATACGATCGCGTACACCGCGTCCTCGGCACTTCACACGATTCCACCACGTCCATCACTCTCGACATCAACAGCGAACTGTACCCGATCGGCAATGGCGAGTCCTTCAACATGCTCATCGCAAGTACCCTGAATCTTGATGGTACCAAGGACGAAGCTCAAGGCTGGAGGCCGAAGAATGATGCGCCGAGTCTGGCAGATATGTGGGACTATGTTTGTTACGGAAAAGTGTACAAGGTGGAAGATCCGGAAGATGGGGATCGGATGTGAGTATTTCAGAACAGGATGCGCAAAGAAGCTGCCCGGTCGCTGATTCGGGAAATCACAGTAAGGTGTATATCTCGTTTGGCGGGCTGCTCATGTGTTTGGATGGGCCGTACAAGAAACTCAGCCCATTGAAGATTGAGTATGTGTACATGCTGCTCAAGAAATGAAGAGAGCACATCATCCGAGGTAGCAGGTGCGATGCAAGGGTCGCATCGCCAGCGACCAGTGTTGAACACCGATGGAAGAGGATGGTCCGCCAGGCGTTCACGCTCGAAGAGCGCCGGCGTGCGCAATGCTTGGGCGCTTCTCTCGCTTGCACGGCCGACAAAGTGCGAGATGCGACATGGGTCCGTCGCAAGCACAGGACACACTATGCTGGACGATGGTCGAACGCATCTGCCCTGAGCCGTGCGGTAAACAGCCTGGCGAGTTCGACCGACCAAATCGTTCGCGGGAGATGCCGTCCATCTTGAGTGGTGGACGCAGTTGTCTCACCAAGGAGGCCGGAAAGCAGCAGTACAGTAAGCTGCAATAGTAGTGGCAGAGTGTGAAGGGCGAGAGTAGTTTCTTCTACATGACTTGCAGCTCCCCGCATCTTGGTAGACAATAAAACAAAAACTGATTGATGCAGTGCGACCTCGCTACAACACCCCGAATGACCTCTTAGGTACAGATAAAACACACTGCCCAAGTCCCGATCCCCCATAACTCCAGATCCCCTCTTCTCGGTCCCATGCCCAGCAGGGTCCCTACTGGTTCTCCATTCCCGGTTCATACTTGACCCACTTTCCATTGTTACCCTTGATTCTTCCATTGATGACTGGTCCCGAGAAGGGCACATGCGGCTGTGGGTTGGGGTTGGGCGCATTGAGTTTGGCCTTGAGTTCTGGCCACTTGGAGCCTCCCTTCAGTCTTCCCAGCGCCTTTCCAATCTTCTTGAAGATGCCACGTTCTTCGATTTGTCGGGTCTGGGAAGAAGGGGAATGTGTTAACAACTGTAGCGGCGGATGCGCAGAAAGGAAGACTCTTTTTTGGGGGGGGGAAAGAAAAACTTACTTCGAGGAGTGGAGAGAGACCAGCATTGTTGTTGGCCTCTGCGACGGGGACGGCAAGAGCGAGGGCGCTGGTGCTGTAGAGTGCGAGCACGAGGAAGCTGAGATCGAGACGCATCTTTTCTTTTGGTTTGGTGGTGAAGAGATGGGGCAGATTTGTTGGTGTATTGGTGGTTTTGACTGAAGTGTTTTCCTTGTGGTTTTCTGGATTTCAACAAAAAATGTGATTCTTTTGCATTCTTTATATACCTCTTCTCCTGCTCGAGTTTGCTCTACCATAGATGTAGGCACGCTCACTCGACGAAGATTTCGGCAAGTTGGCCTCCTTCACCTCACTGCCCATTGGGGATTTCCGCCCTTCCATTGACGTTTCGAGTAGGTGAAACATTTTCCCCTTCGACCTCCGTCTAGCATAGAGTGCTTGTTCTCTCCCATACGAGCCCAAGGGATCCATCAATAATGATGCTTCGGTGTGTTGGGAAAATCTTTTTTTAAACTTTTCTTCTCTCTTCTACCCAGTGATGAAGTGGTAGTGCCTGGTAGGCACAGGTAAGTAGGTGGGGTTGATGTGCCGTGGATGCTCCCCCGTGCTGTAACTTCACGCTCGACCATTGGTCCACTGGTTGTCCACGAGGTCGTCGATGCGGAGTGTATGGAGGGAGAGGATCATGTGGCTAGTGGAATGGGGGGTGAGCATCCACTTCTATACGGTAGGCAGTTGTATGGACGTATCGGCACTTTCGTTGCTCCACCCCGTGATGCATACTGGAGAGTTCATATGCCCGAGTCGGCACATTGACTCCAGGTCGGTCGTTTTTAGAAAATGAATGCCTCAGGCTGCAGATTGGAGTTTTGGTTGGATTATTTATTGTGCATTTGTGCATTCATAACTCTAGACATGTGTATGCACCCTGCACTCGGCTGGGGCTGGTCTCCGGCGAACGAGCGGGAACAACGGGTGTCAAATGGCGTCATCCCGCACAATTACCCTCAACCCTGGAAAAGGTCTTCCAACGGCCGTGGACGGCGGACAGGACGGGAGAGAAGGGAAGTCAGCCAGCCAGCCCAGCCAGCCCTACCCCCTACCTAGGAGGCTCCAAGGTCAGCACTCCCCAGCATCGTTTGTCAGGCCAGTCCAGGATATGTCTTACTACACTCGATCTCTGGAAGAGTAGGTAAGTAGATGTCCTCCTGTAAACATCCATACCTGAGCTATACCTACCTGCGGTTACAATCAACTCCCACCAAACACCACCTACATAACCTGTATCTTACCAGATGAAAGCTGCAGTCCCCCATCACGCGCGGGGGCGACGACGACTGCCAATGGATGCGCTGGCTCTGCACCCGCCATGTCGCACCTGGCATTGGCATTGACGCCGGAGCCTGCCCGATACGCACCGCGGAGCCCAGCCCTCCTCTAAACTCCGGAAGCCCGTCACCCACCCACCACCACCTGCACCGTCGACAGATCGCTACTAGGACCTGACGGGAAGAGGGAGATAGCCACTCACCGTCACTGCCTCGGCCACTCCCACCGCTGCCCTTCCCGCCGAGCTACGCTACCTCCTCGAACCACTATCGCGGCGGAATCGACGTCGCGATCGCTGTCGGAGTGGATGGACCTCCGCCGCCGCCGCCGACGACGAGGACGCCGACAACTGAAAAGAGATGGAGGAGCTCATCCACCACAATACCCACAACAACATCTCCTACATTCCATCCGCAATCGATCTGCTCTGGGTGCTACCGCGCTGGGCGCAGAGGGCCGGCACATACGCCTTCTACCACATGCCCGACGTGATTGACACTGTCGCCGGCAAGATCTGGAGTGGAGGAGGCAGCATAATTGCTGGCCCGACCGCGCATCGTACCATTGCCAACGCGACCATGACGAGTGCCAGCACTGCAATCGCCCAGGTCACCACCTCGGCTCTGGAAAGTACCCTCAGAGACGCCTGGTCGCAAGGCAGCGAGGAGTCGGCCTCATTCTTGATGGGTGTTGCAACGGGCTTCGGCAAGCTCAAAAACTTTGGCGGCATCTTCTCGTACATGACTTCGCGCTGGGCACTGACCACCTTCACTGCCGCTGTCGTGCTCAATCGGACCCAGTTTTACGCCTCCTCTCGCGACCACCTGCGACTCCGCGTGCACATGCGTCTGGCCCTATACTTGATCCCTATTCTCGCTTTTCTCGCCCAGTTGCTGCAAATCCTGCAAGCACTAAAGTGTCAGACCTCTCCCGACTACTCACTGCTCCGATATGGCGATCCGCTCAAGCATCTAACTATTGACTTTGCTGCAGAAGGAGGCTTGCTGTACCACCTGAGCTCGACTCTGCTCTTCTGGCAAGACGATGCATCCTGCTGTCACGCCCGCTCCATGTCCTTGCTTGGTGTGGCTGACGACAAGACCGCCCTGAGGGGATCCATGTCGCTGTTGTATTGGTTCTTTCTGACCCTGTGCACCAGCCAGCTCTTCGAGACGTTGGCATGTGCGCTGCAAGGTAGGCTCCCCAAGCCGGAAACGGGCATGACCATCTTCGAGCACTCCCTCGCATTCGCCGAGTGCGAGGCCATGATCAGCAGCGCACTGGGCTTTGGACTGTTCGGTTTGCCAAAAGGCACGGGACCCGGCGCCGCGGGAGACGCAGGGCCTCTCATCAGCAGGTCGGAGATCTTGCAACGGCTGAATGTGCCACCAGAGGTCTTGCTCATCTGTCTGATCTCCTGCTTCAGTCACATCAGCAGCGCCGCGCTCGCTATTGTGGGAATCCGAGACAAAGTACGCCTGGTCAATACAGCAGTTTGGGCATGTTGCTACATGTCTGCGTTTGTCTGGAGTTTCTCTCAGATCTTAGTCGGCGACATGGACAACTCGGATTTGGGCTTTCTCCGATTCCCCACGGTATGCCTCGTGGGATTCATCCCCCACATGCTGATTCTGACTGGCATCACCATGTGCGGAACCATCTATGGTCTGGCCATGTTCGTCACAGTCTTCTCGATCCCTTCCGATATTGCCTGCGGAATGTCTGTGCGACAGCGCTTCTCGTGGGCCTACCATAACCTCCAAGCGAATGTACAATTTTCGCAAAACTCCTCCATTCGAATCAAGATGTCCGAGGACTTTTACACGACGCTCCTCAAGATTGGGTTCAATGTCTTGACTGCCGCGAGCGAGGCTGTATATCTGAATGAAGGCAGCCGCATCAACATCCGCGCCATGACCTGGCTCGAACAGAAACGCATTGACGAGCTCGCAACGAGTATCGACAAGCGTAACGCGCCGGCCGTGCCTTCAGCGCTGCTCGACTCTGGCATCGCCCGAGGTCTGGACTTTGTGGATCACCCGAGTGCAGCCATCAGTCCATCGCCTTACGCTCGAGAGCGGAAGTCGAAGCCCGCAAAGACGGAGGCCGAGAGACAGCGGGCAGCTGATCTGGACAGCGGGCTCGGCTTATCGCGAGGACGAAGTCGCATGCAATTGACGTTTGACTTCATCGCCGGCATTCTCGGTCTCACACTGAGTCTGCAAGCCCATATTGTACTCGGGCTGCTTCGAAGATTAGGCATGGAGCGTCAACCCCCGTGGTTGCTCCGAATCGCCGGTGTATCCGAGAAGCATCGCCACGCATCAGCTCACTTTCACACACAGAAGCACAACTCGCTTGACTTTTATATACTAGGCGATGACGGCAGCCTCGCCCTTCCCCGAGATAGCAACGTGGATGTCGAATTGGAGACCAGACGCATGATGTTACAGCGAGGGACGTACCAGGACGAACAGCACCTGGGGAACGATCTGTACAAGTGGTGGCGAGCGGGAGGTTGGTATGGAGAACTTGACGGAAGTGGAGAGTATGCTGCCAGTGCGGCAGACGATGACGATGATACGACCAGCATGATCTCGATGAGCACAAACGCCAGCACTAATGATGACGACGACGACCACGACGACGACGAAGAGACAGAGAGCGGGAGAAGAACACCCACACAACGCGACCCTTTCGGGAGCCGCCCTTGCCGAGAGTCCTCCGTGGAGGCCGATGGCCGAATTGACCTGAGTTCTCTTTCCAGACTGCTTAATCCGCAAAGTTCTGCAGAGCGTGAAGAAGCGAGGCTGTTATCTTACAGTCTCCAATCCGATCGGCCCCTCACCCGCAGCCAATTTCGCCGCAAACAGGAGCGGTCCCGTGCTGAGCTGCTCACGGGTCTTCACGCTTCCAGTGTCAAGCCTCACCACCACTTGGACGGAGACGATGAAGAGCGCGACCTGGAACACTTTATTCTTTCCCAACGCTCTAAATCTAAGGCTCGAGAACGCCGTTCGAGCACGTGGCAGTTTGGAGCGGAAGGCATGGGCGAGAGCGGACCCCAGTGCGTGGTCTGCCAGTGCTCGCCGCGGACAGTGTTGGTGTGGCCGTGCGGATGCCTCAGCATGTGCGACGATTGTCGAGTGGGGCTTGCTGCGAGAAACTACACCAAGTGTATTTGCTGTCGGACAGATATCGCAGCCTACTCCAGATTGTATGTACCTTAGGTTGAACCACAGAAGTTTCATATCTACGTAGCGCCCAGAAGGGGGGTCACCTGGATTTGACCATCTTCCTCGAGCACGTTTCTATTTTTCCTCTGGTTTTTCCCTTTTTCCCCCTTTTTTCGATTTTTTCGATCTCTTTTTTCTCGATTTTCTTTTTTCCTAAACTCTTTTTATTCTTTTTAATTTTTCCACAAAACGAGTGAGATGAAACTATTCAGGTACGCAAGGGAAGATTTATAGATAGGCAAAGCATCGGTTTGCATTGTCGAGTCACATGTGACGAGGTACCTACAGTAGGTACTCACTGCTTCTCATTCGTGGAGTGTAAATTCGAATACATGTGAGGTAAATACATGTAAAGTACATGTCAGGTAGGTACATGTAGCCATCAAGCAGGCGCTTTTATGCACGTGCGGCTTTTTGGATGAGCGAGCCTCTTCCGGCCCTCTTCTCCTCTCTTCTTGGCAAGGTAGGTAGTTGGTACTGCCCTCACTCGTCTGGTTAAGTGCTATACCTGGGGGGATTTTTTTTTCTTTTTTTCTCTCATAATAGTCATCCGGGCATGGTTCTCATTTTCCCGAGCTGCCAGAACCCAGACTCAGAATCTTCCCACCCATGTCCGACTCGTGACACCATCGTACAAACAGGTATTGTCCATAGGCACGTATTGCTTCGTGATGACCTTGATCACTTCTTGTGCAATCAGTCCGCCACTGAGTGAGGCAATATTGTGGAGCTCGGCGCCACCGGCCCTGGCAAGTTCCAAGCAGTATTGGCCTACCTTTTGCTTGATGTCACTGTACTCTGGGTCTTCGATTCGAGTGCCTGCTTCACTGATGGCAGCATCAACCAGCTTGCAAGCAATCCCAGTCAACTTTTCTGCATCCTGTTCGAATTCGTCGCCAGCTCCCGCGACTCGCAGTGCCTCGCCACCTGCTTCATCAGAAGTGTGCGTAGCGCAGAATTCGTCCCATGCAAGAAAGGCAAGATACAGCCCAACCAGACTTTCAGGATTGGTCAGATTGTTGTAGACGTATTTGGCTCGATCGCCGAATGCAATTGCTACACCAGGCTGCACCACCTGGAATGGCCTACCGCGGACCATTGAGATGTGCGCAGCGCCTTTGCAGAAGAGCTCGACCTCCTTTTCGTCAATCGCTGGCAAGGAAGGCAAACGCTGCGTGGAATGCTCGAGAGCTCGCACCTGGGCGAGAACTTCGGCAACGTCGTCTCTAGCTTTGGTCTTGTAGATGTTCTGCAGCTCAATATATGTGTTAGATCGAGCTTTCATGTCGGGCACAGCTCCTGGAAGAGGAAGCTGGGCGTGCTTTTGGTAAAATTGCTGAACCGCATTGGCAATCAGCCAGAATGGCGGAGAGGTTGGCGTCAGCTGCAACGTCTCCGGTGCAGTCAGAATGTCTCGCACTGTCGAGGGTAGCGTGGGTGGGTTAAGCGACTTCAGGACCGCTGCACAGGCCTCATCGAAGTTCTCCTCGCTCCCACTTCCCGACCGGACCAGCTCTCTGAACGCCGTCTTGTCTTTGTATGATTCGGGTAGCTTCCCATCATGTGCTGCCTTCCACTTTTCAAGGTAGTGTAACAGTAAGCACACATAGGGTATGTGGGCGAACTCCTCCCCATTCATCTTGTCCATGTCCATGGTTTGCTTCTTCGCAAACTCGCTCAACGCTGGCCATGGCTTCAGCAACCGGAGGTCTGTGGTCGCAGTCGGGTCGGGATGTGTTTCGACGATGGGAAAGGCAGGTGGGAGGTAGAGCGAGAAGTGTGTGTAGAAGCCCAAGCAGTGAATGTAGAAGGTTGGGACCTGAAGAGCATGGATGTGTGTTTGGAGGAGCGTGAGAATAGCAGGATCGAGAGGGGCAGCGATCAAGAGCAGAGTGTATGGCGAGAGGATCTTGTCCTTGACAGCCCAGCTCGCGATGGGTTCGGTGATGGCATGTCCCTTGACGTCGGGGTTGAGCTCTTCGAGGTATTTGACCGTCTCCTCGGCGCGGAACTTGCCCAGCGATGCGTCTTCGAGGAAGAAATTGACGCCCAGATCTGCCTGTTCCACGATAGCGGAGTCAAGGATGGTGAAGGTGCCGATTCCGGGGAGGACGAGGTTCTTGAGCGTCTCGATGCCGGTGACGCCTGGGCCGTTGTTGATGAGCAAGATGTTGCTCTCTTCCAGCGCGATCTGTCCTGCGGCACCCTGTCTTCACATCAGCTCCCATTTGGGACATCTACCATGCCCTGCCCGAACAGTAACAGCAGTAGCAGCACTGGCTGTGGTGAATGTTTGGGAGATGATGTTCTGGAAGCTCGTCACCCACCCAGAGTCTCAGCTGTCTGTCATACTTCTTCTCCTTGGCTGTGGGTATGTCCTGCAGAGGAGGAGGAACGTCTGTTGGCGGCCCGTTCGCCATGGTATTACGTCGGAGTGAAGGACAGCCAGCTCTGTCAACGAATGTCGGTGGTCATCATCATCATCATCGTCTTCTGAACGCGTGCCTGAAACTCAAAAGGCCTCACCAGCCACAGTCTGATCGACGCCACAAGGCAGCTTATCGATAGAACGCCGCGGAACAGGGCCGGCTACGGCTCGGGCCTTGAACACTCCCCGGTCAGAACCAAGTTAGCTCCAAGCTGACGAGACGGTGGGGCTGGCTGGCTCGCCTGCTGGTCGTCGCGAAGGACCCGGCTGCTGATTTATTGTTCACGACATACATCTCGACAACCTTGAACTTGTCGCCGCACCTCTCTCGCATATGCTCCTGACCCGCCCGTCCATCTCGACCTTCTGTTCCAAGCCCACTCTCAGCCTCATCCGACTCTCACTTCCGCGAGCTCACACGAAATCTATCCGAATGGCGTCCGCAGATAACGCCTTCGCTGTACAAGAGGCTGCCAAACATGCTACTGCGCAAGTAGAGGCTGCAAAGAGAAAGGCAGCCTTCAAAGCTGTGGAGGAACACTTCAAGTCAGACATGCAATTCGTGGGCATTGGCTCTGGCAGCACCATTGTCTATGGAGTGGAAGCCATCAAGGCACATTTGGAGAAATATCCTCCCCCGCCAGGACACCGAAATTGGTTCGTGCCAACGGGTTGGAATAGTAGAAAGGTCATTGAACAGTTTGGTAAGTCGGGAGTGAATATGCCTTTAGCATAGTGACGCTGAGGGAAGGCGTGGCTCACGGCCGGACTTCGGTGGGGCCGCAATGGTAGAGTCACAATGGTAGACACATACGATGCATGACGATGGACTCACTGTTGCAACTAGGTCTGGATCCATTGGCTTTCGATTCAATTCCTGCCAAAGCCCAAATTGAGGTGGCCTTCGATGGCGCCGACGAGGTCGACGCAGAACTCAACTGCATCAAAGGTGGCGGAGCCTGTTTGTTCCAGGAGAAATTGGTACGACATGCGTGTGTTGCTCAAGTCATCACGTGTACTAATATCTACAGGTTGCACGCATGTCCAAGAAGTTCGTCTGCATAGCCGACTACCGCAAGAACCAGGAACGTCTTCTTACCATGTGGCCATCCATTCCCATCGAAATCGCACCTATCGCCCACGCCTACGTGCTGCAGGAACTTCTTCTTCTCGGATCCATCAAGCCTGCTCTGCGTGAACACACTCTATCGAAAACAGGTCCTGTACAGACCGATCAGAGTTTCTACATCGTGGACGCCCCTTTCAAGACTCTTCTCACGCAGGCTGATGTCGCTGCTGGAAAGGGAAAGGGCGACGGCACAGATGGAGTGTGGTCAGTTGACGCACTCGCCGCCGCGATCAGGAATATCGAAGGTGTGTTGGAAGTGGGATTGTTTCAGGGAGAGAACGGCATCCATGCACAGGCAGAAGGGCGACGAGGCGGTCAAAAGCCTGTTGCTGTGTACTTTGGACTGGAGAACGGTGAAGTCGAGATCAAGAGATCATCGGAGCTCGTTGCGCAACTGGAAGCAGATGGAAAAGCTTGAGACAGTTCCAGCTCGACTACACCTACATCTGTTCCCGGACATGGCAACAGCGGCCATCACAACATAACTTGGCTACGGTACCTTATGCTCGACCCGTGATGATTGAGCTCTGGAAGACCACGAATACAACAGTCAGTCACAAGGCCGGTGCATGGACATAAGTGGCCATGGCAGTGCTGCGCTGGTCGCTTCGAACTGCCTGTCCGACGAAAATAGAAAAGTGGAGTCGGCACGGCACCCCATCTTCTCTCCGCACTTTTGTCTCCCGTGTTGTTCAGGTCCCTGCCTGCAACCTCACTCCGTCGAAACACTCCCTTCGCAACATGATTGGGCGAACACAACTGCGATATGCTCGCTCGGTCTCCTTCCCGTGCTTGCGCTTGTTTTTCGCCCAGACCAGAACAATGATGAGTGACCCGACATCTCCGCGACTGACACAGCGTGACGCTTTTCTTCACACGCGATCCTCGCGTGCCATTCAGCCGACACGTCCCCACGCGAAGGATTCGTACATGAAGCCACTCTGGCGTTGATCATTTCCATACTGAGTATCGCGTTTGACCAAGAGAGACGAGGTAGCCCAGTTCTGGGGAATGTAACCCAAGCATTAATACCGCCCATTGGCAAGATCAGGTTAAGTAGATCTTGCTTGCTCTTCTTTCTCTCTTTCACTCCATCCATATTCCTTCGGTTGTTGTCACGGGGTTGTGGAAAAACAAAATGGCGAAACTGATGCAGTATAATATGTTTGGGCGAGGTCGGAGTCTTCGATGGGCCATCACGATGGCGTGTCAGGTATGTTGTCGAGTTTGTCGCCAGATTGAAGCACAATCGGAAAGAAGCTAACAGTTCAAGATTGCGGTAGGGCTGATCGATGTATATGTGCGCTCAAGGCGTGAGCGCGGGACTGACGAGCACAGTTCATTCTCTTCGGCTACGACCAAGGTGTCTTCAGCGGCATTGTGGGCAATGAACATTTCAGAGAAACTTTCGGCAATCCTGGAAGTGCAGAGGAGGGCATCATTGTTTCGATTTACAACCTGGGAGCTTTCGCCGGTTGCATAGTCAACTTCTTCATCGGCGAGAGGATGGGTAGGAGGTTGTGTATGTGGGTTGCTATGGGCTTTATCGTAAGTCGTTCCGACGGAGAGACCGGTACCACAACATGGCACGTAAGAAATGATATTTGTAGGAACAAAGAATAGCTGATGCCGGTATACCTGCAGATCGTTGGAGCAATCCTGCAAACCACTTCATATGGCGTACCTCAAGTGCTCATCGCACGCTTTATTACTGGCATTGGCACGGGAATCGAAACCTCTACTGTGCCGATGTACCAATCTGAGCTCTGCGACGCCGACAAACGTGGCCGTCTGGTGTCCTCGGAACCACTCTTCGTGGGAGTCGGCATTGTGATTGCTTATTTCTTCGACTATGGCATGAGCTTCACACCGGGAAGCGCTGCCTGGCGAGTGCCTATTGCCTGCCAAGTTATCCCCGCTTTCGTGGTGATCGCTCTGGTCTTTGGCCTTCCGGAAAGTCCAAGGTGGCTTTATGCGCGCAACAGGAACGACGAGGCGTTACAAGTCATGTGCGATGTATGGGATAGTGGTCCGGATGGCGAGAAGGTGCAGAAGATGCAAAAAGATATTCTTGGCGCCCTGGAGTTGGAACGACAGCATGGTGAATACCAATGGAGAGATATTCTCAAACGTGATGAGGTCCAGACTGGACGCAGAGTTTTGCTTGCATATGGCATGCAGTTCATGAATCAGATGGGTGGTATCAACCTCGTCGTGTGAGTATCTGACGCAGCGCGATGCTCTACACCATCTCCTGACGGCCTGACAGATACTACGTGCCTTCGGCTTTGGAGAACAACGTCGGTCTGACTCGCAACCTTTCCTTGCTGATAGGAGGCGCAGTGCAATGTAGGTGACTCTTGCACGTTGAGTGGTGGATTCTCTGGAGACCTCTCACTGACCATCACTCCCAGGCATGTTCTTCGTTGGCTCACTCGTACCAACCTTCTTCCTCGACCAAATGGGACGCCGGCGACCGATGATGTGGGGATCTCTTGGCCTCGCTCTGTCCATGATGATGATTTCCATTTTGCTCAGTTTCCAGCGACCGCAATGGGAGGGCACAGCTACTGCCACCAAGACCGCCGAAGCTAGTGTGGCCTTTTTCTTCACTTATATGCTGATATTTGGCGCTACTGCGAACTGCATCCCATGGGTATACGTTCCAGAGATTTTGCCGCTACATGCTCGTGCGAAGGGTACAGCAGTCGGGATCTCCAGCAATTGGTATGTCTTGTGATTGCTGTGCCGATTTGACCGACCGAGATGATTACTAATCTCGCCAACTCGAAATGATAGGCTGTGGAACTTTTTCGTGGTCATGATCACACGTAAGTCATCCCGGATTTAACTACCTAGTGAGTGACATCTTACTGATTCTGGCTCTAGCAACACTGCTGGGCAGCTTAGCCTGGCAAGGCTACCTCATCTTCATGGCTCTCAACTTCTCCTTCATCCCGCTGATCTACTTTGTACGTATTCGAATTCGGCATGTTGTAATACATGGAGAGTATTCCTTTTCTCTAACCATCACGGTGATGCAGTTCTATCCCGAAACCACCAATCTCACTCTGGAAGACATCGACTTTTTATTCACGGAAGATGGTGCCGATGGATTGCCCAGGTTGGGAAGAAAGCGTCGACCAGTACAAGAGAGTGTGAGGCCCAGTAGTGAGGAGATGGCACAAGATGTTGAGAAAGGTCGATTGTCGACTGGAGGAGAGCAGTTGGAACATGTGGAACGGGTTGGGGAGAAGTCGACTTAGAGATCATGAGGTATCCAGTAGTTCAGTCCGATAGATTGCCAGGCGGCGATATATACGTATACATGAACATGCCGAGGCCTCTTACCTCCTAGCTACATGTATTTCATGGAGAAATGGAAGAAAGGAGAATTGTGTTAATTCATTGCTAAGAAGGAGAGACCGCTGACCAAAATTTATCTATGGCTGATTCCGTGTGGATGGATCCTTCTGTGTTTTACTCAAGTACCTTTCTTGCTGTTGGTAGGTAAACAATTACATGTACATTCTTCTAATGCACAGTATACACTCCATCTTGCAAATCAACCTTTAGCACTCGATGCTGTATGCACTCATCGATCCCATTCCTCCTCACGCCAGTCCAAACGAGATCAGACAAGACAACTCGAGGGAGCAATCCCCCCATTCCATTACCCAAAATTCTCAACTCAATCAATACCTACTCAACCAAGTGACGCGTCGCACCATATCAATATCCCTCGGATCTCTCTCCCACAAATGCAATTCCGCCAAACTGACCCACGTCATCTCAAAGTCGCCATCACTGCTTCCTCGACCCGTGCGTTTCGTTCGCAGAGGAACTTTGGCGGCATTGCGACTGAGGAGACCCATGGCACTGTGCGTGACGAGTTTCTCTAGCTTTGGCTTTACTAGTTGCTTGATGGCGCTGTGCTGGCATGTTGTTGCTCGGATTTCGCGGATTCTTGTGAGGGATTGGGAATCGAGACGTTGGAGAAAGTTTGAGGTGTCGAGCATGGAGTTGCTGGGCGAGGAGATTTGTTAGTGGGAGGATCAGAAGAATATGAAGAACAAGAGGAAGAAGAGGAAGAAGAAGAAGAAGAAGAAGAGGAAGAAGAGGAAGAAGAAGAAGAAGAAGAGGAAGAAGAAGAAGAGGAAGAAGAAGAAGAAGAAGAAGGCCGGGCATACGCAGTAAAGATATTGCTTCCGTAGTAAATAGACAGCGCTTCGGCGCGGACTTGGCGGCTAACACCAGCGTAAACTGGTAGTTGCGGAAAGACGGGTTCGTGGTCTTCGAGGAGTAGGTCATTGTTTGTGGATTGAACTCGGTCCACGACTTGGGATAGCGGGATCACTTGGTTGTGAGGGACGTCGTACTCGTAGATGCGATTCCGCAATTCCAGCGGAAGATCGAGGAAGCCGACCATTATGAGGCTGTTGCGTGGGGTGTGGTGTGTGTGTCTGTGTGTGTTGAGAGTGAAGTGAAGTGAAGAGAGAACATGAAGTTGCGTTTGTTGACTTAATCGGGTGGTCTCGGACAGCCCGAAATCGGAGGCTGGTGGCACTGCGGCTTCATGCAGCAGGCGCGTTAGAGACCGATCATCGACGCTTTCAACTTCTTTTTGTCTACCTCCTCCTCCTACCTCCTATTCCTACAAAACTTAGCCATTTGCAGTGAATATAGTACTATACCAGTAATATACCAGTAAGGTACTTCTCACCAGCTAAGTATACACATCGTCATCAAGCACGTCGCTTTCTCGTTACGACCTTGCCCTTTCCAGCCCGCCATCCTCCCGCCAGTCCATCATACCCATCGACGTCTGTCCAGCTGATCCAGACGTCTTGTTTCTCGCCTTCGACTGTTATGGGAACAACTACCACACTGGGAAGCAAGCCGTCGACGCTGCGCTGGTTGAAGTCCTGCAAGGCTCGGTTCACGAAACCCATATGTGCCAACTTGGTCGTCAATCGCACTGAGCCCGGCTGGAGACACTTCAGCTTCTCGGTATCCAGCTGAAGTAGAAACTGCGTTGTGGTTGTGTTAGCGACGGATGCGACTTGTGCCGGCTGCAAAGAATGGTCGGACTCCTGTTTTCTGTCGCTGCGGGACCAAGAAAGCATTTAGATCCTAGACATACATTGGTGATTGTCGTATGATACCCACACTCAAACGTATTCGCTGTATAGAACGCCTGCAGGGCTGACTTCTGGTGTGTTTCTGAGCCATCCGGAATCCGCAAGGCAGCTGTGAGATCTGGTTCATTCACGTACGGAGGGTCCAAGAGCAGCTGAATTGGCTTGTTGATGTGCATAGCAGTTGGCAGTCCTCCATTGACGAGAACCGACTGAGTGGCGGCCTGAAGTCGTGATCTGGAGGCGGCTGGTGTCTGCGCCGTAATGGCGACGGGCAGCTTTCCCACGCGCGCATTGGGACCAGTCATTTGCGCAACTGGCATCTTGACAACGACCGCCTTGGAACGAGCCATGTGCGAAACTGGCGTGGATGGTGCGGAGGGCGATGTTGGTGCGGAAGGCGATGTTGGTGTTGGTGCTGGTGTTGACAATGGCCTCTGGCGTTTGTCCGATCCCGTGTCCACGTACTTTATGGTGGGATTGGGCCCAGGGCGGTGTTTACTAGTGACACCGATCCACTCTGGTCCGATTACTTCATTCACTCCGTATGCTGGAGATGATGAGGTCAGCACAAACACCTCGCCATCATGACCCTAAGAGCAGCTGTACCGAGATTGGATTGCGGCTGCACCATTGCAGTAAGAGGAGAAGCCGGAGGCATCGCCAATTTCTAGTCTCTGAATCAATAGGTGGATGCATTGGCGTACATGTTCCACACCTACGATTCCACTCCTGAACGGTACGACGACGACGCAAGAACTCTTGAGATACTGCTTTCGGCATGGCATATGTGAAGCGTGAATGAGGAGGGCAGGCGCAACGGAGCTCGATAGCAGCCAAGGTAAGTACCTCCTTATAACGCCAGACATGTCAGAAGACCTCCTGGACCACTCCACGTGCAGGTATCCGGAGGAATCGCGCAGGAACGGAGGGAGGGAGGGAAGGAGGGAGGAAATTGTCAAATTCCATGCCAGACGCCTCGCTAAACTCACTCCTCGTATCTTCGTATCGCGTGAGCCGTGGTAGTATCCTTACCGACCGCTCCATGATGATTGCCCTGCGCACCGAGAGAAGTCTGGTGTCATGCAGCACAACGGCGCGAGCATGATATCGTCTCAGCCGAGCGTCTTCATCTTCTTCTTCTGCTTGCCACTCTTTTCTCCGCTCTTCTTTTGTGAGAACTCGCGCCAGCTCCCGATGCGCTGGTCCCGCGTCTTCTCCCAGTCCTGCTCGTGTTCACGCTTCCGCTTGCGTTCCGCCAGCTCCGCTTCCTCTCTCTTCTTCTCGCGACCCTCTTCCTGCATCTGTGCCTTCAACTGTCGCTGTCGACGAAGCTCGTTGTCTGCAAGCACCCACTTGACCTTCTCCTTCCACTCTTTCATGAAGTTGACATCGGGATCCTTGACCTCCTCGCTGTCCACCGTGAGCTTCTTGTCACGCATCAAGAGCATTCTCGCGTCGGCAATGGCCTCGTCGAGCCTCTCGCGCTGCTTCTCATCAAGAAGAGCCTGGTATGCTTTTGCGAGTCGGTCGAAGGCGTCTTTGGCGTATGGATTGCTCGTTTTATCCGGATGGATCAACAACGATTTCTTTCGGTACGCCTTCTTGATATCTTCCTCGGGAACACCAGGCTGCAGATCCAACACGTCGTATGCGTTGGCGCGAAAGCTGTTCATAATGCGATTGATCTCGCTGTCCTATACTCTGCAATCAGCACATTGCTGCACAGATTCTCTACCAGACTCGTAGGTCACCTTATCGAACTCCTTCGAGTCCTTTTCGAGATTGGCGAGAAAGGCGGCATCTTCCAACTCCTGCTGCTTTTCGAGCTTCTTAAGATCCTTCTCGGGCTCGTTTCCCTTCGAGTCCGCCATATTCGCGGTATAACTCGATGTGGTATGAGGTCGTCGGAGGTTGATGAGCCAGTGTTATAGGATGCCGTCGGGACCAGGGTAGTTCTACGAGTAGCGGTAAACTAGAGTTTGCGACGCGGGTAGAATATCCGACTTTCAACTTTTTTCATGTGAAGCTCCAGTCTCGCTTCCATTCGGTTTGCGACAACATTTGCACCATGTTTGTTTGAAGAACCAGAATCAGAATCGACGCTCAACCTGCACCATGGTTCCCGTACGGACTGGTCGCACACGCCCGACGAAACCGAAAAAAGCGGCACGAGGACAGAAGAGAAAGCGAGAGGATGTCGACGTAGAGGCTTTGGAAAGTGCAGTGCAGGAACTCGATCCGAAGGCGAAATATGATACTTTCACCGACTTGCCATTGTCCGAACCGACCAAGATAGGCTTGAAGGCCGCTCACTTCAGTACCCTCACCGATATCCAGGCGAAAGCCATCCCACTGGCGCTCCAAGGCCGAGATATCCTGGGAGCAGCCAAGACAGGAAGCGGCAAGACGCTGGCCTTTCTCGTTCCTGTGCTGGAGAACCTGTACCGAGCACAATGTGTGGGTGGCGATGCGGGACTCGGCGCTCTGATTATCACACCTACGAGGGAGCTGGCGATCCAGATCTTCGAGGTGCTGCGGAAGGTGGGTGGGAAAGGACATCTCTTCTCGGCTGGGCTCGTGATTGGCGGTAAGAGCGTGCGAGACGAGGCAGATGCGTTGCTGAGGATGAACATATTGGTATGCACGCCGGGGCGCATCAAGCAGCATTTGGAACAGACTGCGGGCTTCAACGCGGACAACCTGCGAATGCTCGTGATGGACGAAGCAGATCGAATCATGGACTTGGGCTTCCAGCACGCTGTAGATGCCATCATTGAATACCTCCCCAAGGATAGGCAGACCATGCTGTTTAGTGCCACACAGAGCAAGCGAGTGTCGGATCTGGCGCGACTGTCGCTGAAAGAGCCCGAGTACATCTCGGTGCATGAGACTGCTGCTTCAGCAACTCCCAAGACTTTGCAGCAAAACTATGTCATTACTCCTCTGGCTGAGAAGCTCGATACGCTCTGGTCCTTCATACAGTCGGCGAAAAAGTCCAAGATCATTGTATTCCTGTCCGCCACCAAGCAAGTACGATTCGTGTTCGAAGCTTTCCGCCATATGCAGCCCGGTATCCCACTGTTGCATCTCTACGGACGAATGAAAGAGACGACACGGCTCGAGACGACGGAGAAGTTTTCACGCGCGCAGCATAGCTGTCTGTTCACCACCGATGTCGTGGCACGTGGTCTGGACTTTCCGGCGGTAGACTGGGTCGTGCAAGTCGACTGCCCCGAAGATGCGGACACTTACATTCATCGAGTCGGTCGCACTGCGCGATACGAGCGCGAAGGTCGCGCAGTGCTGTTCCTCGACCCCAGCGAAGAGGAAGGCATGCTTACACGACTGGAGCAGAAGAAGATTCCGATCGAACGCATCAACGTACGGCAGAAGAAGCAGCAAAGCATCAAGGACCAGTTACAGAACATGTGCTTTCAGGACCCTCACGTGAAGCAGCTCGCCCAGAAGGCATTTATCGCGTACACCAAGAGCATCCACATCCAAAAGGACAAGGAAGTGTTTAATTTGCAAAAATACAAGCTCGATGAGTGGGCGGCTAGTATGGGTCTCCCTGGTGCACCCCGCATCAAGTTTTTAAATGCAGACCCAGAAGCGCAAAGACGCAAGAAGAACGAGTCACGTCAAGCACTGTTCCGGGCCTCTGACGACGATGACGAGGAGGACGACGATGAAGACGATGAAGACGAGCAGGACAACAAGAAGCAGAAGAAGAACGGAGTGCGCACCAAGTACGACCGCATGTTCGAGCGACAAAACCAGGATATCCTGGCAGAGCACAACAGGAAGCTTGTTCGCCAGGACGAAGACGACATGCATCGACTGGATGGAGAACAAATGTCTGATGATGAGCTCTTCTCGGTCAAGCGCCGCATAGCAGCAGACGAAGTGCGGTCTGGTGAAGACGAGGAAGATGATGAAGGCGAAGGTGAAGGTGAAGAAGAAGCAGACACTACCACGGGGGTCAGGAGTGTCCTCATCCCTGGAGCCAAGACGCCTCTGGTGCTCGACTCGAAGCGGCGCGAGAAGTTGCTCAAGTCGAAGAAGAAGCTGACCAAGCTCAAGGACAAGGGCCAGAAATTGGTGTTTGACGATGATGGCAATGCACAGCAGGTGTATGAGCTCGAGAATGAAGAAGGGTTCCGAGCTCAGGGCGAAGCGGAAGAACAAAGGAGGAAGTTCTTGGAGAAGGAAGCGGAGCGTGCCGAGAAGGCTGATGTAGAGGACAAGGCGCTCGCGAAAGAGAAGCGTAGAGCCAAAATGCAGAAGCGGAAGGAGAAGGAGAAGGAGGAGAGGGCGGCAGCGAATGCGCCCGAGAATAGTGATGATGAAAGCGAGGGTAGTGGTGGTGGACTCGAGGACGCGAGAGAAGAGTTTGCAAAGTTCTTGAACGACACACGAGAAAGTGATGAAAGCGCCGATGAGAGTGAGGAGGAGGAGGAGGAGGAGGAGGAGGAGGAGGAGAGGGCGCAAAAGAAACAGAAGACGGAAAAGAAAAAGGTGAAATGGTTCCAGGAAAAGGGCAAGAGAACGGATATGGAGCAGCAGGAGATGGAGATTGAATCATTTGGAGACTTGGAGGCGGCAGCAGCAGCAGCTTTGCAGAGTTAACATGAGAGTATGTTTTAATTGCATGCCAGATATGTAGCTGAGCGACAGACATGCGTAAGACAGTATGTACAATTCTGTCTTGATGAAAGGAGCTTCGACTCGAGCGCGTGGAACCAGATGACGCCACGCGTTGGTGCTGCGTTACACGGAATGTCTTTTTACCTCTTTGATATTACAGGTGAGTACAGGTGAATATACCAACTAAATAGTCGAATACTGACTACAGCGTTGGTTGTACTAGTTGTACTAATCACTTACTAATACCCCATTCAGCCGACCTGGATCCATGTTGACACGGTGTCCTAGGGTCCAAAAGTCTAACATGTCAACGTTCAAAATCAATAATATTATATCGGAACCAGTATACAGTATATATCCCTCCTAATAGTTCACTCTCCATCATATTTGGTAGGTGGTGATGATGATTATTGTTATTCACATTGTACTTCCGAAAATAGCCTTCTTTGTAATCCAAAACAACATTCCAGCAGGGAGAAATGAAGAATGTACCCGATGCGGCTTTCCTCCTCCTCCTTTCGATGCCAGGAGAGGCAGAGAGAGAGGGAGAGACGGGAGAGACGGGAGAGAAAAGAAAAAAGAAAAAAGTATACTCCTAGATGAGTCCTAGTTCCTTACCTTGCCTTTTTACTTTTGGCTTGCACAAATAATCTCACCCTGACAAGGCACAACGCTGCATTGGGCTGCATACCTTATACGTATACCTACGCTACTCTACTTCTCCTGTGTATCTGCCTGCACCTTTTTTTTTTATATATCATCATCATCATCAATACTACAAGACTTGGAACTACCTACTGCAACTACCTACCTACCGTGTACCAATAACAAGCCGCACTCTCTACCCCTTTCACACCACCATTCTGGGTCCTAGCAGCAGAAGAGCAGCTCTTTGTTGCTTCCCTTCATCCTTTCATCACGAAAACGAAGACCAAAAAGAAGAAGAAATAAAAAAGAGCAGTCCAATACTCTTTTATTTTTTCCCCCGCGTCCAATGACACTGCGAAACACACTATTGCATCGAAATTGCATCTTCTGAAAAAAGGGCTGAGAGACTCGTGTGTGTGTGTGTCTCTGCCGAAAAGACACAGTACGGGAAGAAGAAGGAAAAAAGAGAGACTCTTACGACTCAGACAAAGACATCTCTTTAAAAGTTCTGAAACTCTCTTTCTCTCTCTCGCTCTCTCTTTCTTACAGCCATATTATACACACACTCCAGGACGAATTTTTCCCCGACTCCAAAGGGCAGAGAGAGAATTGCATTGCATTGCATTGCGTTACAAAATCAAGAAGATCGACCCGCCCGCCAGCCTTATTCCCTCTTTGCGCATGATTGATTGATTGATTGATTGATTGTGTGTGGGAAGGGGAAACAAAGAGAACGAAAAAGACAATGGCGAATAATAATAACGACGACGATTTGTTGGTTATGATGAAGAAGAAGACACAGCCGTCGCCGTCGCCGCTGAGCCCGGCAGTTTCATCGACTTGGGGAATGAGATTGAGAGCGATGTTTTGTTGTGGTGGTTGGGGTTATGATGATGATGAGGATGATGATTATGATTCTTCACGGAGGTCGATTGAGATTGTGAGTTCTTTTCTTTCTCTCAGTCCAGAATGAATAGTATCTGATCTATGCTTGTCTTCTCCCCAAAAAAAGAGCGCACCGAGAAATTTTCGAAGAGAAGATGTTCAGATTGCGGGATTGACTGATGAACAGTAAGTTGACCTTTAATTTTCTTCCTCTCTTCCTTTGTACTCTTCTTCACATGCTAAAAAATCGCATTCCAGACACCACGAAATTCGCGAAAAATCCCACCGAGATGCCCAGCGCATGTATCACCAACTCCGACCTCTCCAATCCTCCCCATCCGGCACTTTCACCGAACGACCCATGCCCACCCTGGAACAATTCACTCAACCTCGCGCTGCACCCATTCCAGGTTCTTCTCCCGCGTTTCTCAGCCTTCCCGACTTTGGAGGCACCTATCCCACCAGTCCCGCTCCTCTTCCCAATCTTCCTCCCCCTTCAGCCCAACGCAACGCAAATCGCGTCTCAGGCTTCTACGGAAGCGATAATCTCCACAATGTCATTCTCCCCCACGCCAGAACGGGAGGAGGAAATACTCTGGATCGAGTCAAAGCGCATTCGAGAAAACTCTCGGATACCTTTCGGAAAACAACTCAGCTGCCTTCGCCTGCGGATTCGGTGGTTTGTGGACAGACGACGACGAGTACGAATACGACGACGATGATGATGATGACGGATGAGGAGGTGGAGATGAGATGTCTTGTTTCTTATGCTGATGAGAATGAGAATGAGAAGAAGATGTTTGATGAGGAGGAGGAGGAGGAGGAGGAGGAGGAGGAGGAGGAGGGGCGGAAGAAGAAGAAGATGATGCAGAGGAGTATACGAGACGCGAAGAATTCGGGCGATTCTTTTCAGTCGACTTAGCGATTTTGGTTTCTTTTTCTTTTTTCTTTTTTATTGCCAAAAAAAAAGCAATATCATGTCTGATGCGAGAAGCGACGAATAGAGGCAGGCAGGCGTATGGCGTATGGCGCGTGAGAGACTTGTAGGAAGTAACTCAAGGTGTGGGCGGGGATTTTCTGTTCTCATTTTCGTTTGGTTGGACATGAGTGACGTTCCGGAAGAGGAGGAGATGGTGCGATATTGGTATAGAAAAGAAAAAGACTGGAGCTGGGCTGAGGCTGGGATGTGTACGAATAACAGAGATGAAAAGAATGATGAGCTTTTTGGAAAGTAAAAGCTACTCACTACCTACCTACCTATAGGTACTAATCAGGGTGTGGATTCATGACTGCTGATGGAGGCTGTGGTGTTTCTTGGTCTTATCACTACTTAAGCTACTGTGGTGAAAGGCAAAAAGGCAATCAACTCATATTGCAGAGTGGAAAGGGGAAGGGAGGATCCATGTTTGGGAGCAGATAGTCGACAGTCATCTTTGCCTCGAGTTTGGGCATTGTTTGGGAGCTTATTATCAGCTATGCTGCTGATGCTCGACAACAAGTACACTATAAGGTACTTAATGTTAGGTAGACAAAGCACTTTTGTCACACTGACAAAAGCCAAAAAAAAAAAAACTTCCTCTGCTTCAAATGCTTTTTCTGAGAGTCGCGTAACATATCACTGTCGTCGTCTTTGTTGTCTCCCCGTTACCTATTTACCCCTCGTCTTCCCTTCAAACTCACTATCATCGCTATCATCATCATCATCATCATCATCGGCTGCTTCAGGTACTTGAGATGTATTCCCCACACGACTGGCCACCGGAGCATCAGGTTCATCCGTATAGGAATCCAAATCCACATCCTCCCCTGCTGCTACCAGAGGAGTAGAATTGTCATCATTCTTCTTATTTCCATTCCCACTGCTCTTGTCTCCGTCATCTCTCGTTCCGATAATCACCGATCCCGTGACGAGCATGGCTGCGCCGAGCCACCATAGACCTTGATTTTGTTTTTGACATGTTAATAGAGATGAAGAAGAAAGAAGGAAGAAAGAAGGAAGAAAGAGGAAAGAAAGAAAAGAGAAAACTCACCAGGTAAACTCTCCCGAAAAATCACCCAGCCCAAAATCGCCGTCATCATGAAATTCGCACTCGTATTCATCACACTCACTCGGACGGTACTGGATGCCAGACGGAGTGCATTGGTGAATAAACCCCACATGATGGCGTTGAAGAGGAGGTTGAGGAGGAAGAAGAACTATTCAATATTTGTATTTCAGAAATGTTGAATTTTTGAAAAAGAAAAAAAGAAACAAATCGAAAAATAAAGAAAAAATGTGAACTCACCCCTCTCACTAATCCTTCCACAATAATCACGAATTTCCCTCCTTCTTCTTCGCCTCCTCCTCCTAGAGCGGTGGAAATGGCTGTCGCCCAGGTACTCGTCAATTGCGTCGTGGTGAGTTTGGCAAATACCCCGTTGAGGGCGGCGCAGAAGCCCGAGGAGAGGGCGTAGATGAGCCATTGGGGAGTATTGGAGTGGGATGTCATGGCTCTTTTTTTTTTTCTTTTCTTGATTATGGATGGGGGTAGTGGTACTACCTAATGTGTGTATGTATGGATTGTTGGAGGGTTGAGGGGATAGGGAGGTGACATGAGATGAGATTCTGTAGGTTGTAGGTTGTAGACTTGTAGGAGTAGGGGGGCTTGGCATGCAACTACCTAAGGTCAGGTACCTCACTCTTCATTTTGATTACTCAGCGTATGCATGTGCACTTTTCCGACAATCACAATTCACTCTACTACATGTACCAACTTCAGAAGCAAAGACTGAGACGAGACGGACGTAGCACAGCCGGGCCTGCGTAATATGCCCTAATCAAGTACAATTGAAGAATACCAGCCATGATATAACCAACGTAGACAATAGATGCTAGATTCTTATACTTCTTCTTCGAATTCTAGTGCTGCTTACCATGTATCCTCATTGATGAAGCTGCTGAATCCATGTCATATGCCAATTGCATTATGATACTGTAACCTCGGTACCTGTATGCAAGACCACTCATCTACTCATCTCATCATCAATATGTGTCTGATTAAGGGCAAGCCATAACAGTTCTGGAATCGCTCTCCACGTTTCACTGCTGGCTCTCACGCGTAGAACCTCGTTCTCGTTGGCCGAACCCTTGCGCCTGTGTGAGTACCATTAATCGTGACGGCGAACCTGAATCAGTCACGAGTCCTCTCGGCCTCAGTGTTGTCTTGGAGCAAACCTCTGGCGCGCTTCTCCTCTCTTCGTGAGCGGAGCAGAGCATCCTTCTTATTCTTCTTCTTCTTCTTCTTGGTCGTGCTGGACTGGGGTATCCTCCACCTTGCTCGCCTCGCCGAACCCGTCCTCTCCACAGCTTGCTACTAAGGAGCTTTGTCCTTGGACTGACATGCTACAATCTTGACCTTCTCCGCGTCCATCTGATGGGCATTATCCATTTTGAATTTCACGTCCTTGATCACAAACGTCCACACTTCGTCGCAGAATCGATAGACGTCAAGATGTCCCTTGACAGAGCATCAGTCCCCATTTACCGCCTCACCCTGCCTCGACTGCACGGGACGTCTCACCTTGAATGTCATGCGAGCTTTGACTTTGTCGCCGAGTACAGTGGCAATGTGCTGATCGAAGTTGGCCATGATGCGCATAGCAAGCTGAGGTTCGATGCGCCGAGAACTGATCAGGTCGTCGAGCGTGTCGGCGAGAGCGAGGCCGATGCTGCGCGCATAAGATGTCATTAGCGTACAGTTCCTCTTACCTCTCTACCTCTCTCTCTACCTGCGGGAGTGACATGGCAAGGGAGGCGCATACGAAGTGCCTCTGTAGAGCTCATAGTAGCCCAGTTGCGCTGCAGTCTGCGCCATGATACCGATCGCTCCTCAACGGTGCGAGACGATGCGAGTAATATGCGGTGAGAGCACCTCGAGCGAGTGTTGCTGGAGAGGTGTCTGGGGTATCAAGAGATTGAAGGTGTTGAGGGGTCGTTGGTTATATAATAAGGTAGTTGGTGGAGATGAGGAGGGCGAGGGAGAGGGCGGAGCGGGAGCCGGCAGCTCCCGTCAACTCGCGATGTCATGTGCATCAGCTCCAGGCGACACTTTCGAGTGAAGGAAGCATCCACATCCATCTCCAACACTCTTCCGCTGCTCGTCAACCATGGGAGGACTCTACTATGGCGCTGGGGGCGCTGGCTCGGCCCTCACGGTCATTGGACTTTGTACGCGACTATCCCCATCCCACACAATCCCTCAATGGAGAGGCGAGGCGAGGCGAGGCGAGAGAGAGCGAGAGAGGGAGGGCGAGAGCTAGAGGGAGGTCGCGACTAACCCAAGACGATAGATATGCTCTTCCAAGGCGAAGGAGAGGCCTTCAACGTCGGCGCCTTTCTCGAATCCATATCACCCTACGCCTGGGCTTCGACCGGCATCGCCCTCTGCATAGGACTGTCTGTGGTGGGAGCAGCATGGTCAGTAATACACTATTCCGCGAAGCATGAGAGGCATCAGGCGTGAGGGAGAAGGCTGGTAGACGGGCAAAATGAAGGACGAACGTCGAGAACAACAGCTGAGACAGAATACGTATAGGGGCATCTTCATTACAGGCTCGTCCATCCTTGGAGGAGGTGTCAAGGCACCACGAATCCGGACCAAGAACTTGATCTCCATCATCTTCTGTGAAGTCGTGGCCATCTACGGCGTCATCATGAGCATTGTCTTCTCCGCCAAGATGGAGAATGTATCGGGGCCAGGGATATACTCTGCGGGAAACTATTTCACCGGTTATGCTCTCTTCTGGTCCGGACTCCTGGTCGGCGCGTGCAACTTGATCTGCGGCGTCTCTGTCGGTATCAACGGGTCTAGTGCTGCCTTGTCTGACGCGGCTGATCCAAGTTTGTGAGTACATGACGAGCTCAGAGGCGAGAATAGCAAATACTAACCAGCCCAAGATTCGTCAAGGTTCTCGTTATTGAGATCTTCTCTTCAGTGCTCGGCTTGTTTGGACTCATCATTGGACTGCTTCTGAGCGGGAATGCCGATCCATTCCAAGCGCCCGGCAAATAGATAATCTCCTGGATGTTGCGGAATCGACGCCTTGTATCCAGACCTACCACGGGCCTCCACCTTGCTTGTCGCAACGCCGATCTATGGATGGATTGGGCAGCTACGAGCCGCGGGAAAATGCATTTGCGGGCGAACAGGAAACAGCATGGCACAGGCAAGCCTCAAGTGGTATACCGGCGACAGTAAGGCTATGTATGTATGTATTGTGACAATACTTTGAGGGCATCTACGCCCGCACCTTCACGGCTCATTCCAGAAGCTACACCAGCACCGTCGACGATCCAGGGTCACTACAAGATCACTCAGATATGGATTTGTGGAGGTAGGCGTATGTCTCGCAGTCTCGGGGCTTTGATTCTTGTACCCAACCAGAGACAAGAACAATGGAAACACACCCGCGACATACGCAAATCATGTCATCATCCTAGACGCGTCTGGTTGTTGCTGATGGTTGCACCAGTATAGGCTCGAAGATTCTTCGGAAGCACAAACAAGTCTTCTCCTGATTGCTCGCTTCCAGTCACTTGCTCTTCGCTCTGTATAAAGTCTGACTTCTCGCTGCTCACGTTGATTTCAGTTCTGATACCACATGCCCTTCCTTGGCTTGCATACCCATGAATCCACTATATACAACACCCACCAGACAACACACTATATACAACACTAACCAGACAACACGCTATACGCAGTGTGAAGTACACTCAGATCCGAGGATCGGCTCTCTCATCTTGATACTCCTCTGATAAAGGAGCTTCGCTGGCGAGGTACTCACCTTGGAGGGGGTGCAGCGTGGGGCAGCTTTTCAAAGACAGAACAGGTCGACACCACCACCTACTCAATCTCATCATGGCTCCGACCAAGAAAACCACCGCCGCCACCGCCAACACAGCTTTTGACCCTGACCCAAACACCGCTGCCTCCACTGGCATTCCCACCGAACTCCCCACTCACACCGACGGATATACGAACCCTGATCTTGTCATGGAGATCATTTGGCCCGCCCCCAAGGTACGCATCCCCTTTCCCCTCCTTC
This sequence comes from Sphaerulina musiva SO2202, assembly GCF_000320565.1. Taxonomy (NCBI): domain Eukaryota; kingdom Fungi; phylum Ascomycota; class Dothideomycetes; order Mycosphaerellales; family Mycosphaerellaceae; genus Sphaerulina; species Sphaerulina musiva. The sequence goes on from NW_016017392.1 coordinate 797,629, forward strand.
TCCACCTTTCCCTCTCTCCAGCCCAGCAACTAACCCTTTCCGGCGCAGATCAATGCTGGTAATAGCGGCCTTCCAAACACCACGCACCAGACCATAACCGATCTCTGGAGGGGCGCCAGCAGAAGTGGACGGCAATCATCGCAGGACAAGAGAATACCATCTCTGGCTTCATTATATCTTCCGAGAAAACATCTATAAACTGTGATTATAGCAATAATTTTGCCAGATGCAACTTCAGAGCATTCATATGGCTGAAGACAATTATACCGTAATTTCGGCTTTATCCTTTGGATATTGGAGCTGCATTGGATCTGAAGACTCGACAAACCGCGTCGAAGTATGTCATGAGCCTGCCGGATTGCATTGCAGAGAAGGGTGATATGTGGAACTGGTTGAAGGGGGGGCACACTCATCCACGAAATGCTACATGCCTACACGATTCATGGAACCTGACTGAAAGCGATGGCACCAAGTCACACGAAAAATGCCACTGCGGCACCAAAACTGCCACTGCGGCACGAAAACCGTACACCGGCCTGTGGAATCAGAACTGGCCAGGCGTGCTCCCTCGCTGAAAGTGCACAGCAACGATGGTGTTCAAGTTGTGAGCAAAAGGGCGCATCCCGAGCAGAAAATCTTTGGGAAACGATGCGAAGAGGGTACTCGAGCTGCGGGGAGGTCGTTATCAAGGGCCAGTATATGGACGTGGGGGGAGCAGCTACTTTTGGTATGTCTGGTGCTTGCGAGAGGCATGAGGAATGTTTTGTGGGTTGAGGAGAGATAGAGAGCCTAAATAGTCACTTCGTGATCGGAATATACAAGAGAAACTACCCCTTGCTAGAAGGAATATCATTTCTCTCTTTTCGAAGTAGAATCGAGTGAGTTTATCGATCATAATCAATAAGAGGTGCACAGTGAACTGCTCTGCGTCCGAATAACATCCGAGAGATGATTTTCCGTTCGTTCTATTCGGCAGAGTAGTTTACATTAAGGCCAAAGAAGATTGTAAGTGCTTCTCCCCTCCAACAATCATGATCCATCTCTCAAAAATCGCTCGATTTCCACTTTCGCATTCCATTCTCGCCCGGCTTCTGAGAAGGAGTTGCCAATGATCCAACCACCTGCGCAAAAAAAAAGAACATTGTCGTGTCAGCTGAAAAGAGAAGAAAGAGAAAGGGCCCCATTGAACCCCGAGTGTCCTGCTCACTTACCGATGCGAGGAAAGTTTGTCACGAGGAATAAGAAGCAATAATATGTATACTCCCACCACAGAGTAGTAATCTTGCGTCTGCCGAAATATAGATTCCGCGTTTGTGTCTTGATATTGGCTACTCGTTCGTGTCGAAGCTCATAGAGAGCTTTGGTGGCGGAATCGATGCTTTGGGCGAGGGCGTGGGAGGAGGTGGATCTTTGGTCATCATCATCATCAAAATCATCAAGTGAAGTCTCCTCTTCTTGCAATGATTCCGAAAGGTAGTGAGTCAGGAGAAGGGAGAAAGTCACACTATCTTCAAGGGCTTGTGCTGCTCCCTGAATGAGTTTGACAAACAAGTCAGCCGCGAGATCTTTGTGTGGAAAGAAAGAAAAAGGAGTTCGTCTTCCAACAACCCTTCCTTCGATTGACGGAAACTTACCTGTCCACTGGTCGCTTGTAACGTATGAGCAGCATCTCCGAGCAAAACACACCCTCCTTTGCCCCAGTGTGGTAACTTTGGCGTTGTCCACAACGGATAGACTGATGATGTGTTGGAAGCAGAGATACATTTCTGGATTATCGGGTCCTTCCAAGTTCCATGCCGCTGCTCCAACTGTTTTTGTACTTGAGCCGCGTCGGTGGATTCAGGGGAAGGGATTTCTTCTGATGGCCAGTTGGACCACCATCCCAGCGTTGTGCATGCTGAAAGGGGCGATACAGCAGCATAGCCGAAAGAGCCTGTAGGCCCGAATGTGACTACCGCACTCTTCTGCTTCGCGATAATATCTGGCACGCTCTCCTCATCCTTCTTCTTCTCCTTACTGTTGTCCATCTTGATGAAAGAGCCGACGCCGCCGAAACCCCTGTTGTAATGTAGCTCAGGAGGTCAGGTCTATTCACTTCGCATGAACGAACAAATCAAGAACATGAAGAACAGACGGCAGAAGATGAGAAAAAAAAACTTACTCAAATTCCGGTGCATAGTGCTTTTCATCAGCCTCTTGACCAAACACTGCTCGTTTCACCACACTGTGGACGCCATCTGCACCAATGACCAAATCTGCTTCGACGGAGGGACGGCCGTCGGAGAATTTGACTCGCGGTTTCTGATTTCCATCTGGAGATTTTCCTCCTCCCAACTCTACATCGATGACTTTGCCGTGGAGAATCGGCTGCTCTCGCCTTCCGACAATTTCTCGTAGACATTCTTTGAGGACGGCATGAGGGCATGAGATGGCATATTCCTCTTTCTGATCGACTGTTGCTGTTGTGGCTGTTGTTGTTGTTGTTGTAGGCAGCTTTGCAAGAGTATATCCCCTCGCAGATCGAATTGTAAAAGCATGGTTCTCGAATCCTTGTGATTTGAACAACGTATACAGTTCAGGATCGATTTGTTGTAGAATCTTGATGCTGGTTGGAGGGAGGATGGAAGTGTTACCAATGGGCCCTGCTCCTGATCCTGCTCCCGCTGGTATGGAGATGTGGGAGTCGTAAATGAGGAATTCTAATTTTCTGGTAGTTTTGCCGAGAATTGGTGGGAGAAGTTTTTCGAGGAGGAGATATGTGGATAGGCCTGAGACGCCAGCGCCGACGATGATGATTCTCATGATAAATTTTTTTGGCTTACTACTTGGAATTCTGATGAGACAATGTAAACAATCAGATTTTTTCCCCTATTTTCTCTCTGGTGCATGGAAGAAATTATGGTTGGTCCAGGCGAATCCCTTAGTCCGTACGTGTGTATAGCGAAACCTTCATCTACACCGACAATGTTGCCATCTCGTATCCCGAGCTTGGAGACTCTCTGGGGTTTACTATCGACACGAGCCCAATACAACATGATCATCGACGGCCGGGGGGAGAAAATGTTTGCGTGACCCTGTAACCCTTTTCACTTAGGATACTTCGCCAGGGGTCACGAAGACAATATCAGAATTTACGTACATGTGTTTGCAATGCCCAAGAACAAGATGCCTGAGCAGTTTCCCTGGGCACTTTTCATGGATGACCCTTTTCTCTTGAGCAGTTTTCCTTTTCGGTTTCTTCATGGATGTTCTTTTTTTTTCCCCTTTTTTCTCCCCCCCTCGTGAGCATTTTTTTCTTGGACAGGGGTTTGAGCAAGTTGCCGTATTTGGTAATCTTCGGCTTCACGAATGAGTTTCGATCGGACGACTGAGAATATTGTACTCTTTCCAATGGTCGACAGCAACAAAAAAAAATCGATCCTTCAGCGACAGACCCTCATTCCACCATCATCGCATCCAGAAGAACGAAAATGCTCCTTCCGGGTCGTCTGGGAAACTCTCAATCGAGCCTCGCCACCGATCCGAGAACTCATCGTGGACTCCTGAAAGGCCTAGAAGCGTATGAAATGCAGTACAATACTTTTCTGACCGCGAACATCACTCCAGATGCTTCTCTAGCAGAAATAATTGCTTTCGCCCATGAGAGCGAAAAGGCACTCGAGAGCATGATACATGGAATGGACTTTGGCGTACTACATCCTTCGCAACAAAGTCCAATCACCGTGACACAAGTCTTCATTCCTGGCGTCAACGAGAACCAAATTCAACTATCCATATATCGCCCCGCCCATGAAAACTCTCAGGAGGAGCTACCCGCCGTCTTGTATTTTCACGGAGGTGGCATGGTCATGTTATCCACGCAAAATCGTCTACACACGAGCTACGCAGAAGCGATTGCTCGCACGGGTCTGGTCGCCATTCTCGTGGATTTCAGCAATGTTCTCAGCAACGGAAATCCCGAAGCCAGTTCACACACCAATCTCAATCCATTTCCTACGGGACTAGACGATTGTGTCTCAGCAGCGAGGTGGATAAACAAACACAAACAAGACCTGCGAATCAGCAAAATCGTGCTGCACGGTGATAGCGGAGGGGCAAATCTGGCTTTGGCTACAGCGTTGAGACTCAATATTAGTGAAAATACAAAGGCTACGATCGATGGTGTGTTTGCCGTGGATCCCTATATCAGCGGAGCGTACGACCAGAGTCGGGAATGGAAATTGAAAAATCTGCTGCAATCTTTGGTCGAGTGTGATGGATATGATGTGAGTTGTTCTTCGTGCTCGATTTATGCTCGTCTCTACGACCATCAGGGCAAATTTCGAAACGATCGTTTTGCTTGGCCATACTGGGCGATGGAGTCTGATTTGTGTGGCTTGCCGCCTCATGTGATTATGGTTGCTGAGTTGGATCCGTTGAGGGATGAAGGGATCGAGTATTGCAGGAAACTCGTTCGGGCTGGCGTGAGGAGTGTGGGAAGGGTGAGATTGGGAATGACTCATACGGGTGATTTATTGTTGAGGCAGTACGTGCCGGACGAGTTTTTGGAATTACTCGATATGCTCAGGGGTTTTGTCGATAGACTTTGATAGAATGTTCGAGTTACTGCTACTCCCTATCAATCATTTCTTCCCTCGCAAGAACACACCGGGTTTATGGTATGGTCAACCAATGGAGAATATGCTAGATACAATGTGTGCGCCGTTCGAACGATGGAGGTAAGAGATATCGTGCTACAGAGCTGTAATGCTCGTATAAGCGACCACTAGAAAAGAAAGGGGGAGAAACGAATGTATATGATTGTCATCGATATGATTATGATTCAAACGAATGTACTGCCGATAGCTATCTATGCACTCAAATTCTCACAATGACCTCCATCAAGTTGCAAAATGAGACAATGCCATCCGGCTCCGCCCTCCCCCCTATCTCGCAGATTTCAGGGGTTGCTCCGCTTACTTGGCTACGCGACAAGAAAAAAAAAGAGGTCATCAGCGGAGATCAGAACAGACGAGCTGATGCAGAATGCGGACGAAAATGCTTACTCTCGGTCTTGACCTCGATGAGGCTGCCCTTGCTGTTTGGTGCGTGAGTGGCGTAGGAGCGTCGGAGATCAATTTGCTGAGGATCGGTTTCGGCATCGATGGCTTTGTCGCTCTCCTTTTGCGGGAAGACTTTCTTCCATGGCTGGATCTTTACCTCTTCGGCTGGCATGGTTGCTGAAGTGGCTGGCATTTTGAAGCGTTGTTGATTGTTTGTGGTGGTGGTGGGGATTGGTGATTGGCGGTGGGTTACTTGTTTTTCTGTTTTGATTCGCTGATCTTTGTCAGGAGATGGAAGAAAGGGGGCGAAATGATTCATCTCTTATATATGCCGTTCTATCTGATCTTCCAGCTCCATAACAGCACCTCTTGGTATTGCGTGACCCTCTAGCTTGATTGACAGAGCGATGTTCACACACAGCAATCGAATTCTCGGGGAGCATCTCTCGTGTTGACAGGCTTCCCCCTTGGATTGAAAGAATGGCCCTCGTGTGTTCTGCTCTTGTTTGAGCACGAACATGATGCTTTGTGCCCAACTCACACGAAATGATCGACACGACGCACGCCAGGGGAAACGTATGATGGAAGACAGTCGGCGTTGGTGTGTCGCTTCGACGTATCATTGGACAATGATTGCTATTGCAACAGCAGGAGTTAACCGTAACCTGCTACGGGTCAGCACGATGTTCGCTAAGATGTTCGTGTATATCGATTGTACGACTCGGCCCGTCTGAATGTTACTTTCAGTGGCGTGAAGTGTGTAAGTCTCTGCTCAAGGGGATGCTCGATGACTGTTGGACCATACCGAAACGTAGCATGCTCCAAATCCGTCGCCATAGTGTCGCTTACTCATATCATCACACTACGGCGAGCGTAGCGAGTGAATACGTGAGTTTCGGTATAACTCTCGCCCCCCAGCAATCGTCGGCTGGGGAGTTGAGCAAGTATGCGCCGCGCGCGTTGGCTTGCCCCTTTGGAAAAGAATAACCATTCAGCAACAGATTGGTCGTCGTATGCGATGATGGAATTCTTCTTGCTGGTTCAATACGCTCATAGCGTCTATACTACTGAGAAGCTGGCCGGGACTGTCAAGTATCTTCGTCGGTCAGAAGCATTGATCATCTCTCTCTTCTGTCAGTCGCATAAGTACTCATTCTTGCGCAGGGAGCCCGTATACAGGGCTGCCAGGCCTTGTTGGCTGGTACGATGCGTAGAGACTCTGTATTGCGCATACGGGGGGCACACAGGTCGTGTGACACGGCGTAGGCAGCTTCTCGGCGGTAGAAAAAGCAGCCTTCTTGGCTCACATGTCAAAGATGAAAAATCTTCCCTTGTTGACAGTGCCACGACATCACATTTTCAGCAATGAGAGATACAGTATTGGCCACCCTTCGATATGCTCGAGGAGATGGCGAGAAGCTGCTGACGGAGAAACCATATATTCTGACGTATCCGACATCAGAAGGCATACCATGGTCGAATTTTACCATTGATTTTCATCCCGGAATCAAGATCCATAGCCTCCGGTCGGCCAACCTGGATTACAACAGGAGTGGGCTGGCCATGGGCGAGCTCGAGAGTTGTATGCCTCCAAGTGATTTCGATGACGAGTCGAAGATAGAGAGTACATACTTGCCAGCAGTACATCGTTGCCTGCAGAAGACTCTCGGGGCGAAGGAAATCTACATCTTCGACTACGTATGTGAGGCGTCAGCCAGCCACAGGAAACCTCCATCGTCAATTCGACTGCTGACTTACCAAACCTGTGGCACAGATGATCAGGAAGAGAAAGCCAGAATTCCTCAAGACATCTCCATCGCAGGACCAAGGTCCTCAACCAGCGCTTTCTGCCCACATTGGTGAGTCGTAGCCCCTGAGAGAAGAGATATTGCCGCTCATCAAAAACCACAGACTACACCACGAAAGAAATCGAGGAGCGTCTCCAGAACTATTTCGGCAGCAAGGCACCGGAGCTCAAGAACAGACATTTTCAGGCAATCAAGTCAGTGAAGAACACACAGACGGAAGCGTTGACCTGGCCGAGCTGACCATCGTGTGTACTGCAGTGCATGGAAGCCGTTGAAAGGGCCCCTTCGAGATTACCCGTTGGCGTACTGCGATGCAAGCACGGTCAACACATCCACCGACCTGATGGTGACGGACGAAGTGTTCCCGAACATCGTCAACGAGATCTATCAGGCGCTGTATAGCCCCGCTCACCGATGGTATTGGATTCCTGATCAAACGGAGACGGAGTTGGCGATATTCGTGGGATATGATTCGCGTCAGGAGGCGCAACTGGCGGTACCGCACTGTTCGTTTGATCTGGGGCACTTGAGTGAAGGAGAGCCGCGCCAGAGTATCGAAGTTCGCGCTCTGGTGTTCTTCGATTGAGCGCGTACAGTCGATTAGGGGTTTCTGCTGTGAAGCGGTATGGGGGAAAAATGTAGTTGATAGATTGTAGGCATTGGTAGTGGTAGTTAGCCATGTCGCCGTCGGGCTCCGGGCCTCCGGCCCTTTTTTCTTTTTTTCACTTGCACTGTCCCACCGGGCCGGCATCCCCCTTTTAGGAGCTTGCCAAGCCTACTTTCGTCCCCCCCCTGGCACAACCACGATAGCCGACAGCATCATTATACAATACCTCATGCTGCAACACCATATGTATAAGACACAGTCTGTTGCACTTTTCACTCGCACTCCGCCCCCTGTTGCTGTACCGCCTCCAACATCTCCCTTTTGACATTATTATGTTCGGGCGATGCGGTCCGGCGGCGGTCAGACTGGCTCTTCTGCCGGTCTCACAATAATGTAGACAGCTAGCATCGCCGTTCCCGCTAGGTCTGCAGACTCTGCACTTCAATATCATCTCTACTCCTCGTTTTCAGACTCGAACTCCTGTTTTATGAAACCTCCACAAACTCCATTGTACTCTTATATCGTTGTTCAGCCATGGCAAACGAGCATTCCCCTGATACTCACGAGCGACCATGGACCACCAGTGTCAGCAATCATGAAGCCACAACGGATCTCGACGCATCAAGCCATGACTGCGAAAAGGCCGCGAAGGTACTCGAAGCAGCGAACGTGACAGGTTTCACATCAGAAGAAGAAGAAGAAGCAGAAGAATATACTGTCGATTGGGACGGCCCAACTGACCCAGCGAACCCACGAAATTGGTCTCCACGCAAGAAATGGGCGATAGTAATCAAGAATTCTGCTCTGACGCTCTGCCAGTACGGACGTGTTTTCTCTATCTCTCTCTGTTAGCGCTCAGCAACTGATTTATTTGATCTCCAAACCCTTTAGAGCCATGTCCATCACCATGGTTGCTCCAGTCATCCCCGAAGCAATGGCAGATTTTGGATCTGACAACGCAGTCATCGCTCAACTGCTAGTTTCGATACAAGTGGTAGGAGTCGCCGCAGGATCCTTGGTCCTGTCGCCTCTTTCGGAGCGGTACGGTCGGTCGCCTCTGATGCACGCGACAAATCTGGCGTTTATGATTGCAGCCATTGTGTGTGCGCTCAGGCCAAGCATCCCCGTGTTGATCGTGGGTCGCTTGGTCATGGGGATTTGCACCATATCACTTGGCGGTGCTTATATTGCGGATATGATGGACCCGGAAGATCGTGGAATGGCGCTCAATGTGTGGAATGTGGGACCGGTGTTGGTGAGAGCTATGATCAGCTTCCGAGAGAGAGAAAGCGGGCGGCCGTGTGTATAGCTGCTAACGGAAGAATACCAAGGCTCCCATGATCGGTCCCATCGCGGGAGGATATCTGGCTCTTGCGACACAATGGATATGGACATATCGGATGCTTTCCATCATGGGATGTTCTCCTCCATGGCCATGTGGTTTGCAACGATGATACTAATTGGTGTGTGTGTGCGTGTGTTTAGGCTGCATTTTGGCTACTGATATGCCTCGTTCTCTTGCCTGAAACGTATGCTCCACGACTACTCGAGATCAAAGCCAAGCGACTGCGAAAGACGACAGGCGTCGAATCCTACCAGTCGTCGTACAACAAGTCCGGCCAGCTGCGAACTTCTCTGCTGCCTTCTCTCGCTCGACCGTGGAAGATGTTGATCCGCTGCCCAGCAGCAGTCATCCTCTCTCTATTCGGAGCCATTGCGTACAGTTACATGTACTTCATGTTCTCGACCTTTACCAGTGTCTTTCAAAGCACCTACAAGTTCAACTCGGGAGAGGCAGGACTCGCCTATCTTGGGTTCGGAATCGGTTCACTCACATCGCAAGTGGCCATTCACATCTTTGGCAAGTGGCAGGAAACGCAACGGACCAAGACAGGGAGCACGGCCGTCCAGCCCGAGCACCATCTACCCCTTCTACAGTACGCGGGGGTTCTCATGGCAGGCGGACATCTGTGCTATGGCTGGTCGCTGGAATATCATCAACACTGGACGCTGCCAATAGCGGGAACTTCACTCAGTGCCTGTGGGATCGTGCTCGTCTTTCAGGCGGTGCAGGCATATCTCGTCGAAGCATACACGCTGTACGCTGCCAGCGCCATCGCGTTGAGTATCGGGGTGCGATGTGTCTGTGGTCTGACTATCCCTCTGGCTGCCCCGCGACTGTATCAAGAGCTTGGATACGGCTGGGGCAACACGCTACTTGCCGCATTTGCGGCTCTTATGCTGCCTGTAGCGCTGTTGTTGGTTAAGCACGGGGCAAAGTTACGCGAAAGGTCCCAATTCCGCGATTCACGTGAGTGAAAAGTCCAAGTGCCAAGGATTGGCATGGCCGTCTTTGCAGTAGTTTGTCTAGTTTGAGGCAATATAGATCGATCTAGATTGCATATTGTCACTTGTGCAAACGCAAGCTTGAAGCGGCTATTCAGTTGTGTTGGATCTGGACAAGATTCCAGTTACCCCCTGGCTCGCATGTGAGCAGAAACGAGCAAGTTATATGCTTGGCATCAACAGGGGCTAGTGGCCGGGGGATGTCTATCAAGTACCACTGTATCAACGCTCACTTGTCGAGAATATAACCGAACATGAGCAGTCAGTCCAATTTCTCACTGCACCAAACCTCCTGAGATCGACACTAGACATGGCTGTTTCTGTCCTGTTGCGAGGGTTGCTCGCGCTGTCCGTGGCCTCGCACGTCGTCTTGCCATGTGCGGCGATGATGATGTCGGGCAGGCCAGAAATTGGATTCATTGGTTATGGCATTCCCATGTACGACGTGAGTGTTCCTCCATCCCAAAGCAGTGTTCACGATGTTGCCGTCATGTGCTGATTTGAATGGTGATGATTGACCTTCTGCAGCCAGTATGCCCATATGCCTGTCGTGAAGCTCTATCGAGTAGTCGACTCAACTGCTCGAGCATTATGACGATGGATGGAGAGGATATGGTCGACACTTCAACGGAATGCTACGCCAGCGATGCCGATTTCCTGACTTCCATGGCATGGTGTATCAAGCAACATTGCACAAGTCTGAAGCCGTGGCAGATAGAGAAATACTGGTACCACGAAGTCCCCGGCAAGCAAGCTCACCAGCCTGAGCCCCGATTGACGTATCAACAAGCGCTTGACCGGGTGCCGACTACCCCCGAAGTATCAATCTCTCCAGGCTCCCCGTTGAACACTACCGTGCTCGTTGCCGATACCGACTGGAAGCTGCAAGCCATGTCATTGTCGGTATTCGCAGCAGTCGAAATCAATCACTCCAAGTATGGGTAAGTAGAGCGTATATGACCAGGCCTCGACCCCGAAACCGAAACCCTCACTCACCGAGACCTACAGGCTCATACTCCTGATCTCAGCAGTGCTCATCCCTATTGCGGCATCGCTGGTTCGCTTTCTGCCTCTACCACGCCTACTCACCTCCAAATTCTACGCCGTCTTCGTCGACCAGGAAGTCGTCCCGGCTCGCCGTGGCGGCATTCTTCACAAGCTATTCCGGGATCTGACGCGAGGCCAAGCAGTCTTCGTGCTCTACTTGCTCATCATCAATCTCGTCCTGTGCATCGTCGGCTACCGGATCGCTGATCCCAGTGCCTGGTTCTCGACGCGCAATCGCCAGCTCTTGACCTATGTGGCCAACCGTACCGGAGTTCTCAGCTATGCGAACGTTCCTGTCCTGGCCCTCTACGCCGGCAGAAACAACTTTCTGCGCTGGCTCACCAATTGGGACCATGGGACTTTTGTCATCTTGCACAGCTGGGTGGCCGTGATATGCGCCGTCGAAGCAATCCTGCACTCCATCATCTACCTCGTCATATATGTGCAGGATGGCACCCATAATACCGAATCGAGGCTACCTTACTGGTATTGGGGCATCATTGCCACTCTCGGTTTCACTATTCTTCTTCCCGCATCCGTCCAATCGATTCGCAAGAGGGCCTACGAACTCTTCTTGGCATCACACTTTGCCATCGCACTGTTGTCGCTGGTCGGGTGTTACTTGCACATCTACTACAACTTCGCACATCAGTGGGGCTATGAGCTCTGGATCTATATCGCATTCGGTATATGGGCTTTCGATCGCTTGGTGCGTCTTCTGCGCGTGGCACGGTACGGCATCCGGACGGCTTCCATCACCGTCATCGACGACAACTATTGCCGAGTGGATATCGAGGGTTTGACTGGAGACGGCCATGGGTATTTCTACTTCCCAACCTTGACGTGGCGCGTATGGGAGAATCATCCGTTTTCGATATCGACCACCTTTTCGACAGTACCATCGGGCACTCCATCAGAGAGCAGTCTCGAAGCGACTCAGCCGGACGAAAAAGCTCTCGGCATTACGAAAGACCTGGAATGCACCAAAAGTCAGATGGTCTCTGAGCACAGTGCGGATAAAAGTCTTCTGGGTGACTACAAAGCCTCGCTGACGCTCTACATCCGAGTCTGCGACGGCTCGACTTCCCTGCTGGCGCGGCACCGCAAGCTCCCAGTGCTCGTGGAATCTGGCTATTCGACTTCGTATACGATTCCCACTGCATCACACCTCATCTGTGTTGGTGGAGGCGTGGGCATTACCGCATTGATTCCAGCCCTCCAGACCCACCGTGGCAGGAAGAAATTATATTGGAGTTGCAGGAGCAGAGGACTTGTAGATGCGGTAGAGCCTTCGATCGAGTCCGTCGAAAAGGACGTGCTTGTGGGGGCTCGCTTCGACGTTCGCAGTGTACTGGAAGCGGAGTTGGGTATCGGTATCGGTGAACTTGTTGTGTTAGTGAGCGGCCCCCGATCTATGATGGAAGAGGTGAGAGAAGTTGTGTGCCGTCTGGCGAGGACGTCAAGCCGCCCTGTTCGACTGCTCTCGGAATCCTTTGCATGGTGATGATAAGTAGGTAAGAGCTTACTGCAAACGAGACCAAGTTAGGTCACCCATTACCAAATACAACTCCTGAACATCTTCTTCACACCAGCCACAGCCTGGGACATTGAACGCATCAAACTGATGCCATCGCGTATGGGAGTCCTGTTGAAGTGGGAACATGCCAGGAGGTATTTACACTTATTCACGCTGACAATGTCCAATTCTTGTGCGTTTTCGAGAATTCGCTGCAGTGTTCCAGATGTGATGTTCGATGACTTGTCCGGCAGGATCCATATCAAGCTGAAAGTGATCTGTACAAAGTCACTAGCATCTCACCAGTAGCTGCCATCAAGAATCTGACAGTGGAATTCAGCTCATCTCCTGCACTAGAATTTTTGTTGTCGTCATACGGGCAATTCCACAAAAGAATACGCTGGTTATCTCATGGTAGTCCCTTTCTCCTTGGCCATCATTTTGGTATGTTTTTCTCAAAAGCTAATTGTCGCAGCAGTGCCCAGTATATCCTCCGCCAATTCACCTATGGTCGTCATCAACTCCTGCGTGTCATACTCTGTGGTGAACACTACCGCCTGAGCATTCTGAACCATCAAATAGCTAGGCATAGATGCTGCAAGATCATCGCCACCCATCACATCTGGAGCTCCAAAACTCAGCTCACCAACCAGGGATTCCTCATATTCAATTAATGGCTGCGGCACCTCGACCGGGACGGGTGATCTCCTAAATGACATGCCTTTGGGTGAAGACTGCGGTGCAGCATTGCTGTCGACCGCCGTCGGCTCGGCGTCGGGTTGCTTGCTCTGTACGGGCGCCGCAGGAGTCACACCAAAGCTGCAATTCACGGTAGTTCCATCGTCGTCCATCAGAGGTGAGACAGCCAATGTCGTCGCTGCTTCGTTCAGTTCGGTGGCGGATTGTGCCCGAGCTGCAACAGCCATTGGCAACAAGCTAGATTCGAATGAAGCAGAAGACGCAACTTTGCCACTTGGCTTCGGCCAGGAAGCAACGTTTGGCTCTGCAAAGGAGGCTGGCACGAGAGCCGTGGACTGCGGTGCTCCTGAAGCTGGCCCATCTGTCCAGTCTCGAACCGGAGAGTCCTGTGAGAATGACATGGAGAAACGAAGGCTGCTCCGACGTCTGGCTTTATCTTCGAACGACTGAACGGGTTGCGATGCAATCAGATCCGGAGCACATTTGTCCACTGTTGGCGATTGCACAATGCTGACTCTCTTGCCCGGTTGCCTGGGTTTCTTGATACTGGACCAGCCTTGCCAGTCCTGAAGCAGTGCTTGCGTACTGGGCATGGGCTCCTGAGAAAGCCCCCCAAGTGGACGCCGCCGACGTCCTGTAGCATTCTTGGATTGGACCTGAGGTGTACTCTTGTCACCAAGATAAAGGGCCGAGTCCGTCTTGTTGGGGGACGTAAACAACTCATGCTGAGCTTGAGCAAGCATGGCTTGAGTGCCTGGCCACAGCTGCTGCTGCTGCTGCTGGACTTCCGGTCCAGGCTGCGGTGAATCTGCAAGGATGGATATATTCCGAGTATTGTCCTCTTCCATGAAAGACTCTGCTAAAACAGTCTCTTCCCCTGGCGATTCCTCTGCTCCTGGAGAGCCTGTCATCTGCGGCTGCGAAGACTGATCTCCGTCTGCGCGACTGAGCTCGGCACCGGACGCAATCATTTCTTGTCGAAGTGATGATCGTAAAGAGCGAGATCGCGGGCCAGTAGTGGAGTTTCGGGGTAAGAGTTGGTTGATGTGCTCATTGACTAAAGGCGTTCGTGGGTCCTGAAAGTTCTCATTCACGTCGGATGATTGGAAGTTGACTGCACGCCTGGGCGTCTTTGCCAATGCCTTCGCAGGTGCTGCTACTGTGGCTGGCACCTTTTGTGGCATGACTGGTTCGAGACCTGGCTCATCGCTGCTATTTTCGAATTTGGCGGTGCGCTTGCGATACACGAAGGGCGATGAGTTCTTCGCAGGAGCAGATTCGTTGTACTGCATACGAGTAATGCTCACGTGACTTTGTTGATCCGATGCCAGATCTTGCAGGGCATCGGCAGCTTTCTGCGACTCTGAAGGAGCAGAGCGCCGTCGATCGGAACGTCGCTTGACCTGAGAGACTGTGGCCATGGGTGTACCTCCAGCTGACTTTGCGGTTCTTGCCTTCCGCGGTTTGCTAGCGTTCAGTCTGGCTGACTGGAGTATGCTGGCTCTGGTGCGTGGTGGAGCATCATCCTTTGTGGCATCTCCAGGAATTGCACGAGGTGGAATCGCTTCCTGCTCGATTGAGATCACCTGGCCGTGGTTTACGGTCGCCCAGGACTTCCGGGGCTTTGCCAAGACGCCTTGCTGCTCGAGAAGTCTAGTTTGGCTATCTCCCTGGCTACCACTACTCTCGAGAACAGCGGGTACAGCCAAATACCCCGATTGCGCGAGGGCCTGCTCAGAAGCGTCTCCTGACTGCTCGTCGATCGTAGACACGGCGTCTCTGTCACGACAGGGGCGACTAGCGGACTCAGTGACAGGAGACGAGACAGACTCGGCGGACGATATAAGCGCGGTCACGGCAGCGTTCTGGCTGTTTTGTGTGCCGGCTTCACGCTCAGCAACGACTCTGGCGGCAGATCGAGTTCGGGCGGAATGAGAGGGTATGCTGTTGAACGATGACCAACCCAGCTCATCTCGACTGCAATCTTGATCTACGGCCTTGAGAACAGGTCGGGGCCTTCGAGGTGGTCTGAAGGCGCCTTTACTTCGCCACATTGCACTCGTCCACGCGGGAGTGGGCGATGGACCACAATCCGAGAGAGTGTCCTGTTCCGCAGAGATGGTAGATTCTGGTTCGAACTGACTATTTTCTACTATCTTCCGTGGACAAGACTGGGGGATGGACTCGACAGTATTGGACGCAGCGGCTCTGAGCTTCCTGTTTCGCAGATCAGCTGCCTTTCGAAGAGCAGCTGCACTGGGACCAAAGGAAATCCGGGCCAGACGTTGGCTTTTCCGACGTCGGCAGCTGGACTGCCGGGCTTCCACGACAACCTCCTCCTCCTCCTCCTCCTCCTCTATGGAGGGCGGGCCCACCACATTCTGCATCCCGTCGTCATGCCGATGCGCAATGTCTCGCGTGGCGCAGTGCTTCCGTAGGAAGTCCCAGTCATCGTCGACGTCTTGCCAGCTCTCCTGCGAGCCCTCATCCCAGTCTGCATTCGCGATGGCTTGTCCGACTTCCTTCGGCCTATCAAAGAACCACGACAGAGCATCAACGAGGGCTGTCGCATCTAGTCGTGCTGAAAGAATGCTCAGTTCCTCTCCGTCAAGGAAGTCACTGGCCAGCTGTTCGATCTTCTGCCGCTTTAGGATGCGCTCGGACAGAGGGAACTCGTCTTCCGAGTCGGGCAGCAGTCTCTCGTGGTCGATGGATTCTGCATCTTCATAGACGATGTCGCGAAAAAGCTCTGTCCGCTGGAATTCACTCGCTGCCGACCATATGTACCCTCGCGGCAGATGGGTCCGGATCATGACGAGGGGAACAAGATCAGCAGCGACGCATGATCTCGCATGGTATCTGGTGGCGGTGGTGACGGTGGTGGCGGTGGTGGTGGTGGTGGTAGCAGTAAGGTAGTAGTAGAGTATCGGTATCCTCTGGATCGCGCACTCGTTGGTTTGTGAGGCGCGCTGAGGTGGCAACAGGGATGGTGTGTTGCCATGGCGACGCAAGCGAATGCATAAACTGTATGAACATCACAAGCACCAGCACAAATGACCCGGTCTGCTTTTGCACGCACTGACACACTGTATTGTTCTCGACCTGCACTCTTGGCCCATTTCTTGTCGTGTCTCTGTTACTGTATGTATAGGTTGACTGACTGCCTGTCTACCTGTATACACTGGTCGACCTGGACGGGATCGCCGACGCGCTGTACGAAGTCGAATAGAACGAACGAACACCACCACCACCACATCCACACGCGACGCCGCCGTCACCACCACCACCACCACCATCCCATTCCCCTCCACTTTTCCCGAATGTACGGCATACCACATCCGCAGTGGTAATGGCGCAGAACATTGCGCCGTGGCTGCAAGGCCTGGACGAAGCCTGGGAAGTGCCTGTATCAGCTCACGCACAGAGCCACAGCCAGGTCTCGGAACATGTCTCTGCACATCATTCTTCCGCCTCTCATGATGCCCACTCGATCCGCATCACTTCGCGTAGTACTCGCCACATGTCCAGCCAGAAGACGGTCTCGTCTCATAGCTCCATCCAGCGACGACTACGCGCTCCGCTGGCCCCGATGAGCCACAACAGCAGCAACAACAGCTCGGTGCGACGCCCAGATAGCACCGTCAAGCTCAATGCCTCGCGGTCCTTCTCTGCCACTTCCGACAACTCGGTATTACATTCTGGTACCGTTCAGCAGCGATCGAAAAGCGCGTCGCCCGTCAAGCAGAAAGAGACGCTGGAATGGAAGCGGAGGCTGCTCAAGGGTCAAGTGGGCTATGGCGACCAGACAGATCTATTCGGTCCTTCGGCGTTGGAAAACATCTTTGCGACTCCGCGCGAGCCTGAGGCCAAAGGTAAACCACGAAGCAGCATGAGCTGGCTGAACCAATCAGCTGTGAACAGCATGCCGTCTAGTCCACCGTCATGGCAGTCGCGGCGAGATGACAGTGGGCAGGAGAGTAGCAGAGAGGAGGAGGGCAGAGAAGAGGAGCAAAATGGGCAAGACGAACAAGACGAGGACGAGGACGAGGCTGAAGAAGAAGACGCGGGAGAAACGTTCGTGAGCAATCCATTTGACTTGGACGAGTCTGAGCTACGACGAGATGACAGTGTATCGGAGGCGAGGCAACACCATCCCCTGTCGAGCCCTGAACGACTGGAACCTACCGACCATAATATGATTGGCAACAGGACGGTCAGTGGGCAGACGGAGTGTGAAGACTTCAGCCCCGTCTTCATTTCCAAGCACACCTCCGTGAATGGCCACGTGAACTACAAGGCTCTCGACTCTCATCTCGTAAGGAAGTTTCAGAGTGAAAGGCAAAGTGCTCCCAGCCAGAAGAGCCAAAAAGAGCAGCAAGAGTCAACGCCATGCCCAGAAGCAGAGGCGGATGAATGCAAGGACCAGTCCGAGTTCACAGATGGCCCGGAAAGTGAGCTCCCTGCACTTCCAGATCTATCGCTGTCGGAGAATTTACCCACAGGGACGCCTCCATCAGTGGCTGGCTTGACAGGCCATGTACAGACGAGGCGGGGTGGGTACTCTGCACAAGGCTCCTTCAAGGAGAAGCCGCTCAGTCCATCGCCGTCACGCCCAGAATCATCCATGGCCCGCGATGCTAGCAGTTTTCTTTCGCCCGCCTCCGCCTCCGACCGCAAGCATGTCCCGTTGCAACCGCCGCTTCGAAACCCTAGTACTCCAGTCCAGGCCGATCCCCCTTCAGAGGCTCGCTCAAGGTCTTCCGGAAGCCCACTGAAGCTCTTTGGACCTCACGATACATTCACTAGCAATCGGCTGCTGCGTCGCATGAGTCAGCTTGATCCTGACCTCTCTGCCATACGATCTGAAGATGCCAGTGAGCTGCAAGCAGAAAAGAGAGACCAGCGTCTGCCAAGCGGCACCCGTAATATATCGGCAGCTTCTTTCGGCAGTGGCAACCTCAGTCATCATCGATTCAACGCTGAAATCACAATCACAAGTGCTTCTGACTCCGATGATCAGAACGACAGTGATCGCTCTCCCGCTTCAGATGTCCCGCCTCCTGGAGCTCGGTCTCCCATGATGTTCAAGCTCGAGACCTCGCCCGTCGTACGAGACACATTCAAGCTGAAGCGACGACGAAGTGTCATGACCTCTGCTGCCTCCACGCTCAACACCGCGCCGAAGAAATCCGTGGCTCTGCAAGCAACGGCAGAGGACATCAATGATCTCAACAAGACACTCCAGAAACCTTCGGAGAGCATCTTCGCTATGGGCAAACGGCCCCCGAACTCTCCCTACAAAGCGCCAACGCCCAAGCGTCGAAGAACATTACACGCCTCTGAGCTGCAGGAAGATGCGGCAGACTTCAATCGTTCATTCCATAACAACCTTCAAGACGCCATATGTGCCCAGAAGACTACAAGCCAGAGCGAACGCAAAGTTGATGAGCTGCTTGAGGCCCTACGACCTCGAAATCCGACCCCTAGTGAGCGTCGCCGAGTGCAAATCGAGGCAGAGATCAAGGAAGTTGCCGAGCAATTCGCGACCGAGGCACCTGAGGAGATGGAAGCCATCATGGAGGAGGTGGAATCTTCAATGGCAACCGGAACCCCTCCCTCGATTCAGCAGCAAGCTCGCACTGTCGCCGGCCAAGTTGCCAAGTTTAGTCTACGGGTACAAAAGGCATCTGGCGATCAGACCGAGCGGAAGAGGTCTGTCACGACACAAGACTTCTTCAACGAGGCAGTAATGGTCATGCGTCTGATTCGGGAGAAGGCAGGCCGACAAAGCGGCCTGGGGAGCGTCGCCGAATCTGATCAGGAAGGAAACAGCCAAGACTTGGACCGCTCTGAACAGGACCTCTCAGCATTGCGTGTGTCACGACCACCTTCTCGCGAGGTGCCAAGTGGCTGGAGAGCTAGAGTCGAGCAGACGGATGTCAGAGTAATGAGCCACCTGCGACGGTTCCAGGAAAATGATGACACCGAGTTTATTGCTGACTCCGTCGGCTCCATCGAAGTGGAAGAAGAGGAAGAGGAGGAATACGGCGAAGACTATGTGGCCATCGATGAGCACTCCAACATTCGTATCAAGGGACCCTTCCCTCAGATGGTTGCGGAAGATGACTCCTCTCGTCCTTCATCCCAGCGATCCAATCAATCTGCAGCGTCGCACGGCTCTGCCGCCACCAGCACCGGCAGAACGCTTCACACCTCTTCGACGCGAAAGTCGGACAACGTAGGTGTTCTGGCTCCTGAGCACGTTGCCCACCTGATTGGCGAGCAAGTTGGTGGCATGGTATATGACAAGGCTAGGCAGCAATGGGTGAAGACCAAAAGTCCACAAAAGCCTGTGCATGGGAGCTTCCTGGAGCCACCAAGCGACATCACAAGCGATGACGATCCATTCCGCGAGATCTCCGACTTGCCCGTGGACGAACAGAAAGAGGAAGAGATCAGAAAGGTCAGCACTCAGGGCCGAAGACTAAGCGCTCTTCCAGATAATTTCGCGGAGCCTACAGTGCCAGAAGCACAAGATTCCGCGCAACAACAACCAACAGAGTCGCGTATTACATCGCAAGAGACTGTTGTTGCTCGGCCATCGACTAGAGGCAGCAGCAAATCTCGGCGCACACATTCTAGCTCAGATCCCTCGAAGTACACGGCACTCCACTCTAGCCAACAGCATACGGATGAGACCCGTGCTACATCGTGGGGAGACGACGAACTCTACCGCCTGGCTGTCGAGGGCAAAGCGAAGCGGCAACCATTGGCCTACGCTGCCGCTCAGGCGGCTCTGTCGCAACGTCAGCAGGCGAACACACATCCCAGGCAGGCGAGTGTCGAGAGTGATGAAACTCCCTCCGCGGTGCCTGAGCCTTTGATGGTCGGACAGCAATCCAGTCTGGATGATGACCGCATCGGAGACAGTACCCTCGACGAAGTCAATCAGCAAACAGAAGAGCTTGCCGACCTTCCAGATGAGACCGCATTGGGTCCGGATCACTTTGAAATGGTACCCATTAATGCTCCAAAGCTGCGCAAGACTCCTGCCAAAGTGCAGTTCTCCTCGACGTACAGCAAGCCCTCTCGAAATCTGTCGCTACGCCGTCGAACGCTGACAACCCGCTTTCCGGACGCCGATGCCACGGAGCAAAGCGAGGTATCTTTCGTCGCTTCCTTGCCAGGGGAGCGCATGATGAGTGTATCACTAAGCGTTTCGCGTCCACTGAGCAAGCGACAGACAATGAGCCATGTTTCTGAGCTTCCGTCGTCGCCCGTCAAGTATGAGCCAAGCTATATCTTGAGCGATTTGCCTGACTTCACTGTCCAGGAAGAGGATTTCGAGCGGCCATCGGAGCGTGCGTTAGCACAGCGTCTTGCCAAGCATGCAGCCGAAGAGGCGGATGATCGCTACGCTTTGGCTGTCAAGGATCTGGTCAGGACTCTCGTCGACGTAAAGTCCGAAGAGCCCTATTGGGAGGAGATCAAGCAGCTGGATCTGCACGCGAAAGGAGTCGCCTCGCTGCACGGCCTCGACAACTTCTGTGGGCGAGTCCAGGAAATGGATGTTTCCAATAATCAGCTCGGCTACCTTGATGGTACTCCATCGACGTTGCGAACACTGGTGGCGAATCACAATATTCTGAGCAGCTTGACCCCATGGAATCATCTCATCAATCTCCAATACGTGGACATTTCCAGTAACCGGCTGGACAGCTTGAAGGGTCTCGAGTGTTTGGTCCACCTTCGCGATCTCAAGGCAGATGACAATCAGATCACCAGTCTTGACGGAGTACTAGATTTAGACGGGCTGCTCAAACTGAGCCTGCGACGGAATCGGATACGATCGGTCGACTTCGGAGGTAGCTATCTGCAACGACTGGAGGAACTCGATCTGTGCTCAAACGAGATCAGGAGTGTCGATGGTCTGGCGGACCTCAGCTCACTTACGAGCCTGCGATTGAACAACAATGCTCTCTCCAAGACGCTTCTGCTGGACCAGTCCATGCTACGGTTGAAATACCTCTCGATGCAGAGCTGTGGACTGGAACAGCTCGACGTTGGCCACATGTCGGCGCTGCGCACTCTTCTTTTGGACGGTAATCGGTTGCAATCCATTACTGCACTCGACAGCTTGAAGACACTCGACACGCTGTCAATGCGCAATCAGAGCTTGCCCAGGTCCGCGGTGGTTCATGTCCTTGAGGAAGCTTGCCACGCTCGTAAAATACGCCTGTCTGGGAACAGTCTTCCTTGTCTCGAGTTAGTCAGGAGTCTACTCAGCCTGCAGCATCTCGAACTCGCATCTTGTGGGCTGCAGTGCCTTCCAGACGACTTTGGGCTCAAGCTGCCGAACCTGATCTCTCTGAACCTCAACTTCAACTCGCTCAAGGATATCCGGCCTCTACTGAACGTCCAAAAACTGGAACAGCTCCAGGTCTGTGGCAACCGGCTCGATCGTCTGCGAAAAAGCGTTGCAACGCTGTCCAAAATAGCCACGCTTGCCTCGCTGGATATGCGTGACAATCCCCTCAGTCAAGGCTTCTATCCACCTATTTCCAATTCTACGTACTCCACAATCCAGACAAGTGTTGTGCGCCGGGAACCACACAGCGTCGTATTTCGTGAAGTGGAGAATGAAGATGACGAGGCCGAAAACGTGGAGCAGGGGAAGTATATGTTACCAGCGCGAGAGCACGCGCAGGATATGGTACATTACGATCGATTAGACGAGAGCACGAAACTGCGAAGGCGAGTCTGTCATCTCATGCTTGGGCACAGTTGTAGTTTGCTTACCGAATTGGATGGAATGGCGTTTGAGAAGAAGGACGCGATGGTGAAGGACCGAATATGGGATCGATTGATTGAGCTTGGGATCATGAAGAAGTCGGGAAAGATTGGTTTGAAGAATGAAGAGGATACGCCGTAGGATGGTCATCAGTACTGGATCCATGGTCTCGGGCCCGTCTCTTTTCGTGATTCAACCACCGTGGTGCGATGAACAGGTGAATGCGTCGCCACGGTCTTTTATGGGCTTTTCGGGCGTTTTGGGGGCGTGTCTAGCCCGGCGTGGCATTGTATGAACTATTACGGCAGTTGTATGAAGTATGAAGAACGATGAAAGCACGTCGACATGTAGTCTCGTGTACTGTTGCCATTCACAGATGTTTCCCCTAAGGCTCGACTTGAAGTTCGTAGCAAGTTGACAACTGCTACAGGTCGAGCCGGAAGTGAACGGAGCGGAAAGACATTGCTTGTATGGTACATTCGGAGCGTCTCAGCGTACCTCCTAGCGCCATGGAGTGGTTAACGAAGACCGAAAGGGGATACTGAGAGATGGGTATGATTCGACCAGTGTTCATCTATAGGCGGGGACATGCAGGCTACTGACGCTATCTTCGGACAAACCGTCGATCTAGCCGGAGATCTAGCGCGGTTCGGTGAGTTCACTTGGCACGAACATCAATCATGTGCGTATCGAGCGCAGGCTTGGCACGACCCTAGATCATGTGCCTATAAGTGCGTAAGGTTAAGGACGTACCTCCGTAGAGTGCGGATAGTGCAATAGTCCGGAGCTACGAAGGACACCGGCCACCCCTAACCCCTTAGACTACGACTAGCGCCAGCGGAGACGTCTGCTCTGCGTATGTTGTCTGGGCTATTGATCTTCCCGCCCTATGCTTGACGTCGGGGTCCATGGTTCATCTCGTAGGGAGACTAACAATTCAAGCTGGGGTCTAGCTGACTCTTGAACTCCGTGGTGCCTTTGTTCAATCTACCGAACACGACTCGCATCACTTTGCGAACATTCTCGCGCCGTGGAGGCTATTGTACCACGTTTTCCGGGTGGAGAGGTTCCGAAACGTGGACGTACGGTCAGCGATGCAAGCGCAGGCACACAGAGGTCGAGACGATATGTCGACAGAAGGAGATCGATAGAAGGTGTTGACAGAAAGGTATATAACACTCCTTCGACGTCCACAAGTCACAACCTCATCACACAGCATCACCACCAACAACAGCAACAACAACAACAACAACAACACCAACCAACCAACCAACCAACAACAACCAACACCGCAAAAATGGTCAACTTCATCACCATCGCTACTGCCCTTCTCGGCGTCGCCAGCATCGCTGTACGATATCATCCTCTTCCAGCCTCCTCGCAATCCCAATGATTTCGACTCATATCACTAACATTACTTTCTTTCTCCAGGATGCCTGCAAGCAGAATGACTGCTGCTACGCTGCCAACGGCGGTTGCCCATCCGATGGTAAGTCTAAGCAGTTTTGGCTTTTCCGATTCTTTTCTTTTTGATTTGAAACTGACTGATAAAATAGTTTACAACGACTGTTGGTCCAAGTGCTGCGGCACTACCAAGGTTTGGGAGATGAGGAAGCAGAGGAACAACTCCTGGAAGAACGTCAATGTCTACCCTGGTGTTCCTTGCGCCGAGTAGATATGGGGGATTCTTTCTCCCTATCTAGCTGGTGGTTGATCGATCGATTTGATCGATCAACATGGCTATCGTTCTGCGGCATAGGAAGGCGTTTGGGTTCGAGGGGGATGATGGTACACGGGCAGTGGGTTGACGGCTAGGAGGATTGGGATTATACACATAAAACAGTAGTCGATATTGCAACTCAGATTCTGTTGATTCAACGCTGTTCCGGGGGCTTCTTCTTACCCTCTTTCTTCCACCTTTTTGCTAACTATATCTTCCTCGCACTATACAGGCTTTTTCGCCGCCACCTTCATCGGATGTGCTTCTGTATTGTACACAAAATGGTTCACCTTGTCTTCTCCATAAATGACATCCCAAATGCCCTGCTTCGGTGCTTGAATCAAATACTGATACTTGAGCACTTCTGCCAGCAGATAACTCGCCATGAAGTTTCTCTTCTCTCCGCCATCTTTTACCAGAACGTTACTAGTGCTAGCGAAGCCAGAGCCCACACGAAGGGTCTTGTTTTGTGCCAGAGTGTATGCCCAGGCGACATCGCGCCAGTATGGGTCCCCAGTGGCTTGGTGCGCATAATACCACGACTCTACTGCTTCAGGGGCCTGTCCGCCTACAAACTAATGCCAAAATGTCAGCAGTTATTCTTCGAGGTCGCGATGTTGGTGCAAAACATCGATCGAAAGGGGTGAGTTTGCACAAACGCTTCACTTACTGCAAGATTTTCAGGAATGAACCATCCTGCTCTTTCATATAGGGTCGTTTGGTTGGTGTAATTCGGATTCGCGAGGATTGTCTCGTTCCAACTGTACAGTACTGGTCCAATACCACTTGCAGCATACCGATAGCCGTTCGCACACCATTCTGCAAACTGGAGACCTCGCTCCAAGTAACGGTCATCCTTGAGCACAGTACTGCCAAGAATAAAACTCCCGCCAATGAAGCACGCCAGTCCTTCGGAATAGTTCTGTACAACTTTTCCGCTGAATGCGCCAGCCATAGTCAGATCGGGACGCGTATTCGGACTGCTGAGGAGATGTTCAATCGTGGAGTCTGCGGCTGCAATCCAGCGTTGACTATAGTTGGAATATCTCTCCGGGTCGTAGACATACATCTTGATGAGATATTCATACGCACTGTCGTTTCCCGATGTCCAGCCACCATAATCGTCGAGTAATTCACCTGTGCCGACGCTAAAGTTTCCCCCCGTGAGACCAGGCCAGACTTCCGGTGCTTGGAACCAGTAAGACTCGGCACGCTGTGCAAGCTCGCCGTATGAGGGATCTCCGCTGAGATCGCTGAGATGCTGCCATTCGAGCACGAGAGTGCCAATTTCGGCAAGGCCGGCAGTGTAATCACCATTCAGCATCACTGAAGAATTGGTAAAAGTCTGGTTATCGATCCATACGAGGTTCACGGGGATCCCGCTGGGAGTGTCGAAGCAGAACTTGAGTGTGTCGGCAAGCGAGACGGCCTGTGAAAGTAAGGCATCGACTCTCTTGTCACCGTCTGGGGCCAAGTGCTTAAAGGGGCCTTTCAGGAGGTCGTAAGAGGACAACAGACCTCCGAGGTAGCGAATATTGGTCTCGAATAAGCTCGTGGTCTGAGCATCTTGAGGTCCTTTGGCATTGTTTTTAGTAAAGTCAACTGTGGGAATGAAGTCGAGAACCACGTCGACGATATCCTGCTGTTCCATAATGATGGCGGTGTCGAGTCCGTCAATCGCCGTCAAGCCCCAGCCATTCCGGCTGTTCCTGTACGAATTGTTCTTGGGCAGCAGGTCATCATTCGGGAAAGCATAGTCGAAGTAGCCAGTCCATGCATGTCGGAACATCTCCACGACGGCATCTGCGCGTTCGTTCTGATCTTGTGTAAAGCCTGTATAGTCGTAATTCACACCACATTGCTTGTCGTAGTGGACACTTGAGCAAGCTTGTCGACGAACATGGCCATCGTCTCCTTGGAAGTCCGGTAGAAATGAAGCAGAGACGTGTAGTATCGCCAGACTCGCCCAGATCGATGCTTTCCATGGAGCCATGTTCGAAAAGGGGGGGTTATGGCGAAAGGGGAGGGAGAGGATGACTTTCGCAGCAGTCGACTTCACTTCCATACGGAAATACGGCGAGTATAGTTACTGATATCGAGGTCACACTGGCAGGCCTGACTGGTCGATAGATACATGATGCTGTAATACCATGAAGCATGTTCCCTGTGCGCCAAGTTCACCGCCTTGTCATTTTCCTCCGCCGCTTCCGCTGTCTCATATGAGCGGTGTACGTGCGTTCATGTGAATTCTTCATCGAGTGGCAGAGATGTCCTGCGACAGTATTATGAAATATCGTCAATTATGGCTTCTGTTGTTGGATTTTCACTTTCACTGTCTTTCGGGGCTCTCTTGGTCATGGACCACAGAGACGGACTCGGGGGGTTGCACGGATGACAAGTCTGAAACGGGGATATACCCTCTCCCTTGACAATACTACACTTCATTCTATTGGCAAGATTGTCCACGAAACTCCAACCTAGAGCCGTATAGGAAGTAAAAATCAACAGCTATGGCTGCTATGTGAGCCTACTTGAGCTCAAGCACTCGGGCCGGCTCGTAATTCTAATTCTAATCCGAATATTTCACTCCACTCAATTGATAAATACATCATTCAAGCCTCCTAAAATCGCGTCAGCATCCTCACTCTTCTTTTCATACTCCATCTCTAATCTCTATCTCGGTGAACTGGAATTCCTTCTCTGCTACTGATATTGTTCAGATCGAAAATCTCTGTGCCCTGAGTACACAATTGCACGGGTGAAAGCTGTGAGTGCGTGATTCGTGCCAGTTCATGGTAGCCGAGTTATAGCATCTGTTGCATATGTCTGTCTCTCGACATAGCGTGGCCATGAAGGAAGAAGCGGACGGCGCTTGTCATGCAGCTGATGCTGAGCGAACGTCTGAGAGTTCGCGTCTTCTATCGGAACATATACCAGCGTCTCAATACCAGAGTATCCCTAGCGTACGTTCCTCACCAAACCAACAGAAGACTACACTCTTAAACTTATCGTTAGCTCGGTCCAACTTCCAGGCAAAATGATCTCGCCAGTGGTGGCTGCTACTACGAATCACAAGATAGTGAGACAGAGAGCACAAAGAGCCCATGGTCCACCCTCTCCCTCCTTTTGCTTGGTGTCTTTGTTGCCCAAATCGATCAATCCCTCGTACTCGCCACATATGGACAAGTTGCCTCCGAATTTGAAGAGCTGGACTCCGGCTCCTGGCTCATGTCAGCCTATATACTCGCACAATGTGCTGTTCAACCCCTATATGGCAAGCTGAGTGATGTCTACGGTCGTAAGATGTGCTTGCTGACAGCGTACACCTTGTTTGCCATTGGTACGGCGGGATCTGGATCATCCCAAAGTATGGGACAAGTGATTGCCTCCCGGGCGGTGCAAGGTGCTGGAGGCGCCGGCATGGTCAGCTTGGTGGCAATCATCATTACCGATATTGTGCCTAAAAAGGATATTGCGTTAGTCCGGAGTTATGTGAATGTGTTGCAGACCATGGGGAGAAGTTGTGGGGCCATTGTCGGTGGAGTCGTGACTCAAGCGATCGGCTGGCGATGGGCATTCCTCATACAGGTGCCTCCGACCGTGTTGGCGATTTACCTTGTGGCCTGGAAACTGGACCTGTCGAGAAGAGGGACCGACGAGCAAGCCACCGAAGGAATGTCCAGTTGGGAGAAACTCGGACAGGTCGATTTCATCGGATCGTTGTTCTTGGGACTGACTATACTGTCACTCTGCCTCGTTTTGGATCTGGGGGGACAGCGAATACCGTGGGATTCAAGCTGGATGATGGCAATCATTGCTGGTGGTATACTATCTGCAATCGCCTACATGGTGTCAGCAAAGGTTGTGCTGCATCCGATTTATCCCCTGGAGCTCCTGAGACATCGAGTCGTCATCACCAACTACATGTGTGCTTTCCTGGGCATCATGGGTCAGCTGAGTCTCATGACATTTGTGCCAATCTACTTTCAAACCACCACACACGCCTCCGTTGCGGCCGCAGGAGCCCTTCTGATCCCGGCATTCGCTGGAAACACGGTCGGGGGTCTCCTGACTGGATATCTCATCAAGAAGACCGGCCGCTATAAGCCTTACACTGTGCTTGCGCCCGTCATCTCGCTATGCGGCATGATCTCATTACTGTTGGCGTGGAACGGTAACACGACGATGGTCTCGTCGTTGCTCGTCATTCCTGGAGGGTTTGCGGCCGGTGTAGTCTCGACCTCAGCATTCATCGGTCTTGTGGATGGCGTTCCCAAAGAGCATGTTGCAGTGGCTGCGTCCGGATCGTATTTGTTTCTCAATCTGGGTGCCATTGCAGGCGTTAGTATTGGAAGTGCATGCTTCCAAGCAGAACTCCGCAGTACGCTCGAGCGAACCCTCGATAATTTCCCCAACAAGCATTCGGTGAGAATTGACTATATTTCTGATGTCCAGATCAGTCGCTAATTTCGACTGCAGATCATTCAACACGCTACCGCAGACCTCGAGTACCTATGGATGACTGAGGGACGTTTGCAACGTGTTTTGATCAATGGCTACATTCAAGCTTTCCATGCTGTGAACTGTAAGTCAGAAGAGCGCTATGCCTGAGCCTCCGCCCTCTGATGCTGATGATCGATTGCAGATATGGGCATTGCCTGCTCCGCACTCGCACTTCTCTGTGGTATACTCACACCTAGTCATACAATAGGGTCAACAGCTGGAACATAGCCTATTGATACGCCTGAATCTGGCTTTCAGTGGGCGTGTTGCTGTACTGAAGCGTGTGGTCAGGCCCTATCCACTAGAACTTGAGCTGCCAATGGCATATGTGGTAGAAGAGAACCGGCTATGGATCCTAATGTTCCGATGAAAGAGGATGCCAAACAGGACATGTGCTCGCATCCGGCGGGATCTCTGACTGATCTCTACGCTAAGTCTGTAGCATCTTTTCCATTCGTGCCATTTGTTCCATGCTCTTCGACCAAGATGGCAACCTTTCCATTGGTCTCATGCGTTTCTTCGTCCTTCTTCTCCATCTTGGATACCTCCTCAGCTCTTTTGACAGCAAAAGGATTGGCGGTAAATGTGCCATATGGGTCAGCTTTCTTCCGAATGGCCATCAACTTCTCATATTTCTCGCGATTGTCATAGTACGTCTGCCAGACAGAGTCTAAGTCGTATTCACCATAACTTCCCCAGAGCACTCTACGGTCCTGCTTAGAGAAAATACCACCGGGTCCCACGCCCTGTCGAGGTCAGATGAGCTAGGCGCACGCCATCGAGTGAGCATCAACAACACGACTTACCACCTGGTCGTTGACTTTCTGCCACTCCTCTGCGGTTTCTTTGGCTTCACTCCAATGGAAGGCATCAATGGTCGCACACACGGTCGAATCTCTCCAAGAGTACGAGGTTCCATTGTCAGCATTTCTCGCAAACATGCTGTTTCGCCCTCCAAAGGCTTGAATTTGACACGACAGCCAGCATTTGTTATCAATCGGCTCCACCAACTCATTGATTCTCCCTGTGACCCACTCTGGCCAACCGTCTTGGACCAGGGTGGTGCTGTTCGTCAGGTAAGTCCGTTTGACATATGGCAATGCGTACTCGCGCACATTGGTGAAAAGCCACATCGGGGTGAGGCGACTCATGGGTTTCCTCTCGACATCGTCGTCGCCGAAGATGTGTAGAGCCCCTTTTCGGAACAGGTCGAACCAAGCCATATCGGGTTTGTCGTCCTTGGAAAAGGGAACCCACTGCGCATAGACGATGATACTTCGCGGCCAACCCGGCATCTGGTTGGTGCCAAAGATGTCCGGGTGTTCAGTTTTGATATTTTCATCGAGTCCTGGCCAGAGTCCTCTCAATGGGAAACTCGAGCTCAGCACTGAGATGCACAAGTCGTAGTTTCTCGGGAAGTCAACGTTGTCGGACATCTCGGCAAGGTGACCGAGCAGACGTTTGACAGTGTGGCGGTCGTAAAGGTGAATTGCTTTGAGTCCCAGAGAGCCAGTATAGTCCTCGTCGCGGTGGGGTTCAATTAGAACGTGTGTGATGACGCCCATGTTGCCCGGGCTGCCGCCAAGAACACCAAAGAAGAGATCGGGGTCAGATTCCTTGGTGACCTCCAGCTCGATGCCATCTGCGTTGATCATATAGATTGTGCGGATATGGTCACCGAAGAGGCCAAAGCTCCGACCCAGCTGGCCTGACAGTCAGAATTAGATGAGTACCTATGATAAGTCTTGACAATGACCACAAGGGGCTCTTACCGTAGCCACCTGTTTGGACGTGTCCCCCGAGGTGTACGTGTGCACATTGTCCGGTAGGCACGAACAATTTGTGGCGACCGAGAAACGTGTTGAACTCTAGGAGGGCATGGGATACGCTCGCGAAGACAAAGCGCTTTCCATCATCTGGTTCCTTAGGAGGCAGCAGGACCATATCATCCGGGCTTCGGAATGTTTGGCCCAGGTCCAATTGGATGTTTTGCCCTCCCGTCGACGAGGCACCGCTGTACTGATGTCCACCGGTCCTGATGGCGACGGCAATGCCTTGTGCTTTCGCGTATTGGAGAGTAAGCTTGATGTCTTCCTTGTTCTTGGGCTGGATGACGAGAGCTGGATTCATGTCATGGTCGATTCCGTGAGTGCTTGAAGCGTATTGATATCTGGGTAGCAGAGGAATACAGTCAGGATAGTGACATTGCAGAATAGCCTCCATGGAGGAGCGTACTCACTTGTTGTTGTCCCATGCCTGCGTTCCCTTGACAAACTGCTTGCCGGTTATTCCTGCAATAGTAGCCATGTTGAGAAAAGAGAGGAGAATGCTCACGGGCGATCCAGGCGATACCCAGTGGGCTATCATGAGCTCATATACTTACATTCTGTCAGCTCGGCTGACAGATGGTCTCAGCTTTGGTTGAGGTGGTGAGCCACCCATTCGCGATAATGCGTCTACATCAGTGAAGAGGATCTCTAGTCGACCAGTACTCAGCTCGTACAGCAGCGCACCGGGTCAGTCAGCAGCGTACCGGATCAGTCAGCATTCCCCAAGAGTTGGATGAGTCCAACGAGAGGGATTCCACGAGCTGACAATGCGTATACTGGTGCTAGGAAAGCATATGGGTGGTAATAACCGACTGGCGCTGCTTGGTTGGTACCCATACGCTACATTGAGGAGGATGCAGCTGAGCTGAGATGAGATGCTGTGCGAAGGTGTGTGATGACTGACAGCCATACAGTACCTAGAACGGCATCTCTAGAGACAAATGGTGTGCGCCATCATGCCTTCTCCTTTTCACGGACCTAAAGGGGTGTTGTGGATGCCAACTCCCAGGGGCGGTCAAGATTTTGATAGCTTGGCGCGAGGGGAGGGGTCGACGTCAAAACTTAGGGTTAGGGTTAGGGTTGAGCACTCCCGCGGCGGACTTCCTGATCGACCTTCGACCTCATCGCGTTCTACCATCGAGCCACAACATACCACACCGTACCAGAAGCTCCCATTGCCCTTCATCCGCACTGAGAGTCTCGCAGACAACGACATGGCTTCTCTCTTCACCGCGCTTTTGCGCCTCCCGTCCACCACGCGTGCTTGCTTCCGCCCCATCGCCGCCATCAGCGCGACCTCGACCACCTCCGCCATCACCACCACCACCGCCGCCGCTGCCGCCCTCTCAGCGACACGCTTCTTCTCGACCAGCATTACCCGATCCGCCACATACAACCAGGTCATTCGAGGCTGCAGAGTCGGACAGCGAGCGCGGAAACCCACATCGCCACAACTGGCCAGATCCCATTGTCCCGCGATGAAGGGAGTGTGTATCCGGGTGGGAGTGACAAAACCCAAGAAGCCCAATTCAGGCGAGAGGAAAGTCGCGAGGGTGCGCTTGAGCAGTGGCAATACCATTACTGCTTACATTCCTGGAGAGGGTACGCGTGCCCCATCCCCCTCCCTGCCCCCCCTCTCCCTCTGCCTCGTCTGCCCAACGGCGCCAAGCTCTTCTGATATGCCCGCAGGTCACAACGTCCAGCAGCACTCGGTTGTATTAGTGCGAGGTGGACGATCGCAGGATTGTCCTGGTGTCAAGTATCATCTAGTCAGAGGTGCTATGGATTTGGTAGGTCTTGCTGAGTTTCAGCGACTCCATTCGACTGCCAACTAATGCCTATACAGGGTGGTGTGGGTAACAGGGTCACGAGTAGATCCAAGTATGGCACGAAAAAACCCAAGACTGCAACATAAAGCAATAATGAGATTTCCACATCGTACTGTTGCACGACCATCTGTGCGACTTTTATGCTGCATGTCTGGCGTTCGCCTCGGTTCAGATGAACCAGCGCCATCGACAACATGCGGCTGCATCGGAAACGTCACCGGTGGTCAGCGAGCAATGACTCGAGTACCATCAACGAGCCAAAAATGAGTTGCAATGCGAGAGAGATGTGCACAACATCAGCGCTCCCACAGAAACACTGTGGCTGCAGAGACATGTGCTCAGCCAAGTGCGGAGCGCTCATCTCCATTGGCACTTTTCGTCAGGCCAAGCCAAAGCTGGAGCTCGTCTGGAATCCGCCAAGATGGATTGTGAGACATCCTGGTCGATCTTTTCCCGGACACGGAGAGGAAGCTCCCTCTTACCTCCTACGTTGCATACCAGACTACGAGGCATTAGTCCATCTTCGTATTCTGCACTGGATGTAGGTACCACATAGGCACGTGTACACATGAGCATCACGAACATGTAATAGCATGGGAGAAAAAAACTACAGTCGACGTAGCATGAACGCATTCCTCATGGGCGTCCAATGTGCATATATTTCGATACCAGCTGCTCTTGACTTGGGAACATCAACGCCTCCAACTGTACAAAGACTCGCCACCCCACGACTCAAGCTACAAGAGAAGACAAGAAGACAAGATGTCCTCCTATTCAGTCACTCTTACTTCCCTCGCCTTGTTCATGACATCCCTGGCGTATCGTTCCCCGGTCCTCCCATTGATCACACACTGACATCCCTCGTAGAACTGCCTCAGACTCTGCCTGCTACATTAGCACCTCCACAGTTCCCCACCCGACTCTGAGCTGCACCCCTTTCGACGGCATTTGTCCCATGATTGCATGTGCCGAAACCGCCCGGCCCAAAGCCACCGTTACCGTTCCCAAGAACTATGCCGAGTTGATGATCACTGGATGTGTTGGTAGCAATGTGCCGACGGTGACGAGCTTTGGCGGGAAGTGTACGACTGATTGTGGACCGATTACTTGTCCCACGTTGACTGTCACCGAGAGTACGGGGGAGAAAAAGGAGTGTTGTTTTATCACTTATTAGTACTTACGTACTTGCATCGCGACGCGCTGGTTTGCGAAAAAGTCGAAGGCCATGCAGTCTCATATCACATGTGTGCGGACGCTCGTTGGCAATGATCAGATTTGTTGACGAGATTGGGTACGTAGATCAAATAAAAAGGAGCAAAGCAGCAGGTACAAGAGTAATGTTATAGCCTGGTCTCGACGTTGATCTTGTATCCGCTGGCAAGATTAGTTCCATGCCCTCTTTTTGAGCTACCTCTCCCTCATCGTTATCTCCCCCCTCTTCCCCCTCTCCCACTTCCACCCCTTTTACTGGGCCGAGCATTCTTCTCCTTCCTCTTGTCCTGAAGACTTCTCAGCTTCCTCACATCCTCCACGCCCCTCAATTCACTCTTGCCCTTGCCATCTGCATATTTTCCGATCCTCTTCTCTTTGGCCTCAGCAACCCTCTTCTTCCTCACATGGTAATCATCTCTGTACTTGTCCGCCTCCTTGGGCGCACGTTCCTGTTTATGCTTGAATCTTCCTCCTCCCCTCTGACTATCGCTGTTCGACAAATGATGATGAGAATTTGCCTTTTCCATCTCCCCGACTCTCGGCAATCTCTCCACACGGTTGTCCTTCCTCCATCGATCAAATCTTCCGCTCTTGAAACTTGCAGCAATCTTCAGCCCAGATTCGCCCCGTATCATCTTCGCTCCTTTACTCCCATCTTCATCATTAGCCCGCTGCACATATTTCTTACTTTTCTTATCCCATCTCAATCCCGATCCAGCTTTGGTCGCAAGTTTCATACTACTGTCTTCATCGCCATTGAGATCCATAGTCGCGCTGCGGGCTTGATCGAGGAAATGGTTTGAGGCGTTGGTGCCGCCGGAGTGAACACCGTAGCCTTTGTCCTCGACCATGTTAATCGTGGAGGGCGTGTATGACATGAAAAATTCGTCATCTTGCGCGGATGCATCTGCCGTTCTTTTGGCTTTCTTTGCTTGGCGTTTGGAAGAAGACGGGTCAGAAGGAGTCGCAAATGTCATTTCAAGTTCGGAGTCAGAGGCAAGTTCCATGTCGACGCCGTTAGGTTGAGTCAGGATGAGTTCGTCGGAGTCGGAGTCGTCTGCGGCTGCCGCTCCTTTGGAGATGACAAGATCGTCTTCCATAGCGTTTTCTTGAGCTTGCGCTTTTCTTTGCTTCTGGGCCTCGATGGTCATTCTTCGCTTCTTCATTACCTCCGCTGCTGCGTCTTTTGCATCGCCACGCTTGCCGACCTCGAAGACTGTCTCCACAGGTCGGAAGCTAGATACTCTTGCAAGCATGTCTAGCCGCTGTTGCTCGACATCGGCGCTCTCATCGGCCTCAAACAGCATATTCGTCGCGCTGGAATCCTCACTCTGTGCAACTTGTTTCGCTCGCTTCACACTTTCCGCAGACGCAGAGTTCCGTGTTCGTAGATACTGCTTCTCGCCCTTTGCCGCCACATCACGCATCGACTGTAAATCGATGTCTTCGTCAATGACCTTTGCAGCCTCCTCTGTATATCGTTCAAGTGCATCTCTACGGAAGTTGCCTGTAACAATAGCATGCTGAAACATGCCCGGCTCTTTTGAAGTTCTCCCCATGATCAGCTTGCGACTGAGGAACAGCTGCAGGTCCAGCAGATATGGCATGTCGGGTTGTGTGATTAAGCTGTAACTCCATCCCTCCTTGCCTGCTCGGGCGGTGCGACCAACGCGATGCACGAAGATCTTGGGCTGTGACGGGAAGTCGTAATTGATGACATTGGCAAGAAGAGGCACATCCAGGCCACGAGCGGCGACATCTGTGACGACTAAGATGTTGCTTATGCCGGAGCGGAAGTCGTGGACCTGCATCTTGCGAGCCGTCTGATCGAGTGAGCCGTAGACGTAAGACGTGGCATACCCCCAAGCTTTGAGGAAGTTAGCAAGATACTCCACGTGATGCTTGGTCGAGGTGAAGACCACGGTCGAATGCGGCGAAGTGGCCTCGTTCGCAGCGGGACCATCAGCACCTCGTTTCCTCTTCTTCCTATCGCCACCGCTACCCTTCCTTGCCTCGTTGGCCAGCTTCTCTCGGTCGTTGGCGCCTGTCGGCATCTTAATGACGTCTTGTAGAATATGTAACAGCGCGCCCTCCTTCTCCGCTCTCTTTACAGTAAAGAAAGCACTCTGCAGCCCCGGCGCAATCTTGCTCTCCGCATCCAATCGCACCAGCTTTGGGTCCTGCAGGCCCGCCCTCGCAAACTCGACCAGGCTCTTCGGCAGTGTAGCAGAAAACAAGAGTGTCTGCCTTGTCGCGGGCAGAGAATGCATAATCTCCATCAACTGCGCGGCAAAGCCCATCTCAAACAAACGATCGGCCTCGTCAAACACCATGTATTTGACAGAGCTCAAGTCCAGCCCCATCTCCACCTTGACATGTTCGAATCTTCCCGGCGTAGCAATAATGATATCCGGATTAGCAGCCATGGACCCGAAGTTGTCCTCGATGCCATCTCCTCCCACAATCAACACCGTCCTCAAGTCGGTGCCTTTACCCATCTCCTTGACCACCTTGAGTGTCTGTAGTGCCAATTCACGTGAGGGACTGAGGATCATGGCTCTTGCGCCGAATTTGGCGGAATGAGCCTTCAACTTCTCGATCATGGGGATCACAAACGCCGCCGTCTTTCCGGACCCAGTCCGCGCCATTCCGACGACATCCTGTCCGTCTAGTATGAGGGGAATTGTCTTTCTCTGAATAGGAGTGGGGACATTGAAGCCCTTGCGCGTAATAGCCTTGAGGAGATGGGTGTTGAGGCCCATGCCCTGGAATGCGCCCGCCTTTTTGGCAGTTTTGCTGTCATTTTTGCGGTTGGCCTGCGACTGTGTGGCGGCGATGAAGGCGTCGTCGCTGTCGGAGGCGTCTTCGATGGCGGGAGGTCGTACAGGTGGAAGATCGGTGTCGTTGTTATTGTTGTTATTGTTGTTGCTGTTGTTCCAGTTGTCGCCGTCGCCGTCGTCGTCGGAGAGGAGATCGGGGTCGCCGCCGAAGAGCGACTTTGAAATGTCAAACTCGGTCTCCGACAGCGCTGGGGAGGCTGCGCGGAGCATTGTTCAAGTTGTTGCTGGTCAAGGGTGTTGGCGCGACATGTGCGTCAGGTGAAGGACGACAGAAGGTGAGCGGGCGGAGGGAGAGGACGAGAGTCTGCTGGAACTTTTCTCCATTATTCTTCCACATTAAGCTTCGAGAATCCCTGTCACTTTGCTATCTTATCGGTAGCAAGAGTCAAGGAAGCTCGGCGCGACTTAACCTCCGCTCCGGCTGGCCTTGGATACTTCCTGTATATACCTACCTACCTACCTACCTACCTATCTATCCCTATAGGCTACCTTACCTAAATTTAAAAGAGAAGGATAAGGAGAAGAGAAGCCTAAGGACAAGGACAAGGACAAGGAGGAGGAGGAGGAGGAGGAGGAGGAGGAGGAGGAGGAG